>NC_056732.1:1568983826-1569133826 GCF_019279795.1 Protopterus annectens
ACTTTGCAATTCAGGGGTATTGTAGCATATCTTTTTTATGGTCTGTGTGAGGAAGGGGTCCTTGCTCTGTGACTACATGGGTGAACATGGATGGGGCAACAATAATAAAAAAAAGAGGTCATTCTAGACTTCTCTGTGGCAATTGGCTTAATAGTAGCCAACATATGGTTCAGAAAGAGAGACACATACCAAAGTAACCAACATCCAACTCAGGTAGACTTTCTCCTAGTAAGGAAAAGGCACTGGGTTAGAATCAGTGATTGCAAAGTCATCCCTAGTGAAACAGTCAGCCCACAGCATAAACCAATGGTTGGCACAATCAGCTGCAATCAGCAGTCAGAGAAGACTCTAAGGTCAACAGAGACCAGGCTGAAGACTTGGAAGTTGACTGGAGAGAAAGAACAACAGTTCAGGAAATTACTCAGTGATCTAGCACCTCAAGAAGTAGAGGATATAGGTGGAGTTGAAGAAGAATGGCAGTGCCTCAAAATAGCAAGTGTGAGGACTACAGAACAGATATGCTTTTGAGCCATCTATGGAAATATGGTGTGATGCCTGCACACTGGCCCAGTAATCAAGGAGCCTCAATCCTCACCACTAACACCAGTGAGGGGCATCCACATTGGGAAGGATAACACATACACTCACAGTAAAGTGCAATTTCCCTTAAGAGCACACAGAGATTACAGTCAGTTTGGGGCTGGTTTCTCCCTTTCTCTCCAGATCCTCAATAAGACTCCTCACTGGCACAGCTATAGGGTACAGATCTCAGCCAACCAGTCAAGCCAAAACCTGCAGTGCCCTCTCTGTCCAACCAGTGTAGAGTTTAACCTCTCAACAAGACCATTAGTCTGGGGATGATAGTGGGTGATCTTCAGGTGCTTCACCCCACATTACTTCCACAGACAAGCCAGCAGGTCTGATATGAAATTCACACCTCTGTCAGTCAGTATTTCTTTTGGGAAACCTACCCTGCTGAAAATATCTAACAAAGCATTTGTCACTTTTTCTACCTCAGTGGAGGACAAAGCCAATACCTCAGGGCATCTTATAGCATAATCTACGACCACTAGGATATACTTTTTCTCTGTAGAACTTTGGATACTCAGAGGCCCCACACGATCCATAGCTACCCTCCAAAATGGCTCCTCAATCACAGGCAAAGGCATCAAAGGATCTCTCACCTTGTCTCCTGCCTTGCCTACCTTTTGGCACTGCTCAAAGGTCCTGCAGTACCCTGGAAATTCCAGGCCAATAGAAGTTCCGCATAATATGTCTCTTTGTACATTTTATGCCCATATGACCTGCAAAGGGAATATCATGGGCTATGGCTAGAAGTGCCAGATGGTAGGATATAGGCACTACCAACTGTTGTATTCTCTCACCTTCTAGCCCTCCCTCAGGGGTCCACTCTATATACAATAACCCTTTGGCCAGTATACAGATTCCCCTTTCCCTTGAGAATCAGGTGCCTCACTGGCTACCTGCCTCAGGCCTTGCAATGTAGGGTCTGAGATCTGAGACTGTCTCAACTCTCTCTTTGTAACCCTCCCCAGCTCCCCTTCCACAGGAATTCTGGCATCCTCTGACAGCGGTGCCTCACTATCAGCCTGGGTGCTACTACTCACTTCTATCTTTGAATCACTCTGTCCAAGGGAACATTAGTACCCACAAGCAGCTGTGGCTCACCTCCAGTCTCACTGCTACAGAGTAGCTTCCTCCCTGAAGTAACCATCTCACCAGTCCTGGCTGCAAGTATGCCATCTATCTGGGTCTCTCCCAGGCTACCAGACCCACATGCTTATCTCCTAGCCTGACTGTGTGCAACTGCATAAGGACATGATACTGCCTCATCCAAATCCTTCCCTATCAGGACATCTGCAGTATGGTAGTTCAGTACCCTTGGTGTCTCAAGACAACCTACTATTGGCATTTTGTCTTTCCTACTTACCGGCTCTCTCACCTTTTGTTCCCCACCTTGCCTCCATGGAAATCTGTATGCCACATGACCCCACTGGTTGCATTCAGAACATTTAACACTAGGTCCTGGATGTGTATCTGGACTAGTGGCTTCCCCTGCTACTGGCAGATTCTGTTGGGGCAGTCTGGGATGCCCACCATGGGCTTCTTTAAGCCCATGAGCAGTACTGGGGGTTCCTTACCTTTGCATGGATGCCCTGCTTGCTAGGTATAGGTCTCCCTTCTTCCCCAACTCATCTGAAGTAGCACATTGCATATCAGCTAACCAGATCCTCAAGTCCTCAGGCAAAGTGCTAAGGGCTTGTTCCCTTACCAAAAGGTCTGCCAGCCCTTCAAAAGTGGTGACATCACATTCACTCCCCCATCTATCAAAATAAGTGCTCAGTTCAGCAACATATTCACACACACTTTCATCTGCCTTACATCTATGCTCACAAAATGTTTTCCTATAAGTTTCAGGTTTCAGCTTAAAAAATTCTAACAAATAATTCTTAATAGCAGTATAATTTAAGAAATCATTGTCTGACAGTTTGGAAAGTACATTTACAGCTTTACCATGGCGTAAGGGGGTCAGGAACTGTACCCAGATCCTTTGGTCAACATTATACTGTTTACATACCATCTCAAACATATGGATGAAACTATCAAAAGTATCCCCCTCTGTAAACTGCAGAATACATTTACTGACCTTTTGTGTTTCTGGGGTCCAGTTACTCCCTTCCCCATTACCTCCATGACTCTGGTGAAGAGTCAGCATCTCTTTTTCTTGCTGCATCTGCCTTTCCTTCTCCTCAGCTTCCAGGCCTAGCAGTTTCTCATTCTCCTCAGCCTGTAGACATCTCAGTCTCTCTGCTGCTACTGTTTCCAAATGCCTGGCCTTCAACTCAAGTTTCTTTAGCTCCAGATGGATTTGTAAGTCCTCTGCAGAAAGGTTGAGCTGTCCATTCTCTGAGTGTTGTACATCTCCACAGCCAGTGTGATCGCCCTCCTGATTGCTGTTTTCTGATGCAGCTGAGACCAAAGCTGCAATCATGTATGCCTTATTCAGGTTTCCATGCACCAATCCCTTAGCCTGCCACATCTCAGCCAACTGTCTCCTTGTCAGCTTGCCATACTCCTCTGCTGACATGCTTGCCTGCTCTCTCTGACTAACTAAGCTAACAAAAGAAGTAAAACAATTGTGATCTGAACTTTGAATATTCACTGTGTGGCTGAATTAGAGTACAAAAACAACTTCAGTAATCACTGTACACAAGCTAAAGGAATTCACTATCCATACCACTACAAGCCAATTGCCAACTGATTAATATGTGGTGTGGATATCCCACCACTGCCAACCAATTAATATGTGAAACCCGTGCACTGGCCCAGTAATCAAGGAGCCTCAATCCTCACCACTAACACCAGTGAGGGGCATCCACACTGGGAAGGATAGCAAATATACACACAGTAATGTACAATTTCCCTTAAGAACACACAGAAATCACAGTCGGTTTGGGGCTGGTTTCTCCTTTTCTGTCCAGATCCCCAATAAGACTCCCCACTGGCACAGCTATAGGGTACAGATCTCAGCTGAGTAGTCAAGCCAAAACCTGCAGTGCTCTCTCTGTCCAACCAGTGCTTTGTGTCCCTGCCCAAATAGCTGACATACACACACATTTTGAATTTTGGTTTATATACAAACACACAGACACTCCTGAGGAAGGCTGGCACAGGTTCTTCAGCTATGCCCCCTCCTGCCAGGTTATAAGGTAGTGATCACTGCCACTAACTACTCTTATCAGCAACTAAAAAGGTTCTTACCAAAGGGTGTCCAATTATTACTGTGCAATATTATTATCCAATTAGTAAGTGTGACAAACAGCAAGGCTTATTTGGAATGGCTTTGTACAGTAACACTAAATTCATGCAAATACTCTAGAGCTCACATTATCTCTACACAAAGCAGCCACATTTGAAAGGTTTAACATATTTAATAATAAATAATAAAAACACAAGACAAATCTCAGTTCAACACAGTGCTAGTCAAGAGTTCAGAAATCGCATTAAAATGCGTAAAATAACACTGTAGAATAGACTGACATAAATATAGAAAACAGCTAGTCTAAATTTTATTTTCTATCTATTTATCTATTTCTTAAGTGAAACACTAAAGTCTAAGATCCTACTTACATACATATAGAACAAAGTAAGTGCTGGTGATTGGTGAGTTCTGAAGACAAATGCCAAATGCTCTGATTCTCTCTCTCTGAAAAAGTCTTAAAATAATACATCACTGCTGACTCATTTTAGATTACATCATTCTTCTCTGGTTCCCAGACTAACAGAAATTCAGAGTTTTAACATTACTTTGATCTTGCACCTGGCCAAGAAACTACAGCAATAAAAGGGATTATATATGTAAAATCTAGCAATTAACTCTGGCCTCAAAAGAATACAAGGAATTCCTCAGTCCAGACATTATGTCTCTGAGCTTTGAGATCAGTCATACAATGCTTGACTTATCAGCTTTCTTCCAGCCGAGTGCACTGTGGTCACATTTTTAAAGTTCAACATTTAACAGAGTTTTCTAACATTTAAGAGGACAAGCCTGTGGATTATATTCATATTTTTAATGACATAGAATTATCTACAAAATTATATCTAGCTAGGCTGGCAGCCTTCACATATCTTCACATAAGGTACATAAGGAAAGCTGGTGGTAGAATTCCTAAGTCCTAGAAGTCATCAAAAAAAGGACTGCAGGAAAAAATGGGAGCTAGAAAAGACAAACCGATCTGTGATTAAATACTGGTTGGCTAGCAAAGAAGCTAAGAAACAAGTTGCAATAGCAAAGAACAAGACATCAGAGGCACTCTACCAGCTTCTGGAAAGTAAGTCAGTGGATGGCACAAAAAAAACTATATCAGGTTGCAAGGCACAGACAGAAAGATAAAGAAGATAGTCAGACACCCTTCATAAGGGATGCTAGCAACAACATGCTCTCGGGTTCCTATTAATTTGTCGAATTCCTGAAACTTCGAACCTGAGAACATCAAACTCAGATGTTCAAAGTTTCAGGAATTTGAACTAAAAAAAAATACAAACCCTAATAGCTACCTAATTGTTGCAAGCAGGGGGGCAAGCCCCCTGCACCCCCCACGTGGTGGTCTGTGTCCCCACACCCCCCGTTCTTTAAATATACCTACTCTGAGATTGCAATACAGTGTGGGAAGGGATGTAAGGGGTGCAGGGGGGCTTGCAACAGTTTATTTTCTTTCTTTTGTTTTTTTTTTTAAGTTATTGAAGTTCTGAAACTTCGAACATAAAGTTTTGACCTTATGGTGTTCGAAGTTTCAGAACTTCAATAAGGTAATAGGAACCCCATGCTCTCCAGTCCACAAGACATCAGAAGCAGGTGAAAGGAGTACTTTCAACAGCCTCTGAATGAAAAAAAACTCACAGAAGCTGTACTGCCCCTGACACAGCCTATAACGAGAGAAGAGGAACAGCCCACCATAGAAGAAGCAAGAACAGCACTAAGGAATATGAAGTCAGGGAAAGCAGCAGGCTCAGGTGAGGTCACAGCAGATATGATAAAGATGCTGGGTGTGATAGGGAGAAATAGCTTCTGATGATAAAGATGCTGGGTGTGATAGGGAGAAATAGCTTCTGAGGGTACTCATAGCAGTGTGGAGAGAGAAAGGCATATCTCAGATGACTAGAGAACTAGTGCCAGTGTTCAGGAACAAAGGGGATATTCATAAATGTGGGCAGTACAGAGGTATCAAACTCCTGTCACACAGCATGAAAGTTCTGGAGAGGGTGGTTGGTAAACAAATATGCAGAGTAAGGTGGGAGATAAGCAGTGTGGATTCAGATTAGGGTGCAGCATGACTGACCTGATGTTTACAGTGATACAGATAATTGAGAAGAAGCTAGAGATGAGGAAAGAGTCCAACTGGGCATTCCAAGACTTGGAGAAGGCATATGAGAAGGTCCCAAGTAAACTGATCTGGGAAATCCTGCAGTGCAACTTATGTATAAGGACACAATAAGTCAAGTATAAACAGTGTTCAGTTTTACACAGGGGTTCCCAGTGGGAGTGTTTATGCACCAGAGTTCAGTGAACACACTGCTGCTCATATTGGTGATGGACTTCATTAGCAAATAGGTTGGAGGGGACAGATCAACAAAGTTGCCATATGCAGATGATGTGTTCCAAGCAGATTCTGAGCAAGGACTTCAGCAAAGAATATGTGAATGGAATGCAAAACTGAAGGCAGATAGGATGAAACTGAGTACAGATAAGACAGCTGTAATGGCAGCAAATGATGGAGTTCAGAAGAAGCTAAGAACTGAGATAGAATGGAAAATAGTGGAACAGGTTAACAGCTTCAAGTATCTAGGAAAGGTGGTTGAGGAGAAGGGAAGTCTGAATGAGGAAGTCAAAGCTAGAATCAGAGGGGCTGCAGCCAAGTGGCACAGAGTGTCAGGTGTAGTATATAACAGAAGAATACCAATTAAGCTGAAAAATAAAGTGTACAAAACAGTGGTGAGACCAGTACTACTTGCATGGTATGGAAACTTGGGCAGTAAAAGCAGATCAGCTGAGGAAGTTAGAGGTGATGGAGATGAAATGCCTGAGAAGGGTGTTAGGATGCACACTGTGGGACAGATAAAGAAATGAGGACGTAAGACGAGAAGCCAAAGTAGTTCCAATTGCAGAAAAGGTCAAAGAGAACAGGTTACAGTGGTTTTGAAACATGTGCAAAAAAGCAGAAGACAATATAGTGAAGAAGATTTGGGACAGAGAGGAAGAAGGCAAGAGGAAACAAGGGAATGCAGCAGGGAATGCAGCAAAGAGGTGGATAGATTGTGTGAGAGAAGACCTGTGACAGGCGTGTGAGGGATATAAAAAATGTTAAGCTTGAGAGCCCCTTGTCCACACATTTTAAAATATATCATAATAGTGACCCAGGGAAATTAAGGGGTACTATTTTGGAAAACATAGTTGCGTGTGACAGTTGCTTAGATATTAAAAGTAAACTTTTGTACAAGGAAACTGTGTTTATTTTAAACTATGGTACTCTGACCCCTGCTGGTGTGAATGTAAATTGCAACTGGAAGTTCCTAGTCTAAATTGAAATTTAAGTTTAATTGTTTAGCTGGATGAGCCAGGTGCTTTCATTGTGATATTTAAGTGATGAAAAGATGAACTTTCTTTACTCCTTGAAGGCTGTTAAGCCTAGGTACTAGAGTGAGTTCTGTACTGTTTTTATGCAATAGATATTTATTGTTTGAATCTTGTTGTTATATATGAGTGTCAAAGAAGGCAGGAGAGTGACATTGAATAGAGGGAGAGAGATGGTGACAGGTGACACAACACCCCAACCCCATGTAGAAAATGGGAAAAAGGGGGTTGGTGATGATTAGAGTATCACACTTCATATCCCTCAATGAAGGCCCTGGAGTGCAAAAGCTGTTATACTAGTGACCTTTTAAATTTGTATGAGGAATAATTAAAATTAGTGATTTTGTCCCATCATTCATTTTGGCTTTTTTGAGATTTCTTGTGCTACAAGGTTGAGAGGTATGCCTAATGTTCATTGTCTCCCTCCTTCATAGTTGCAGGTATTGAATAATACCCAATATCCTCATTATATTAAAATAAACTTGTTACATTAACTTATCAGTTAGTTCAGTTGATTAATGTTGCTTCCCATCACAAAGGTGTAGGGTTCAAGCATTTACCCCCCCCCCCCACTTTTTAGTTTACATATTTTTAAGTCATATATTTTTTACTTCACATGCCTGTTGTATAGTGGTGGCGCAGAGGGCTAATATCCTCTGTAGGAGGAGGCAGGTTACAGCTTTGTAATTCTTTTTAGTGTCTTTAAGGTACACTGATTGTAGTATCCTTGATGTCAAGCAATTCTATGCTCCATTTTTTTTTTATTATGTGCCTATCAGGCACCAAAAACACTGAAAGTATACTCGACTGACTAAAAAACACCAGTAATCCAAAAAAGTCAGTAGAGGAAACCACAACCACGCTAACACTATAAGCGAAATAAATCACTAAATAAAAAGTTTATTAACGTTCACAGTATACAATCTCAAACGTTTTCGTCATGCAGTTGCTTGACTTCGTCAGATAAGGAGCTGACTAAAATTTCAGCTCATCTTATATAACCTTAATAGATGATAAAACAATTAATCAGTTAATGCTTGAAGTTTAAAATTTTAAAATGGTAAACATCCATTTTAAAGAATCCTTAATTTCTTAAAAAATATAAAATTCTTATAACTTTGATATGCTTTTATGTTAATAAAAATCAAACATATTTTATAAATTTCATACTAAACTTATGTTAAAATATATATGAAAAGTGTATAAATATATGGTAATTATTAATAAATAATGACAATCAAACAAAACACAGATGATCCATTATACTTGTATGATGTTATATTGAATACATATAGAAACTGAATGTATGTATATAAAGAAGAATTTGTTACATAAGACTTGATATAAATAAATACTATCTTGTTATTATTATTATATTCTACCTGCTTTTAGCTTGAGAAGTGGGGCAATAGAGATAGTATCATTTAGACCAGGGGACCTGTTGGCTTCTAATGTTATCTGCCAACAGGTTTCTTTATGTTCTAATTTAATTTCCCAAGGTCCTCCCCTATTATCCCTAGCCATCATCTCGATAACAAAAAATGAAAATTTAGCAGATGTGCATGCCAAAGTATGACGGTATAGTGCATTGTTAGTATTGTTCTTAGCTATCTCATAATAATGTTCATAGATCCTTCTTTTTAGGGATCTTTCCGTCTTACTGACGTAAAATGCTTGGCATTGTTGACATGTCGCCAAGTATATAAGTCCCTGACTATAACAATTAGAGTAAGAAGTTGCCCTAATCCATCTGTTTCTGGACATTAAATAAATTTTGTTAGTGTTAGAAATAAATCTACACTGCGTACATGTTCCGCACTTATAGGTACCCTTACGCTGATTTGAATATCTGTTAACAACAATATCATGTTCAAGAATATTCTTGATGTTATACCCCCTTCTGTATACAACGTTCACATTTTTGTTCTTGAGCTTGTCAAGGTCAGTTATATCCCTGAAAACTGCCCACTCATCATTAATAATCTTCCTAATAAGACCAAACTTTGCACTATATTGGGTTACAAAGGCTTTACTATACTGAAAATCAAGTTTCAAATGATCAGCCTGTCCCATATTTTTCTCTACAATACCTGTGCCCAAAATAGGCTTAATTTTTGTTTTTCTGCCTTGTAAGACCTCTTGTTTGATACTGTCAATGAACTTGTCAGGGTATCCCCTTTCACAAAACATGTCAAACAGTTTGGCACATTCTGATTTGAACTCACTTTCTTCTGAGGTCATTCTTGAAACCCTAACATATTGTCCTTTGACAATACTAAACTTTTGATGTCTTGGATGTGAACTATTGTAATGGATGTAACTACTGGAAAAAGTAGGCTTCCTATAAATAGCCGATTTGAAGCCGCTGTCCAATACTGAAAGTGTTACATCCAAATAATTAACTTTGTTAAAATGCACCTGATAAGGCATAATGTATCAGGCACAATACATAGGATAATACCTGGTGACTAGTGTCCCTACACTCAGCCCCAACCCACATTGTGTTTAAGTGCCACTAAGGCGCAATATTCAAAAGTAATACCCGATGTCTTTGTTTACCCAACCCACATTAAATGGAAGTGCCATGTTAGCATAAGATGAAAGTGTAATGTCAGATGGATAGTATTCCTTCTGACCAATGCTTTCAGAGTTCTGACTGGTGATTAGTGATCCCCATGTCCCACATCATTAAAGTTATTCCCTGGTGGCTAGTGAACCCCTCAACCCAATGTTGCAGGCTTTGCTTGTTAGTCTACGGGGTGTGTGTAGAAGTATGACAACCCCCCCACTCCCACACATACTCACCCACTCTCTAACTAACCCTCCTGGTGTGAGCTCCCAGGGACATATGCTCACAGATACACTTACAAATGCAGCCTGCTCACAGGCACACACTTGTACACCTCCAACACTACCTGAACAGTAATCTCTCCAGCTCATAACCTCTACATGATGGATAAACATGGCATTTTGGAAGCATGGCTTAGATTTCACATGCACAGTGCTGCCTGCAGAGACACAAAGGTGTTCACAGCATCAAATAAAACTGAGCACAATGTTAACAGGTTTTTTCATCATGCAGATTTGGTGAATCAAAAACAATAATAAGCTATGCCTTAAATGCATACTGAGTGCTCCCACATGACAAACAGGAAGTTTCATTACTCTACAGAAAAATTCCTTATAGCTCCTAGTAAGAGACTTACAAAAGGTAAATTTCAAAACATTAGTTCAGCAAAATATCTCTGCTTATACAAGGTAAGTGCTACTTTTCTCAAGTCCATTCATTTTTACTAAAACTGCTTTTAACTTCTATTCAACCTGTCATAATAAGATGTATGTTTATTACTTGTAAGCAGGGCAGCCAAACGTCCCTATTTGAGTGAAACTGTCCCCAGGATCAGCAGCCCGATCCCGAGTCCTGTACTGCCGGTTAAAATCCCGGAGAAACAGTCTCTGCTTTGTTTTTTTGACTGGCCTGTATACTGGTATACAAGCCAATCAAAAAATCACAAAACAGAGCTTATTGTGGAACTGCCTGGTGTTACGCATTGAACAGAAGAGGGTCTGCTGTGCGATTTTTTGAATGGCTCATATACTGGTATATGGGCCAATCAAAAATCGCCAAACACGGGGCTACTTGTGTTTAATGTGGAACTTCCTCTACAATCACTAGTTAATTTCAAATGTATAAAGGCTGCCTGACTTATATACAGGTATGTCAGGGGGTTAGCATCCACAGCCATCTGCACAAGGAATAAAAATATAGTACTATTTATTATTTTATTTAACATTTGTTTACCAGGAAAGTCCGACTTGGAACAAGCTAATTTTCAGTGGAGGCCTGGAGCAATGCTCCAGATGCATGTCTTTGTGACATATGAGGAAACTGGAGCACCCACAGGAAACCCACATGAATGCAGGAAGGACATGCAGACTCCAACAGAAGGCACACTAGATGAGAGTCAACCTGGAGAACCTCTTGCTGTGAGGTGACAATGTTAATTGCTGCACCACTGTGCCGTCCATTATTATTATCAGTTTTATATTTGTAAATATCAGTTACAGGTTTATGTCTGGTGCTGGATTATACTTACCCTAGCTATTTTGTGCTTTGGTGTATTCACAAGAGACTTTTTATCCAGCATCAGCATGGAACTGCCACCGCCTAATACTGGAATACTTGCAGCCCCTGATGATGAAGGAAGGATGAGCTGACACAGTCAGGGAGTACAGAGTGTGTGTGTGATGGACATGGGTAGTGTGTCCATAGACACAGTCTTTACACCTGCAGATATCTGGGCTAGCCACAAAGAGGAGAGGATAATGGGGACACTATCAGTCAGGGAAGGGTGTGGGCTCCCAAAAGACAGTTGTTAGAATCTGTTCCTACTACTCCTGGGCAGAGAGGTCCACACAGAAAATTGGTTAATGGTGCTCACTGGAGACATGATACTGCCTTCCTCTGAGGTTGGTGTGTCAGTCATCACAACACACTATATGTGCAGGACCATAGTGGAAGCACAAGTTAGTACCACCACAACCGCGGCAGAGATAGTCAGGGTGATGTAGGATGTGTGTGATGACCTACAGGAGTGCATGTTCTGTATTTGTGATTGCTTGGTTAGTCAATCACACACTAGAATGTGCAGTGTATATTCTTGCCTGCCGGGGATGAGGAGCATTCCACAGAGATGGTTAGCTGTCAAGTGTACAGATGGTAGCCAGCATGGCTGTAGACAACAAATATTCTGCTCCCGCAATGGTAGCACTTCCACAGCTGCATCTGTTGTAGAAGTGTCTATACCCAGGAGATGATGTCCCTGTGGTTGTGATCATAGCCATCACCAGAGTGGTATGTCTCATAGCAAATGTCACTCAAAGACATGCAGCACACCTGTATCAAGCTAAGGTCATGGTACATCCAGTGCAACTCCTTATCAAGCCAGCTTGCATGGGATACTGAATCCTCTGCCATGCACACTCTGGACCTGGCCAGTAGATAACAGTCACAGTGCTGCAACTATTGCTGAGATTGTGTCCCTGCAGACCCCCTTTTACATAACCACAACCCATTAGTTTCATTCTTCTCCTAAATAATGAGATGGATAGAAGGTGTTTGAATCTTACCACTCCCCCAAAATAATGTGAAGTACATTAATTGTCCTAAATCTTAACCTTTGGCACCTACCATATAAGTAAAGTGTGAATGGCATTAAGAGCTTATAGGTTCAAGAGTTCATAGGCATATACTAGGCTAACAATGACAAGGGTCTTTTTAAGCCTAGCCATGCATTGCAATTGTATCCAACAAGTTTGGTGCTCTAGAGGTTATTTTTTCGGGGTATATGTAAGCTAGAGCATGGATGGTCAAACGTTTACAGTTTGCCTGTATTCATTAGAGACATAGATGACAGACCAGGGGTGAATATTTGATTTCCCTTCCACTGATCCACGTAACACCTGAACAGGGTCAGGGAAGAACTTTGGTTCACATGGAAGGGAGGCCTGTTCCAGATAGGGGTATTCTCTGAGACATATACCTTTCCCTCCAACATGTCCTATTTATGTCACAAGAAAGATTTATGTCTGTAGATTGGGTAGTTTTGATGCTATTTGTTTTGCAGATAAGCAAGAGGTCATTCAGAGTTGGATCCTGGGATGCCTTGTATGTCATACATAAATCAACCCCTCAACAATGTGCAGGAGACAGAGTATAGGGATAGGGCTTTGAGACAATCTGCACAGGACATGTTGTTGCCCTGTATTCTTTTTATGGGGAACCTCGGAGATCAATCCAGTAACTCTAGTCGACAGAGGCACTGGGAACTAAGGTCAGATGGCACAATGCCAGGGTAATCCTATGGGCTAGGCTTGTAAAGGCTGCAGGGCCATTAGCCTAGTACACACCTATAACATTCCAATTGTTGTATGTGCCTGGCCAGGTACATACTGAAGGGGGCATTGTACTCAGTGATGGATATAATGAGAACTGAGTACAGTGGAATGATTTCCTTGTACTTAGATGCCACATCCTTACTTATAAGTTGAGAAACATAGAATGAATTCCTTACTACCTTAGACACATGTTGATCAAAAACCATGTTACTGCCTACAAATGTTCCCAAATTCCTGACAACTGGGTCTACTATTAGGGGTGTGCTATCAATGCAGTAGTTTGCAGTGGTAGCTGACCTCCCAAACAGATACTATTATGCATTTCTTGGCAGTGAATTTTAAACCAAGTCTATGGCACCAGTTATTGTCTGTATTAGCCCTTCCTGGAGGATGTTAGTGTATTGAGGGGAATCTATGACTGCTCCCAGTTTGCAAACATCTGCAAACTTGTTCAGCCAGTGCCCCTTGATATTGGCCTTGACTTCAGAGAAGTAGATGCCAAAGAGGAAAGGACCTAGCACACAGCCCTAAGAGACTCTATTAGTGACCGGCCTCTTTGTGGAGGCAGACTCCCCTATTCTAACTTCCTGGGTCCTATCTGAGAGCTAGCTAGCAATCTATTGTGTAACACAGGGTTTTATGCCTAATTCTGTAAGTTTGTTTACAATGCCTGCATGGGATATTGTATCAAATGCCATGGCCAGGTAAAAGTAGACAGTATGCACCATTTTGCCATCATCCATTGCCTTGGTGACCTTTTCAAAGAATTCTAACAGACTGAGTAGTCATGATCTTCCCTTTACAAAACCAAACTGGGTCAGATCCAGGGTCTGGAGGTTTCCAATGTCATTATTAATTATTTCCATAATAATCCTTTCCAAGGCTTTGCATATGAGACTAGTCAAACTAATAAGTCTGTAGTTTCCATGACCCACGAAGGGATGACTGTTGCAATTCTCCATTTGTGTTGCATGAAACCTGACTGGAGGCTATGGTTAAATAGTGACTCCGGAAGTCTTGATAGCTTGTGTTTCAGCTATTTAGGCGGCATCCTGGAATATTATTGGAGCCCATTGATTCAGTGTTCTTGGCCTTGTAGAGTGCATTTAGAACCTGTTCCCTAAAGATTGCTGGGGGGTTATATGGGATGGTATTTCTCAAGGGATGAGAGGGGGGTAAAACTGTAGCTGAATTTGTCAGTCAGTAGATTTACTATATCTTCTGGCTCCATGTAGGTGATTCCATTCACAATTAGTTCTGCGCTTTGTTCTCTGCAGCCTTTGAGGTTACAGACATAGCTAAATAAAGCCTAGTGATTATCCTTGACCTGGTAGTCTATTTTTACCATAAAAACTGGCTGTGATAGATCTGATTTGCCCTCTGAGTTGTTTGATTAGATTGATGAGAGAGTTTCATCCTGCTGAGATTTGTATTTCCTGATGTTTTCTATGACTTTCTTTTTTATGTTGTACAGCCTATTGATGTTTGGAATCTACTAGGGTGGCTTGTTTTTGAGTTTATTCTGAGCTTATTTCTAAAAGGTACAGCTATCTCTAAGCATTTATTAACATGATTGTATAGAGTATGTATAAACAATTCCATATAGGCAACTATGCTCTCAGGAGGGCTTTAAATTTTACCATGTTGTCACTTAATAATAGGAAGTTTGCCTTAGAACAGCTCCTAAATGTTATGGGGTTAGTTGGTGTCAGGGGTTGAAGGAAACTGCTTTCCTGGTCTGACATTACCAGAGAGAACATTGCACCAGGGGAAGGGGTATGTGCACTGTTCTCACATGTTAGTGAGGATCAGGTCGAGTATGATTGCTGTCTTAGCATAGCCGGCCTTAGGCATAGGCCAACTAGGCGGCCGCCTAGGGCGTCGCTCTAGCAGGGGTGCTTTTCCAGTAAACTAGGTAGTGTAAATAGACCAGGATGGGGCACCAGGTGGTGTGGAGGGGTGCTGCGGAAACCTTTTGTCTAGTGCACCACTTGACCCAAGGCTGACCCTGTCTCTTAGTGGGCGTGGGGACTAATCTGGTCCAGGGCTTTATTGTTTACAAAGTCCAAGAGTGGCATGTCACCCCTGGAAAGAGAATTAAAAGAATTAATGAGAAAAATTGGAATGAAAAAGGTAAGGGGAATATACCATGGAAACATTTGACATTAGAGAGAATTAAAGCCATAAAGCAGGGAAAATGCTTTGTGTATGAAAAATGAATATCAGGATTTTTATGGATATTACACATTGGTAGATTGCTAGTGAAAGGAAATATGCCTAAAATGTTTTGTATTATTTGGGTTATATAGAATGAGAGACTGAATGAGATTATGTATAGTGGCAATTGGAACATTCCAAACATATTAAGGAAAATTAAGTGTTGGTTATGGAAAAAGGAGTGGGGGTCTATAAGTATATGATATGAAAATCTTGTAGAAATGGATGTATAACTTTTCTGTAAATATGTGAATATATTAATTTGTATATATTTGTAAATATGTGTAATTACTTGTACATAATAAAGGACCCTACTCTTTTTGATAGGTGCTATGGGATCTTTTACATCCCCCTGAGCTACCATCAACTCAGACAGATAGGACCTTAGTTTAATGTCTTATTTTTATTTTATTTTTAGTTGACATTTATTAACCGGGTTGGTCCAGGTTGGCATGAGCCCGTTTTCAGTGGAGACCCGAGGAGAAAAGCTCCAATTACAAAAACAATTGGGATAACATAGGTAACAAAACATAGAAAGTATCATAACCAATTATAACTCCATAACATATTAATACAAATTATGACTCAAACATATTCAAATTACAGCAAGAGAGTTTTCTCAAAGAAATGAGTATATGAACTCCTAATGTGTTTTTTTTTTTTGTGCAAAAACAAGTTATATACAAGTGATCAAATAAGAGATATGAACCTATATACAAGTGAATCAGAATTTATTGCATAGGCTTTGTAGGAAGGTATAGGTGCTTTCAGGAGTTCAGAGGAAAGGAGCACCATTTGTATAAAGGGGACATATCAGGTAGGTTCTAAGCAGAGACATGATTTAGTGTTGAGAAGATAATGTTTGAGCTCCTTTTTAAAGTGTGCAGGGTGTATGATAGAGCGGATGTTCAGAGGAAGTTTGTTCCAAGTGTGGGCTATAGAACAGTTATATTGCAGCTTGCTTGTGTTCTTCTTTGGATGGTCTACATTCAGAAGTTGTTGGTTAGAGGTGCGGAGGGTTCTAGAAGGGGTATTGGTAGATACAAGAGTAGTGAGAGCTGGACAGGATGAATGCCTGTATAGAATGGAGTGAATGACTTGAAATTGAGAAAGTAGCAGTAGTTGAGGGAATTCGAACCATTGTAATGAGTTCAAGGCAAGGCAGTGATGGGAGTTGTAGGGGGAGTTAGTAATGAATCTTGCAATTTTATGGTAAGTTTGTTGCTATTTGTTCATGGTAGTAGCTTGTATATTGCTTAGTATTGGGGCTGCGTAGAGAAGTGTGGGCAGGAGGAAGGACTGAGCTAGGGAGAGTCTAGTATTTGGAGTACGAAATCTTTTGTTACGATAGAGCAAGCCAAGTTTCTGGTGTGTTTTTTTATTCCTTCCAGTAAGTGTAAGTTAAATTTGAGCTCGTCATCTATAATGACGCCTAACAGTTTAGTGTGTGGTTCAGGTTTTATGATTGTGTTGTTAGAGGATGTTATGGTAAATGTAGATTTGTGATTGGAAAAAGAGCGGGGGAGAAAGAGCAGGAGCTTGGTCTTCTTAGGGTTAAGGATAAGCAGATTGTCAGATAGCCATTTCTCTGTGGATAGAAAGGAGTTTTGAGTAAGGATGAGAAGGTCTGTGATACTACTGGAGATTGAGATGAGTGTAGAGTCGTCTGCATATTGTATAAGTAGTTCGTTTGTAAAGATATTAAATAAGAGGGGACCCAAGATAGAGCATTGAGGAACACTTGTTGGAACAGATATAAAGGGAGAGCAGGAGAGAGCCATTTGACAGATTGTTGCCTACCTGAGAGATAGCTGGAGAACCAAGCAAGGGGGGGGGGAAGACAGGTTGAGGTTAGATAATTTAGAAAGTAGTATAGGGTGAGAGACTGTGTCAAAGGCTTTGGAAAGGTCAAGGAAGAGGCAGGATATTAGCTGATTGTTACCACGGGCATTGGCTATGGTATGAGTGAAAGAGAAGAGGGCAGTAGATGTGCTGTGGTGGGGATGGAAACCATGCTGAGTGGGAGTGAGAAGGTTATGTTGGAGGAGATGGTTGAGAAGTTGTGAATGTATGCATTTTTCGAGCAACTTGGAGATGGGAGAAAGAATAGCAATGGGACGATAGTTAGATGGATCAGTGGAGTTGTCACCTTTATGCAGTGGAATAGTATAGAAGGATTTCCAGATAGTAGGAACTGTAGCCTCTTGTATAGATCTGTTAATAAGAATGGATATAGGATAGGCTATAGATTCAGCAGCGAGTTTGAGAAATGTAGGAGGTAGGTTATCGGTAGAGGGAGAGCATGGTTTAAGCTTAAGAAGAAGGGATTTAATGTAGGAAGTTGACAAAGGTTTAAATGAGAAGAGATTCTGGCTATGAGGGTTGTTGGTAGTAGTGATAGTTTCAGCATTAGTATTTGAGGGTGTAAGGTTTTGGATAGTGTCAAAGAAGTGTTTGTTGAGTAGGGTAGCAATTTCAGGAGGAGATTTGTTGGGGTAGGGTGAGGGCAAGAAGGCTTGCCAGGGTAAAATGTTTTGTTAAGAGTAGTCCAGAAGTTGCGTGTGTTGGACCTGTTGTCCAGTTGAGAAGAGTCGTAGTAAGAGGTCTTGTCTTTGGTGACCAATTTCTTAACTAGGTTACGTAATGTTTTGTATTTAAGTAGATGGGGAGTATGCTTGGTTTTAAGCCATAATTTCCAGGTGCTATCCCTGGTATGCATTAGTTCTCTAGTATCTTTACAGAGCCATGGAGCATGATTTGATTTAACTCTGATTTACCTGGAGGGAGCAAGGGAATTAAGGGTATTTAGGGAAATGTTGTTGAATTTAATGACAGCATCATCAAGAGGGATATGTTTAAGGATAGACCAATCAATACTGCATAGCATGGAATTAAACTGGGTGTTATTGAAGTTAGAGAGCTTACAGCAATCTCTAAATAGGTGTGGTTTGTGTGTCTGGGAGGTGTGTCTAAGGATAGAGGTGGAGAGGTGATCACTTAAGGAGTCAGGTAGGTTACATGAGCTATGGTAGAGCTGAAGAGAGTTGGTGAGTATCCAGTCAATGGTGGAGCTGGAAGATAAGTCTTTATTGAAATGGGTGGGGGATGTAATTAGTTGATGGAAACCATGTAAGTTGATGCTGGATTGTGGTGAGTCAGTAGTAAGTTTGGACCAGTCTATATTGACATCACCAAGAATGAGGGTTTCATAGTCTAAGTTGTGACTAATAGGATATTTTCTAGGGTGGGTACATTATTCCCACGGGGGATGTAGATAGAAGTGACAGCAAATTTCTTGTGAGGGTTGAGATGGCAGTTTAGGATGAGAAGTTCAGCAGGATAGAAATTGGGGATGGGGATAGTGATAGGAGACATGTTTAGGCTGTCTGAGTAGAGTATGGCTACACCATCACCTTTTTTAGGGGATCTATCAGCATGATAGATGTTGAAACCTGGTGGCAGTATTTCACTGTTAGTGATGTGGGACTTGAGCCAAGTTTCAGACAAGGCAAGGATGTTAGGGTTTGTATGGGCTATCCAGGAATGTAGTTCTGAGATCTTGTTTGTTAGACTTTGAATATTTATAGAATATATGGGCAGATGTTTATGTGCAGGTGTTGGTTATAAGTCAGTATGGGTATGGTTAGGGGTGAGAGCAGAAGGGGTGGGATTGGAGGAATGATGAAGTGACTGAGGGCCTGGGTTAGGGTGGATGTCACCAGAGAGTAGAAGTTTATTTGTAAGGTGGGTGAGTGGAGTATAAGCTAAGTGAAGGAAGATGAGTTTAGGTTTAGGTTTGAGGGTATTTGTATGATTGGAAAGGAGGTTAAATTTGTGAAACGTAGAGGAGGAGATACTAAAATGTAATGGGGAGATAGCTGAGTAGGAAGTAATGAAGAGGTTAGTGTGGAATGTAGAGGTGGGGGAACCTTTAAGTGGGTGGGGGAGGTACGAGTGGTATGAGTGAAATGAGGTTAAGGCTGATAGGTAAATGAGTAGTGGAATGGCAAAAGAAAGGAAGAGTTGCATTGTTGGGGGATGAGAGAGAGTTAGTATGGGGACTAAAACTAAAGTGGAGGAAGGAAGTGAGGTGAGTTGGGGAGGAGTTCTGGCAAGAGGTGTGTTGTGAGAGGCTGGGCTGGCAGAAAGTGGAGGGATGGAAGTGAGGTGAATGGGGAGGAGTACTGGTAGGAAGTGTGTTGTGAGAGGCTGAGCAGGCAGGAAGGGAAGGGAATGGAGAGTATAAGTGTAATTGATGTAGGGGTGGGTGGGAATGGGAGTAGGGTAGGGGAGCGAAGAGAGCCCGAGCGTAGCGAGGGCGCATGGAGCGGGGCATGCACCCCTAGAAAACTAAGCTACTAGAAACAATCAGGAAAGCCAGGGAAGTTAGACAAAGTAAGAGTAAAAGAAGGCAGGAAGGACAGAGGTGCAGGGAGAAAGAGACAGGATAGGTCAGTAGTGATGTACAGCAGAAGTTTAGAGTACCAAACCAAGGGCCAGGCACCCAAAGTAGAGGAGTGCAGATGAAGGGAGGGGGGACCAAAGATATGTGCAGAGGAAAGGCACTGTTGTCAGAGAGCTGGAGAGGGCTGGTTGATTGATTCAGGGAGAGAGAGAGAGAGAGAGAGGGAGATATAGTGAAAAGAGGCAGACACCAAGGAGCAGTCCAGAGAAGGTGCTAGCTTACAGCCAGGACAGGAGTAGCAGTACAGGTATTAAATACAGTATATATTTCACTTGGCTACACACACATAAAATATCTCCAGATATTCTTTAGGGGAAATACCCACATAGGGGAAATTGATTGTAGGGTGTTCACGCTGGGTCACCACAGGGTTAGGATACTGCAGAGACTGTTTGCTATCATAAAATATCTCCAGGTATTCTTTAGGGGAAATACCCATGTAGGGGAAATTGACTGTAGGGTGTTCACGCTGGATCACCACAGGGTTAGGATGCTGCAGAGACTATTTGCTATCCTTCTTAGGCTGTTGTATGGCTCAGGACCTATTCAAAGGATGACACACTCAGCAGTACAGCAGCTCCCTTATGCTGTATTGCGGTATGTTATACAGTCACAAGATGATTGAGGCAGTACACTGCTGCAGTGAAAGAAACTTTTAATTTATGAACTGAGTAAGGGACTTCTTTCTATAAGTGCCAACATATTAAATTATATTATAAATGCTAATGTTAGTTCATGAAAGATTTATGTTTCAGGCAAGATATTTATTTTCTCTACTCACTGAAATGTTTAAGAATTTGGAAGGGTAAACAATTTAAAAGGAGATTTAGTTGCTTGATATTACCAATTAAGTTGAATCAAATTTAGAAGCTTCTTGTCTTTGAATGCTATTTGAAGAATATTATTTAAGTGTGTAAACCAGTTAGCAAATATATGATATTATTCAGACTTATAATTTAAACAACCAGGAATTGTAGTGTTCAACTGGATATAAAAATTACCTTTATGAATGGACTTAAAACATTTTTTGGTCTTTTCAAACAATGGTATATATATTAATGCTGGTTTAGGCAAGTGTTGGGATAAAGATACTTTCACATTTATATCCACAAATGTGTTTAAGAATGTAGTTATTAGCATGCTTCTTTAATTGTTAACTTAAAAGGATAAAAATGTCTTTAGTACTTGTGCTGGACTGATGATATGAAAAACAAGGGTTGAAAGAGAGACTTTGCTGTTCAAGATTACCATTTATATTCACTCACCTATAGAAGTTAATTGTTAAGTTTTTGAATAATATATGACTGATGTTAGCAATGTGTGTAATCCAAGAATTGAACCTAGGCCAGGATTCAGAAATGTTATTTCCACTGGTAAACCCTTTTTACAAACGGCAGTAGTCGTTTCTGATTCTTAGCCCCACCACAGTGGTAACCTCAAAGAGGTGCAGAATTGTGGTGGGCTGTCTTTTTGGCCTAATAAAATGCTAATGAGCCATTCTGGGGAGTGGCATATGATAATTAGCCACATGATTTTCCCCAGAAATGCCTGTGGTAAATACTTTATGCAGCCAAGCAATTCATACAGCTGTTTAGCTGCATAAACGCTTACCAACAGCTGTGTTAGTTAACTCAGCCAAAGGCTCATGGTCACCCTTTGCTCTCAATGGGAGAAATCACTTTATATGTAAATGCTGGGGAGTGTAGTGAAGAAGTGGTGATAGCTGACATACGTATGTGTAAGTGTGTGACAATATTTGAAAAAGAAGAAAGAAATTTTTTGTGTCCATGGGTTTTCCAAGACTAATCAACAATATCTGTGATTAATTCAGCGGTACAAATCTGTTTTCTAAAAGATTCAGTAGTGTAAGGTGAGTGTGTGTGTGTGTGTGTGTGTGTGTGTGTGTGTGTCCTGCAAATATTGGGAGGGGGCTAGACATAAGAGA
The DNA here is from genome assembly GCF_019279795.1 of Protopterus annectens. Lineage (NCBI taxonomy): Eukaryota > Metazoa > Chordata > Ceratodontiformes > Protopteridae > Protopterus > Protopterus annectens. The sequence goes on from NC_056732.1 coordinate 1,569,005,505, forward strand.
CTGTTAAATAAATCCCTAAGCTACTTCAAAGCTTAAAAAAACAACAAGTTATGCAGCATTAAGGATGTATAGGAGAACACTGGACACCAGGGTCAATCTTTAATAGTACCATAATCCACTGGCAATGTTAATAAATCATTGGTTTTGGGGCACAAAGCATGGAATACCAAGGAGTAAGAAACTCTAATGTCTGGAATTATTGACTGATTGCAAGAGTTCATGATGTATAGGGTGCATGATGAAGACTTCCACACGAAGCCAGGGGAATACTAGAAGACATCATGGAGTCTTTCCAAACATTACTCTATTCCACTTCAAGGATTAATAGAGCACCAAGTCTTGCATCATGATGTGTTTTCTGAAAAATAAGAATGAAACTCTAATGCGTGACATTATTGATTGACTGTAAACATTCATGATATATGAGCGATGAGGAAAAATAAAAGACAATATCAGAGACATTCTGTTAACCCAGAGACAGGCACGGGGTATGGCAGTGCATGTGTGTACATGTGTGCATGTGCCTTTGTGTATGTTTGTAGGGGAGGGAATAAAGGTGTGTGTTTGTGTTAAAGCAATACATTAGCTACTGAAGGCAATTACCACAAGGGCAGCAGAAAAGAGACTGTTAGAGCTTGTAGGATATCATTGGCTGACTCAGAGACATGCAAATAATCTGATAATGAGGTCTTTCCTCATTGTGACTAATCTGCTGCTGAATCGCTGGTTTCTGCCATTGTGCTAAAAGGCCCTTTCTGCTGCAGCCTTACCACTTGCGGCTGAGCCTGTTTCTGAATCCTAGCTCTAAGATGCTATTTAAGCTGATAATTAAAAAAAAAAACAGAGAATTATACTGCTTAATTAGCCATAGACATTATTGATAAGTCTTGAAAAGTTCATAGATGTGAAAAATGTTTCTAGGATGTTAGGTCATGCAAGTCTTGTTATAAAAAAAGTTTTATTTTTTTTCTTTAATATTCATTGAGAAGGTTAAGACTGTAACTGCTTAAAATTTTACAATGCTTTTGTATATGACAAATTTAAAGGAATGTTATGCGTTATCACTGGACTAATATTGTAAAAGCAAAAGCTGACTGTATACTAAGATAAAGGTACTCATTGAGTATTAAGAAATAAGGAATTGGAATGGAAAACTAGAAACGGGAATTCTGTAATTTAATATTATAAACTATACTAAAATATTATTTCTGTTTTTTTTTTCAAATAATATGATATTGACAACCCAAAAGAATGTACCACATAAGATTAAAAGTGGATTTAGAGAGTATGTAAGTAATTGATGGAAGTGACTTGAAATGTAATAATCTAGCATCTGAAAATGATAAAGGGAAACCGAGGTAATCCAGAAGGCTTAAATCAGGTCTGGTATCCCACCGGTGATACAGAGGGTGACAGGGCTAACAAAAGAAACAGAGTACAAAGGATTAGTCCAGGTAAAATCACTTTTAATTTAGCAGATATAGGAGACACTTTCTCTGACACCCTCACTGTCAGAGGAATAAAGACTCCTTGTTGAAGTTTCATGGAATTTATTCAGTCAAGTAGATAGATAGACAAGTGTTCTTGTTCTAATATATTATATTCAATAGATCATCTATTTAAAGGCAGTTACAGACAATGGTGGAAGTGTCCAGGGGAGTTGACTGGAGGAAAATCTGGGAGATAGAAAAGCAAGGAGGCATTTGTAAAGCTTATAGGTTAGTCGCTTAGTTGAACACTTCTGAAAGACTCACGGGGGTTTACCAGCTCGGCAGCCTGTAAAACCTCATTCTTAGTTAAACGGTTTTTATTTTTATTTTTAATGAACAAAAAATGACAACACACCATGAGCTACCACTATAGAACTATATTTAAGAAAACCCTTTCACCTGAGCTTCATCAGGTTCATCTAATAGAGTGGTTTGTAGAGTGGTTTACAGCTTGATCATTGAAGATGTCTGCATTCATGAGGCTATCACCAGACTTTATTAGCCTGTTTTGTATCACATGTAATATGAGAGGGTATGTCTACCTTTTTAGGTCTCATATTCCTTGAAGCCCATTAGCAGCAACTAGACAAAAAAACTTCTCCAAAGCCAATTACCACCTAATATGTGATGGCATTAATAGTTTCATAGCCCCTGCTATCACTGATGGCATGGACACTTGTATTGGGATTTACACAAATGCCTTGTATAAGCATCTATACAAATGTATTGACTCAGCCGTACCTGATAGGACCAAAACAAGATCCTCAAGGAAAGAACAAGCCTGCCTGGTGGTCTTCACCATTAACAGGTTATACAATAAGAGAAAGAAATTGCTGTGTAAGAGCAGGAGGCAATGGCCTGTAAACTGGAAGCATTCCATCCTCGGTTTAAACAAGCAAATAAGACACCTTGTAAGGCATTCTAAAGCTAACTATGTATCCAAATTAGCCTCCTTTGCTAAGGATAACCATAAGACCTTATTTAGCTACGTCAGAACCCTTAAAGGAAAAATCCAGATCTGCGCAGAACTGGTTGTTAATGGCACCACATATACTGCACCCACAGAAATAACCAACCTGCTAGCTGGCAGGTTCAATAAAAACTTCTCTCCCACCACTTATCCCCCAAAGTAACCATACCACCTGCCCTCTATCTAGTATTTCCAAAGAGCAGGTCGTAAACACTCTTTCCAAAATGAAAAACATAGCCTCTATGGGACTTGATAATATCCCAGACTGCTTTCTAAATGGATTAAAACAGGAATTAGCTGCACCACTGGGTACTCTTTTTAATTATAGCCGAAGCACTGGTTTTGTACCTGCTGAATGGAAAACAGCAACCGTCTTCCCAATACATAAAGGAGGTGCCTCCACTAACCCTGGGAACTATAGACCCATAAGTCTGACCAGCCTAATCTGTAAGGGTAGGGAAAGAATAACCATGAACCTTATCGACAAAGATATAGGAGACCTCCAAATGCTCAACCCAACCCAGTCTGGCTTCGTTAAAGGGAGATCCTTACTCTTGAGCTTGGTGGACTTTTTTGAGACAGTCTCCAAAGCCCTGGATGAAGGCAAATCCATGCATATGGCCTACCTGGACTTGGCCAAGGCCTTTGACACTATTCCTCACTCAGGCATCATTGCTAAACTCACCCAGCTGGAGATCAACCTGTATGTTGTCAGGTGGGTTGAAAACTAGATCACCGATAGAATTCTTACAGTCAAAATAGGTGATTCTACCTCCACTGGCAGATCTGAACCAGTGGTGTTCCATAGGGAACAGTGCCGGGGCCCCTATTGTTTGGAATCTACTTCTCGGATATACACGCTAAAACAAGAGGCCTATGGCTGACAAAGTTTGCTGATGACTGCAAACTGGGTGCAGTCATCAAGTCCTCAAACGATGTGAACATCCTACAAGAGGGACTTGGACAAATGACTGTTGACAAAGTCATGAGCTAAAACTCAATTGCAAAAAAATGCATTATCATCCCCTTCAGCAAGGTTGATGTGTCTGCAGATTGCCACATTAATAACAACACCCTAAGCATGCAATCATTAGTGAGAGATTTGGGCACACAAGTTGACAGCAACCTTTCCTTTGATCACCACTTCTCCATAGTGGTAAGAAAGCCTTTCTACATCACCCACCTCATAAGTATGGGAATTGCATCCAGAACAAAAGAGGTTATATCCCCACCCTGTACTCCTCACTCACCAGGCCAATAATAGAGTACAATGTTACCTTTGATATGTACCTTACCAGGCACCTGTAGCAACTGGAAAGACCTCAAAGGTTTCTTACAAAGAAAATTCATGGTCTTCAGCAAATGTCATATGCTGACAGACTGAAATCACTGTCATATACCCTGTGTCTTACAGACTACTCAGACATGACCTCTGCCTTGCATATAAAGCAATCTCAGATCCTGCTGTAATGGAAATGCTGCACATTTGTAAATCAAATGGTATAAGATGCACTCACTCTAGGGAACTCAACCTAGTATGTGACATCAACAGGACTTGCTGGAGGGACAGATATGTCCCACAGAGGTTACCTCTTCTCTGGAAAAAAACTTCCAGTTCAGGTGAAACAGAGCCCCTCACTCACACTGTTTAAGCATAATTTGGATGACTGGATGGTAAATTGCAAATTTACCCCAGGAATTTCACCTGTCGCCCTCTTGGCCAGTGGCAGTAGTTGTTGACTTAGTTCCACTTAATACCGTGATATTCTTGGGAACAGGGGTTGTATTTGGCTAGGCTTGTAAGGGCCCTACAACCATTAGTCTAGTAAACTTCGACGATAACTATGATCCTATGAAAGCTTCATTACAGAGCATTTTCTAGTCTGACTTGTCCTCATCAAGTCTTGTATCACAGGTAATGTGAGAAGTTGTACCCACTTTTATGGGGCTCATATCTCCTGAAGTACATTATGAAAGACTAATCCTCTCTTTTTTGGTATATTGGATAGCAGTGTCTGCTTAGAAGAAAATCATATACATGATTAATGTGACCAGTCCCCATTCTTCTTCCTCATGAAGGCAGACATTTTATATGCAGGGAGGTAGTCACTAGATGACTCTTATTTTTCAACAATACATGCATCCAGAGAAATAGCTTACAGTGGAAACAAGTCACAGTGCTCATTTTTACAGAGCTCATGGATGTGCATAAGTAGGAGGAAAAATATAAGTAAAGTTTGAGACCTTAGAACTTTTTGTATAGGCTTTTTGTGCCCATGGAATAAAAATGCACCAAGAGGTAAAATGTAGACTATACAAAACCTTATAAGTATCTCAGATCTTCTTTGAGTATATGCAAACTGTGTCTATCATGTAAAGAATACAGGCAGTATGGGGCAAGGCCCTAGGATAACACTTTTCACTATACTGCATATCAAAGAAGTTATGTTAAATGCAGGTCAAGTGACTAGAATATCTATACCTGATTGCTGTGGGGTATCTATTGTGAAAGGGAGAATGCCCCTGGTCTGAGAGACTGGTTCTATGGTGTTCCAGTCTGGTATCTTCATCTATGAATCCTCTTTCTGGGTCTAGCAATTAGTGAGGGCTCCTCTGTTCAGATTTGTCCTCTTTCCAGGTTCTAGGTGGTGAAATAAGTGCAAAACAGGGCTAGACAGCCCTGTGCCTGGCTAGATAAAGGGCTGGAAACTGACTGGGATTAGATGGAAGGGAAGTTAACCAATCTCATGAGATAGGAGGTGATGCCATAGGGCCAGGGGTGGGGTTAGATCTAAGAGGCTGATGTAAACAGGATGGGAGTAGGCTGTCAGTCAAACAAGGAGACGTGTGTTTGGCCCTGTTTTCTCATGCCTAACAGGAGAAGCAAAGCCCAAATCCCAAATGAGTAGTAGAAAACATTTCAAATACCTGAAAGTTAGTGTTTAAGTTTGTAAATGTCATAAGGTAAAAAACATCTTCAAATACCTGACAGTTACTGTTTATGTTTGTACACAGCTTGAGATCACACACACAAAAAGACAAAGCAAAAATGAACAGAGTGTCTTGTTTCCTTTGTTGCTAATTCACTGCGAGCCATAGCTGGACCTGCGTAGACATAGTAGTGTGTATATATATATGGGCACAGTATTGAATACTATCCTGCTGGCAGACACAGGAATTGAGAGATTTAGGGAGTAATGAAAATACATTGATGCCTGCCTGCATGATGGCCTCCTTGGTCAGCTCTCACCCTTAGAGCGAACAAAGGAACCAATGGCTTTTTTCTAGTAATGAATGGGCCAGATGGCCATCTGAGTGATGATGGCTAGCAGGCACTTGGGCCAGAAAAGTAATTCTTACCTGGTTACTCAGCAATTGTTATATGTACTTCGGGTTTATTAATTATTTGAATAACCTGTCTGTGGTCTGGCAAGCCTGAAACTGAATAACCCAATTGCTTGGATTGAGCTGTTTAGTGTAAACCATAAGAAAGGTCCTTTGCTCTCGATGTGTGTGTGTGTGTGTGGGGGGGGGGGGGGGCGCATACTTCTTTAAATTCTTTGCTCAGAAATTCTGGACAAATCCAGAAATAATGGACACAGTTCCAAAATCAGGGATAATGTTTAAACATTTCTCTAATTCACTTAAAATGTTCACAGCCAACAGGTTTTATATCAGCATGATTTTTTCTTAACAATAACAAGTCTGAAACACAATTACTGGTATTACTGACTAACAAAATTATTGCTGATTTAGCAGAAAATCACCCATGACATGATAAAACTAAGAGGCAAAATTAGGGACAGTTGAGATATGTATTTCCTTGTGGTAGCACCTTCAGCAATCTGCAGCAGTATACATTTTTATGGATATTTTTTTAGTAATCACATCAGTAAGGGGGAGACTAGAAGTATAGCTGTCAACTACATCTTATTATGAAGAATGTTCCTATTTCTGAGTTCTTAAAATTGCATGTTTCACATTGTTCATCAGTGAAGAGGTCTGTTACACTTTCATTGTAAGAATTTTTTTAACACATAGCTATGGTAAATAATACCGAATCATTACTTCACTAAAAGAGATTTTCAATAACAGTGATTAAAAAAACTGTTATTAATCATGGTGTGAACTTCACACGCACACACACACACACACACACACACACACACACACACACACACACACACCTGGGAAAGGCTGGCACAGGTTTACTAGCTATCCCCCTTCTGCCCAGACTATAAAGTAGTTATACTGCCACCAGTCACTCTTTATCAGCGACTTTAAGGCCCTTAACAAAGGGTGTCCAATTTTACTGTGTAATATTAATATTAATATCAATACAAATGGTAGTTTGACCAAAAGCAAGGCTATTAGGAGTGGCCCACACAGTGTCACCAAATAAATATGCAAGTACTTTCAAAACTTAAATAGCTCTACAAAGATCAACCACAATGGAAGGTTTTAAATATATTTAATAATAAATAATAAAAGAACAAGACAATACTAAATATATATTCACAGTGACATCAGAGCTCAAAACCACAGGAAATATTAAAAACAACATTACAGGACAGTCTAAAATAAATAAAGAAAAATATCTAACCTAAGCTTCACTCTATTCCTGACTGAACCTAAGATAATTATACTGTAACCTAAGAACTCCCTAATAGAGCAAGGCAGATGTCATGGTGAATGGGTCTTCTTGTTATTAGATTCAAGACAAAATACAGAATGCTATGTCACACCAAGAGACTTCTCAAAATAATATCTCAAATATTACTACCAGGATAGCTTGCAGAATGACATCACTTCTTGTCATCTGACTCCTAGTTCCCAGTTGAAACCCCCCACTGCTGAAAGCTGGCAGTATTTAGCATCTACCTGTAAAAATAGATAGACCTCAGATCTTTGGCAGATGCTGGAAGTCATAAAACAATTTCATTCCTTCATGCTTTCAGAGGTAGTAATTAGTTCACTCCAAAGACAATACAGAAAGCTCCCTAGCATAGACTCTGTGTCTCTGTTTGCATTGAAAACTGAAAGATACCATCTTTTATTGCATAGCCTATAAAGTAATTTAATTTCAGTTATTTTTCTGATGTTTGCTGGACTGAAGTTAACCTTCCAGTTTCCTCTGTTAACATATGCATTTAAACAGTTACAATAGTGCATGCACATTTCTGTTCTCTTCCAATAGGGCACACTGTGGATACATTTTAAGCTCAAGCACTTTACAAAATACCTTTTCAACACATGTCTGTACAGACCAGTTTGATATACACATGACATACAATTCTAATACAGTTGCAACAAAAGCATCTTATATAAATCATGTTGATATTCACAAATGACATATAATTATTTACAAAAGTCCAGCTAGCTGTGCTGGCAGTACCTCCTTTGTCACAGTTGGTATCATTTTGTTGGCAGGTGTTGTATGAAAGCAAATAGCAGTTACAAGATCACTTTTGAATGACTATTGAAATGGTTTATTTGGGGGACACATTATCTGTCAAAGAGCAACATGGCTGTTGTACGTATGCCATTCATTCACAGTCAAAGGTAGTCTACCATCTCATAAAGAACACATTCCACTGCATCACTATCATTTTACATAGTATCTAAGTATCATATTAAAAGTTCTTGATTTTTTTTATTACGATTGCTCTTTGGGGAACTGACATATGACCTCTTTCATATAGCTAGTACATTTAGCTTCTCGTTATTACTCACTCTGGTGCTACGTCTGAATTCCATCAATAGTTGGTTGGTATCTGCACAAAAGGCCAGGTAAAACTAATCTTCAGAATATATGTGTATTAGGTTTTCATTTTGTCAGAAATAAAAATCCTATATATTGCACTGCAAAAATAAATTTTGCATTTGTAATATATGTTGTATAGAAAGCCATTTTTCAGGTGGCTAAAGCTGTCGAGTCAAATTCAATGTGCACTGAACTGGAAGTTGTGAGGTAAGAATGACTATTTTGTGTGTGTTTTGTAGCTAAATACACTATTTATTGTTTGCTGAATGTTTTATAATGAAATCCCAAAGTCTGACACTGATATAGCATTTCAAACACAGGATCCTGTGACTTTAGGTCATGTTCTTTTACCTTTTGACATTTTGCGTTATAGTCATTAATTGGGAGAGCTGGGCTGAACTTCGGCTCAGTATGCTAAGTACAGTAATATCCTAAAATGCATTCTTACTCAGCTTTCATTACATCACAAGTAAAAACCCTATTTCTTTCTCCAAAATACAGATTTTGTTTTTGATTTTTGACCATAGACATTATGAACCCTCATTTAGACTCATTAGCAGTAAACTGTATTGCAAGAAAATATTTTTATGTATCTTTATTGCTGGAATGATCAGCCAAGTACATTTTGTGCCTGAAGGTTGTGATACATTGTTGTGAAAAAAATTGTGTTTTACTTCATATGGTTACAGAGAAATGGTCCAGACTAGTTCTATGTAGCCATTCCGGTGCTCTGCTTTTGGCATTCATTCCACAGAAAAAAATGAATATTTGGAAGCTGTATATTTTCCAATACATGTTAGTGTAAGTCCCAGAGTAGGGAGACTGAATGAGAGAAAATGTGACCTTGTATATCAAGTCTGTGACTGCTTGTCTTGGAGAATTCACATTTTTCTGAGGTGTGGTGATCTTGGATGATTATTTATTTTTTTGTAATTCTTGAGCTTGCACTTAAGTGTCTCAGAATTAAAATAGGGAGGCATGTATTTTGCATAGATTCAAACTGGCAAACTCAGTATGTATCAGAATCATATTATTGGTGCACATGCCTCAAAACTTCTTTGTTCAAAAATTCTGGACAAGCCATAAAAAGCAAAAATTGAACAGTGGTATAATAACTTCCTAAATTTGTAGCAAACACTAAAAAAGCCTAAACTGTTTAGAACTACCCCATCAATTAACATATACACAGCTTCTTACCACCTGTAAAATTATCCGGCATCCATCTATTTGACCGGCACTAAATACCATTCTACACAACTATGTTCCCACTCAGTCATTATGATCCAATGACCAAAACTCTTCCTGTCCACAAACCTATAAAATCTACTGAGCATGGTTTGTACTTATTCATTACCTATATCAATCAGGTCAGTACTCTATGTTCAGTTCTTTAAAACCATTCTGAAAGACTTCCTAGACAAAATCTGGCTCTGTTCTTGTTCAATCCCAGGATAAACTATATCCCCTAAATATAAACAAGTACCTGTTTATATCTTACACGTCCTTAATTTCCCTTCTTTACTCACTTCCTAACCTCAATCAGTTTCTCTCCCCTGTTGTGCCATAACCCTGTTTTTTTAGTTACTTCACATTGTAATTACTGTTTGTATTATACTAACTAACCTTTAATTTCTCTAAATTGGCTAACATTTCTCTAAATATTAAATTATTGTCATATATGCTGTAAGTATTTTTAACCAGTGTTTTCAAATTATGTCTAATTTGGTATAATTATTTAAACTATAGATATTTTGTATTATTTTTGAAGCTTGTAAAATTCTTGTTTATAAACTTGTTTAGTACTTTGGAACTTTTCTCCCTGGGCCTGTGTTGAAAATTGGCACCTACCTAGTCACACTTCCCTGGTACTCAAATGTCAATAAATAAATAAATAAATAAATAAATAAATAAATAATGGGAAGACAAAGGCCCAAAACCTTGTACAATTTTTAAATAATGTTCTAATTCACTTAAAAAAGTTAATAAAACGCCATTTTATGTCAAAATGCATTTTTGAAAGGTAAAAAGCATGAAATTCTAATGTCTCTCATGGCTAAATGATTGTAATTCTCAATGATTTAACTGAAAATAAAAAGCTTTCTGAGAGACAGCACAAACATATCTAACTCCTCTAGTGCACACTGCAGTCTTAAGGATAAACAATTTTTTCCATCTTACCTTTAAGCCTCTATTGCAAGACCAGCAGTTATTGGAGAGCCCACATTCTGCCTCTCAGTAGTCATCTTGGGATTAGTGCTTCTGTTTTCTCCTGGTGAGGGAAGGAGTCCAGTTACATTATTTCCTGGAGACTGCTGATCACCAGAAAGCTTAATAACTGCTCTATAGGTGACAGTTTGAAATCTGTGCTGACATTCTGGTCCTGGTAAGAGTAGGAGCAGAGTGCATTGATTCCTGACTCTTTCTAGTTGGAAAGTGAGTGTCTGTGCTTAACGTACCTGATTAGGCCAGTTGCTATTCAAGGAATCTACCAGAAAAAGGCTACAAGCCTGCAGACCCTTGCATCATCTGGGACAAGACTTTGGATCACCAAACAGGCTGTGGCCTGCTTCTCTTCTTGGGATTGGTGCTAATATTTTGCTTCTGGTGAGAGAAGAAGCAAAGGAGTATTGTATCCCAGCAGAGTGAAGATGTGCTGAGACCAGCATTAGTAGTAGCCAGGCAGTAGCCATTCATGCGACTCCCCTCTTTTAGGTTCATAGGTTCATAGGTAGGTACTGGGCTATCTGCCAGAAGGCATGTATTAACCCAGCCAAGTTGTGCGGAATTCACCGCCCCTTTGGTTAGTTCCCTAGGCCCTTGATCCAGCAGCTAGTACCCTTGGCCCCTATCTAGTAGAGCTGTTGGTATGATCCCTGGTGTGACCTTAATATTACCCATCCACTCATCAAGGTTCCTCTTGAAGAGTGATAGTGAGGGGCTCTGTCTTATGTAGATCGGGACCTTGTTCCATAGCAAGGGAAGTCTTTGCAAAGGAATCTATCCCTCCAGCATGTTCTATTCATTGTTGTGCTTAGGTTTATATCCCTAGAGCGTGTAGCTTGAGTGGATTTGGTTTTGCTAAGATGGAGCATGTTCAACAGTTCTGGGTTGGACATGGCTCTGTATGTTAGACAGAGATCGCCTCTGAGAAGGCGGTATGCCACAAAGAAAAGCCTTAGTTTTTTCAATCGTGCTGCATAGGGCAACTGTTTGAGGCCAGTAATCCTCTTAGTGAGGTACCTCTGTGGTCTCTCCAGCTGCTGGAGATGCCTAGCCAGGTACATTCCAATTGGTGCATTGTACTCAATAATGGGTCTGATGAGGGAACAGCAGATGGGTACCACTACATCCTTAGATCTTGATGCAAACCCTTTCGTGATCAGATGGGTCACATAGAAGGATTGTCTAACCACCTTGGCAACATGGTTATCAAAGGAAAGCTGACTATCTACTTGGGTCCCTAGATCTCTTTTTACTACTTCAGATTTCAGGGGATTACCTCCTATGTTGTAGTTTGCGGGTACTCTGTTTTTTCCAAAGAGGATTACTACTCATTTTTTAGCATTTAGCTTGAGACCATGGCTTTGATACCATGCATAAGTCTCATTAGGGCCATTCCGGAGGATATCCATGTCAGCCGGAGACTCTATTATAGCACCCAGCTTGCAGTCGTCCGCAAATGTGGTCAGCCACAGCCCTTCAGTGCTTGCCTGTACTTCTGAAAAGTATATGCCAAACAGGAGGGGCCCCAGGACAGAGCCCTGAGGCACACCGCTCATTACTGGTCTGGATTTGGACATAGAGCCCACTACTCTTACTTTGTGGGATCTGTCTGAGAGCCAGTTTGCGATCCATCTTGTGACGTAAGGGTTTATGCCCAGGTTGGTGAGTTTATCAATAATACCCGAATGGGGAATGGTGTCAAATGCTTTAGCAAGGTCAAGGTAAGCTGTGTGTACCTCCTTTCCCTTATCTATAGCCTGAGTAACTGTCTCAAAGAAGTCCACCAGGTTCAGGAGGCATGATCTGCCCTTGATGAAGCCGAACTGTGTGGGGTCAAGTGTTTGGAGGTTCCCAATCTCTCCATTTATGAGTTCCATAATGATTCGCTCCATTGCCTTACAGATTAGACTGGTCAGGCTTATTGGTCGGTAGTTCCCAGGGTCAGTTGTCGGCCCACCCTTGTGCAGCCGAACCACCGTTGCTGTGCGCCATTCTATTGGCACATATCCTGTCAAGAGGCTGAGACTGAACAGGGTATTCAGATGCTGGGTTAATTCATTTTGGAGTTCGCGTATGACACAGCCCAGGACACCATCTGGTCCCATGGAGGCAGTGTTTTTAGCTTTAGATAGAGCCTTATTAACCAATGTATCAGTAATAATTGGAGTTACACAATCCCCTGGAATAGTAATAGGCCCAGCAGGTGGTGAGGGGGGGGGGGGGATTTGCACTGAACCTGTCAGCCAAGATGTTGGCAATGTCAGTGGGGTCAGTGTATTTTGTTCCATTTTGTACTAGCTCAGAACAGATCTGAGCATTTCCATTTAGGTTTTTGATGTAACCATAGAAGGCCTTATGGTTATCCTTGGCATCCTTGGCAACTTTCTTTTCAAAATTGGCTTTAGTTGACTTGATGAGGGCCCTCAATTTCTTACTAAGGCTGATCAGGGAAGATTTTTCTACTTGAGATTTGGCCTTTTTTGTATAAGTCTCCTCCTTTTATTGTATAGTTTGCTTATGTCTGGGGTCCACCAGACTGGTTTCTTCTTGCTTGAGGAAGGGGTCTTGGTTTTATTTGGGATAGCATGGTCCATGCAATCCTGAAGACGTATATAAAGTGCCTTGGTGTAGGATTCTGCATCCAGGATATCATTATCCTTCTGCAAGGGGATAGTGAAGCTTTCCACTTCTGACACAAGTAGTTTGAAGTTTGCTTTGGAAAGTTTTTTTATGATGATTTCTTTGACAGGGGGAGATGGAGGGGTGTGGATGTCTAGGGTTATCAGTTTGTGGTCTGATCTGACCAGAGAGGGAGTGATAACGGGTGGTGTACAATGGGCGCCCATATTTGTGATGACTAAATCCAATATGTTGTCCCCTCTGGTGGGAGAACATACCAGTTGTTCAAGGGCATTTGAATTTATAAATTCTATGAACCGCTGGGCATAGGAGTTAGAACTTTGGTAGTTCACCCAGTCTATACCAGGGTAGTTGAAATCACCCAAAATTATGGTGTTTGGTAGGACTTTTATATTTTTCAATGCCTCAAGGAATGCTGAGTGAGCATCTTGGGACATGGTGGGCGATCTATAACAGGCTATGACTTGAAATGTGTTTTTTCCTGCTGATAGTTGCGCATGGATGATCTCTGGGGCATCATGCTGCACCACTAACTTGGAGATGTGGGTATCCTTGATGAATATGGGTACACCTCCGCCCTTTGTACTGCGATCCAATAACTGAGGCTGGAAGGTATGATATGAAATGTAACCTGGTAGTGCTGGGGTGCTCTCTGGAGCCTTGAACCAGGTTTCCGTCACTGCACAAACATCAATTTTCTCCATACTGAGGAGTGCCTCGAGTGCAGGCATTTTGAGGTTGAGACTTCTGGCGTTGAGTAGCATTACCCTTAGTTTTTGGTTACCTGTGCTGGTTACGGTGGTTGGTTTGTCCTTTGAGCCTTGCCTAAAAAAGGCACTATGGGGATGGCAAGAGCCTTGGCCAGTATTCGAAAGCCTAAGGGTGACAGGTGCAAACCATCTCTGGTGAAACAGCGAGGTTTGTCTATCATGTCATCCTAGGCAGACAGACACTGGATCCCCTTAGAATGACACCAGAAGCTTAGCCAATTGTTGAAATTGATCATTTTGTCTTTGTATTGTGATATCATTCTAGGTGAAGGTAGTATGCTACTCAAGGTCAGGGTCATACCAGCTTGGGCTACATGATGAGAGAGCTCCTCAATGTCTCTTTTCATGTAGAGGTACGTCTTAGATCATTCACACTAACATGTACAATGACAGCATCATACTTGTACTTGTTCTGGAGTGACCTAAGTGCCTGTGTTATGTGGCGGATCCTAGCACCCAACAGGCAGCTGACAGTAACCTTCTCCTTGTTCAGCCTGGTGAGTGGAGCATCTGTGTGCCTTACTATAGAGTCTCCTATTACTCTTGACAAGCTAATCCTTTATTTTCAGTAAGTACTGCTTGATTTCTTCTGTACTTCAGAATATCTGCCTAAATACTTCATCTTTAAAATTTCATGGTCTACATATTAGTTTTCCCTTAAGTGTTTGGCAGTGCTCTGTACAGACTCAGACACTTTGAATGACATTTTTCCTGTAAAAGGCTTCAGTACTTAATATATTGAGCTCATATCTAGGCATGTCTAAAAGTCAGCTCCCTGTGGTTTCTCCTGTCATCCTGGTGAACTTGGGCATCCTGAGGCAATGTAGCAACTGACTCATGTACACAGACAACCCTCTCCTCTTACCTCCCAACACTATGACTTGTGAGAGATGCACATATATAGCCATAATGGAAGCCAAGCACTCTCCAGCCAAGACTCGATTAGCCAATCAAGAGATGAAGGTTAACACCTGCACCACACCACATAGCCCTCCAGAACATACATCACCACAAACCTCACATAGTAACACAAAACACACACCTACTTTTTCGGATGCTCTCAATAAAAATCTGCCCAAACAGCAGAGACCTCTGAGGCAGAAATGCAAACAACCACCACATCCCAGCACAAACCATGAGACACATAGCTCACATAAACAGTGTGCCACTCAACCAAAGCCCATAAGGCAAAACAATTTACCTGATACACTAGTCATAGGTGACTCAATAGTAAGGCATACTGATGTCCTACTTCCTAGGTTGAATATGGAGAAAGTTACGGTCAGCTGCCTGTCGGGTGCCAGGATCCACCACATAATGCATGCACTTAGGTCACTGCACAACAGGTACAAATATGACTCTGTTATTGTCCATGTTGTTGTGGATGACCTGAGATGTACCTCACTGGACTACATGAAAAAAGACGTAGATGAGCTCTTGGATTTTGTAGCTCAGGCAGGTATGAACCTAGCTCTGAGTAGCATCCTACCGTCACCCAGAATGATACAACAGTACAAGCAGAAAATGATTGACTTCAACGATTGGCTAAGTTTCTAGTGTCATTCTAAGGGGATCCAATATCTGTCTGCCTGGGATGACATGATCGACAGACCTCGATGCTTTGCCAGAGATGGCCTGCACCAGTCATCCCAGGGATTTTGGATACTGGTCAAGGCTCTTGCCATTTTTAGGCAATGTCCTGAAGACAAAATTACCACCATAACAGCTACAAGCAACCAAAATTTGTGGGTAATGCTACTCAATGCTAGCAGTCTAAATCTCAAAATGCACTCGCTCGAAGCACTCCTTAAAATGGAGAACATCGACATCTGTGCAGTGACTGAGACCTGGTTCAAGGCTCCGGAGAGCACCCCAGCACTACCAGGCTATAATTCATACCACACCTTTTGGCCCTTAAACCTGGACTGAAGCACTACAGGCGGTGGTGTCTCCATATTCATAAAGGATATGCACACCTCCAGACTAGCAGCCCAACATAACACATCAGAGCTACTTCAGGTACAACTAACACTGGGTAAAACTGCAATCCAGGTTGTAGCCTGCTATAAATCCCCAACCATGTCCCAAGACTCCCACTCCACATTCCTAAACACACTGGAAAATATTAGGGTACAACCCAATACCCTTATACTGGGAGACTTTAACTACCCCTCCATTAACTGGGAAAATTACCCATGTACCAACACACTTGCTCATCGTTTTCTGGAATTTATTAATTCCAACACTCTGGACCAACTCATTCTTACCCCCACCAGGGGTAGAAACATCCTTGACCTGGTCATTGCTAACATGGGCGACCATTGCTCTACACCAGTATTCAACTCCTCCCTGATCAGATCTGACAACAAGCTAATCACCATGGATATCCACATCCCACTCTCAACCCCTCTCCCGCCAAAGGAAACCACTATAAAAAGCTTCTTCAAAGCCAATTTTGGACTTCTAAAAACAGAGGTGGCTAACTTCATGACACCCATGCAAATGGAAAATAGGTTCATGACTGAATCATACACCAATGCACTGTATGAGCACATACACAAGTGCATGGAACAGGCCATGCCAAACAGAACCAAGACGCTCTCCTCCAAAAAAAGGAAGTCAACCTGGTGGTCCCCCACCATAAACAAACTCTACAACAGAAGGAAGAAACTGTTGCAGAAAAGGGTGAAGTTCCAAGAATGGAAAAACTCCCTTGTCAGCCTCAGCAAAAAACTGAGATCCATCATCAAATCCTTTAAAGCTAGCAATGAAAACAAAATTGCTGCAGATTCTAAAGACAACCTCAAGGCATTCTATAGCTATGTCAATAATCTACATGACAATACTTAGATCTGCTCTGAGTTGCAGCACAATGGCAATACATATACAGAACCAACTGATATTGCCAACATATTGGACGACAGGTTCAGTGCGAACTTTACCCCCCTTTCACCTCCTAAAGGGCCTATCACAATACCTGAGGAATGCCAAGTCCCTATTATCATGGCTACACAGGCAAAAACTGCACTGTCCAAAGCCAAGAATACATCTTCCATGGCACCTGATAATATCTCTGGCTGTGTTCTACATGAATTACAAAGTGAACTGGCACCACACCTGAAAATCCTGTTCAATCACAGCCTCATTTCCGGCTTTGTTCCTACCAAATGGTGCACTGCTATGGTCATCCCACTCCACAAAGTGGGAGCAACTACAGACCCTGGGAACTACTGCCCCATTAGCCTGATGAGTCTAATATGTAAGGCTATGGAGCACATCATCATGGACCTTATAAATAAGGACATAGGGAATCTCCAAACTCTAGACCCCACACAGTTTGGGTTTGTGAAAGGTAGATCATGCCTGCTCAACCTGATAGACTTCTTTGAGTCTGTCACCAGAGCTGTGGATGAGGGAAAGGTAGTTCACACAGCCTACGTAGAACTTGCCAAGGCCTTTGACACCATCCCTCACTCAGAAATCATAGATAGGCTCACTAAACTAGGCATAAACCCATATGTCATAAGATGGGTTTCCAAATGGCTCACTGAAAGAACCAAGACTGTGAAAGTAGCAGACTCCAAATCTGACTACTGACTAGTTACAAATTGTGTCCCACAGGGATTGGTCCTAGGTCCTCTCCTGTTTGGCATCTACTTCTCTGAAGTTCAAGCCAACACAAAGGGACTCTGGCTGACCAAGTTTGCAGATGATTGCAAACTGGGAGCCATTATTGATTCTCCAACTGATATAGACATTATACAAAAAGGCCTCACTGACACCAGTGACTGGTGCCAGAACCATGGCCTTAAGCTCAATGCCAAAAAGTGCATTGTCATTCCCTTTGGGAAAAATTCAGTGCCCATGAACTACCACATAGGTGGTAGTCCACTAAACACCGAAGGTGTGATAAGAGACCTGGGGACACAGGTTGAGAGCAACCACTCCTTTGATAACCACATTGCCACTGTAGTCAGAAAGTCCTTCTATGTGGTGCATCTCATTACAAAAGGTTTCTCATCCAGGAAGAAAGAGGTCATAATCCCTCTCTACTTGTCCCTCATATTATAGAATACAACACCTCATTTGGTATGTACCTCACTAGACACCTAAAACAACTGGAAAGGCCACAAAAATACCTCACTAAGAGAATCTTAGGCCTTAGACACATGCCCTATATGGACAGACTCAAAAAACTCCAGCTATAGTCTGTCTCTTATCACATTCTTAGAGGCACTCTCTGCCTGTCCTACAAAGCAATGTCTGACCCAGAGCTGCTAGACGTGCTACTCCTAAAGAAATACCAATCCCTCCATGTCACATGCTCCAGGGACCTAAACCTCATTATCACAATAAACAGAACATGCTGGAGGGATAGGTTCCTAACCCAGAGACTTCCCATACCCTGGAACAAACTTTCCATTCACTTCAAGCAGAGCACTTCACTGGCCCTCTTAAGAGAAATCTTGACAAGTGGATGGGCAATAGGAAGTTCACCCCAGTGATCACTTCAGTGGCCTTGCTTGACAGGGGCACTGGGAGCTAACTTTGGGTGGCATGATGCCATGGAATCTTCTTGGGCTAGGCTTATATTGGCTCCAGGGCCATTAGCCTAGTACACACCTATGAACCTATGAACCTATATGAGGCAAAATCAGAAACATTCTGCAAAAGTCTGGGTAGTTTGGTTTTAAGAAGGAAGTTTTTGGAGGTCAGATCACTTGATAGAAGTAATGGACCTAATATGGATCCCTAAGTGACACCACTGGAAAAATGAAAGGGGGAGAGAAGAAAGTGAAGAAGAGTATCACACAGAGTCATGTACTTTAAATGATCAATAAACTAGGGCGTGATTATGTTGAAGTGGCTGTAGTCTGACAGATGAGTCATTGGTTTGTGTGTGATGGACAGGATGAATGTTTTATACTGCATCAAAAATGTGTTATATTTGTAACATCTGGATTTTTTCTAACTTGGAATCTATCCATGAAATGAAACACTCTGTATATGCTGTTTCCTTTCAAGGGAAGCAGTAGCTGAATATATAAGCCAAACCCACATACTTTCCTTAATAATATTATCAACTCTGAAGTGAAAAATATCATAGCTTCATAGGTTCATAGGTGTGTACTAGGCTAATGATCCTGAGGCCTTTACAAGCCTAGCCCATAGAAGTGCCCTGAAATGGTGCTGCCCATCATTAGTTCCCAGTGCCTCTATCAAGTAGAGCCACTGGAGTGATCCCCGGGGTGAACTTTCTATTTCCCATCCACTCATCAAGATTTCTCTTGAAGAGGGTTAGTGGTGTGCTCTGCTTGACATGTATGGAAAGTCTATTCCAGAGCATGGGCAGTCTCTGGGTTATGAACCTGTCCCACCAGCATGTTCTGTTGATTGTGGTAATAAGGGTGAGGTCTCTGGAGTGTGTGGTGCAGGGGGATTGGAATTTCTTTAGATGTAGCATTTCTAACATAGCTGGGTCAGACATGGCTTTGTAAGTCATGCAGAGATCTCCTCTTAGGAGATGATATGAGACAGGGAATAGCTGGAGTTTTTTTGAGTCTGTCCATGTAAGACATGTGTTTAAGGCCTATGATCCTATTCATGAGGTACTTTTGTGGCCTTTCCAGCAGTTGCAGGTGTCTAGTGAGGTACATGCCAAATGGGGCATTATACTCTATGATTGGTCTAATGAGGGAAGAGTAGAGAGAAATGATGACCTCTTTCTTCCTGGATGCAAAACCCTTGGTAATGAGATGTGCCACATAGAAGGACTTTCTGACCACAATGGAAGCATGGTGGTCGAAGGAGAGGTTGCTGTCAACTTGTGTCCCCAGATCTCTTATAATGCCTTCAGTGTTCAGTGGGATCCCATCGATGTGGTAATTAATGGGAACTGAGTTTTTCCCAAAGGGGATGATGATGCATTTTTTGGCATTAAGCTTAAGGCCATGGTTTTGACACCAGCCATTGGTCTCAGTGAGGCCTTTCTATAGGCTGTCTGCATCTCCTGGGGAGTAAATAAGGGCTCCCAGCTTGCAGTCACCCATGACTTTGGTCAGCCAGAGTCCCTCCGTGTTGGCCTGGACTTCTGAGAAGTAGATGCCAAACAGGAGAGGACCCAGGACCGATCCCTGTGGGACTCCACTCGTGACTGGTCGGCAGTCTGACTTGGAGTCTGCTACTTCCACAGTGTGGGTTCTGTCTGTGAGCCAGTTTGCAACCCACCTAATGATATGGGGGTTGATGCTTAGTTTGCTGAGTTTATCAATAATTCCTGCGTGAGGAATCGTATCAAAAATTAGTCCCTGAGTTCAAAGCCTTTTTCATAAAACTATCTTGAAATGTTTCTAATCTATTTACATTATTCAAAATAAGTGGTTTCAAACAATCATCTTTGTACCATTTGTTTTATTATAACCAAGAATTCCACTTATTCCATCTATTTTTAATATATATCTTCCTCGTGGTAAAGTAAAGGATCACATGTTTTTCTGCTTGCAGTAATTATCAAAGTGCATCAAACGATATGATACACCTGTGCAGAATTTAGGTGGTTCCCACATATATTAAAATGTTATCAAATCCAGCAAGCCTTGGCCATAAAAGGCAGTAGGGCAAACTTTATTCCAAGTTACTGCTTGCTTATGTATCACAAGCTGATGTAAATGGTAATCTTTCTGGAAGCAGTATGTGTGACCATTTTATGCTGGGATAACACAAGAGATGAATGTGATTTTTGTATTGCTTCTTTCAGTACTAATCAACATCTTTTTCAAGACAGTTATTAAACCACTTTCAGCATTGAGCTAGTATTTGTGCACAGTCAACTGACTCAGTGCACTCATCTGTCTCTTTAGTGTGTTTTACTGCAAAATAAAGTGTCCCTGCAAGCAAATAGATATTTATGTAACAGTGAAGTCTGCAGTTTGAACACCAGTCTGTGAGCTATATGATTATGTAAATTATAAATATTATGGCAGCTTTAAACAAAGAACGTTGTCCACTATAATAGTGACATTTTCTTAGACCACAGCAATCCCATTGGTACTTTTTCCTTTAACTGTGCTCAGTTAATTGTTTTTAGCAGTCCACTGTCTCTCTTCCTTAAGTTTATTTCTCTTCTTGTGTAACCACTTTCAGTTCTGAGCCAGTATTTTTCCAGAGCTGCACTACTGCATTCTGGCTTACTTTTTCTCATTGCTTTGCTGATCTGCAGAGGTTGGGGTTGTGTTTGGAATTTTCATTACAAAGTCCATAGAAACCTCCTTATATTACACAGTTGTTCAAACAGTCAAGTACCGTTTCTTACTGTTATCACCATTATTCAGGTCAAGGTGATATTGGACTAGGTCTCTTACTAAAACTGTGTCCTACAGCAACAAAATCATGACTTTCATGTACTAGCTCAGAGGCCATTTAAACTGCATTGTTCCATTTACTTTTCTCTCTCAGCAGATTTGTGGCTGTTTAAGTCACTAATTGTTATTTCTCTGTTTCTTTGTCAAGTTTTTAACCCACATCATTCACCCTTGCTAAATCTCAGGCTTATTCTGTTCCTCTACCCTATCCCCAATTCCCAACCAACCCACCCCCTTACTCTACATTTATATTTCCATAGCACCACCCATATATTCGTCAAACCATTACCATCAGTTACCTCTAGAAGAAATAAAAATAAGAAATCTTCAGGCCACAGAGACTCCAACAGATACAACAGCCAGTAAAAATGCAGTAAAATGCAAAATGGTACAAGAACGGTGGATTAGCAGTTTTGTTTATTACATATAAACTTCTTCAGATGAAACCACATTGTTTGAACTCCATTTAAATAGCAGCAGGTAAAAAGGTCACATGGTAAAACAATCGCATGATAAAATGTCATATGATAGAAATCACATGATCACCTAGTTGCTAAGCTCTAGACAAAGCAAAAAAATTAAAGTTTCAAAATAGACAAGTTACCACAATGCTCAGACATCCATGGAAGTATACTTTATAGAATAAAAAACAAAACTTAGTGCTTTCGCCTACTAGTCGTTATCAGAGTCAAATGCGCATTTCCATAGGTTCTCTTATATAACATCAGTCAATTAAAAGACATAATTAATTAATTAATGTGTCCATCCATCCCCTTCTTAAAGGTATAGCATCAGGCTGCATGTGTTAAGTATATGTAACCATTTTAAAAAATAGCTGTATTGCTTAAAAATATATACAAAAAAAAACTTGTTGAAATACATTTCTTATGTATTTAATCAAACTTGAAGTTACCTTAATTTCAATAAACTAATAATGGAATAACTGTCGTTTATACCTGGGGATACTGTAGCATTAAGTCTTATCTGCCACATAGTCTCCCTAAATTCCAGTAAAGTTTTAAAATCACCCCGCTCTCATTATGCAACCTTCTATCTACAATACAAAATAAAAAACTTTTTAAAACCCTCAAACACCTCACTATGGCAAAATAATGCATTGGTAGTCTTTCTGCTCTTGATGTCCCTCAAATGTTCTGCCATCCTATCACGTAAGCTTCATGTGGTTTACTCCCTCATAGGGCAATGTATACTACCATTTTTGTATTATAAGTGGTTTGCCCAGGACACTGTATGGTCCTACTATAACCTCGAATAGCCACATATGGACCTTCATGTATGTATCTACAGTATTTACACATATTGCATTTGCTCATTAATGAGTTGTATGACTTTGTAACATGATCCTTGTTCTTTTTGAATATTTTCTTTAAGTTGTTTCCAGTACTATATGTTACTATAGGATGTTCACCAAATTTTTTTTTCAACTCACTCATTATAGTTAACAGTTCATAATTTCCCCCTTAAAATAGTTGTATTGCTTAAAAATATATAAAAAAAAAACTTGTTGAAATACATTTCTTATGTATTTAATCAAAGGTTTCTCTTTACATTGTGTATACCTTCAACATTCAACAGACTTTCACTGGAAAATTCCAATTCAACATCATGTGGAAAAACTGTAAATAAGTTGACGACGTCAATAGTAACAAAAATGTAATCGTCATCTTTGGCTGTGTCTCTTAGTAATTCAAGACAGTGCCAAGAATCTTTCAAAATATGTACTTTGCTACTTAATGCTTTCTTGCAATAAACATCCACATCAGCAGCCAACAGTTCAGTCTTGAAATTTCTAGCAGCTACAATAGGTCTAAAAAGGGGATTATTAATGTCCTTATGGACAAATGGTTCATCTCTCTCTAGGTTGGTTAGTGACGATTGTACATTTAAAACGGAGATGTCAAATTTAATTGGGTTGTTCATATGCAGGAGATACCCATCCCGTTTACTGATCAAAATCAGGAATGAGATAAGAAAAAACATAGGGATTTGTACACACCTATTTTATTAACAAATACAGGTATCAAATTAAATTCAACCCCTGTGACAACACAAAATAAAGTACTGGTACTACCCTTTAACCAAGAGGCGGTGTTGAAGGGGGTAATTATGAACTGTTGTGACTTAACTATAAAAGTGAGTTGGAAAAGAAGCTTGGTGAATGTCCTATAGTGACATATAGTAGAGGAAACAATTTAAAGGAAATATCCGAGAAGAACAAGGATAATTTTACAAAGTCATACAACTCTAATAAGCAAATATAATATGTCTAAATACTGTAGATGCATACAGGAAGGTCCATATTTGACTATTCAAGGTTATAGTAGGACCATACGGTGTCCTGGGTGAACCGCTTGTAATATGTAAATGGTAGTATACATTGTCCTATGTGGGAGTTGTCCTGCATTCTATGTAGGGAAAACCAGATTACATGATAGGATGGCAGAACATTTGAGGGACATCAAGAATAGAAAGACCACCAATGCATTATTTTTCCACAGTGAGGTGTGTGAGGGTTTTAGATTTTTTTTTATTTTTTATTGTAGATAGAGTGCTGCATAATGACAGGGGGTGATTTTAAAACTTTACTGTCATTTAGGGAGACTATGTGGCAGATAAGACTTAATGCTATAGTATCCCCAGTTATAAACGACAGTTGTTCCATTACTAGTTTATTGAAATTAAGGTTGATGCAAGTTTGATTAAATACATAGGAAATGTATTTCAACAAGTTTTTTATTTATTTATTTTTTATATATTTTTTAAGCAATACAATTATTTTTAGAATGGTTATGTATACTTAACACATGCAGCCTGATGTTATACCTTTAAGAAGGGGATTGACATAAGTTATTTAATTAATTATGTCTTTTAATGGACTGATGTTATATAAGGGAACTTGGAAATGTGTATTTCACTCGGATAATGCCTAGTGTAAGTAGGCGAAAGTACTAAGTCTTTTGTTTTTTATTCAATAAAGTGTACTTCTGTGGATATCTGGGCATTGTGGTAACCTTTCTGTTTTGGAAATTGTGCTTCACTATCATCTAGCGAGATTTTCGTTGGTTCTAAAAAAATTAAAGTGACAAAACACATTTTAAAAACCCAATAAGACAGATAAAAACTTCAAATACTTCTTAAATGAGATTTAAATAACATTTAAATAAAACTACCTCTCTAAAGCCTTCAGTTTTAATAAACAGGAAATAGATGTAAAACCATTAAGCCATGGCCAATTATTAGCATTTAATTGCAGTTGCCAATACAATTCATGTTTTTCTAAAAGTAGCTGCCAGGGTCCATGACGCAGATCCATTGGCACCCACTCTATAACCACAAACTTAAATGTGTGTCCTGGAAAGACACTAGTGTGCCTAGTTAAAGCATTTCTTTCTTTTTGTGCTTAATATCATTGTTATGTTCCCATATATGATCTTTAAAGCAGTGTTCTGTTTTGTCTATATAAAAGTCTGAACAACATTTCCACAAAGCAGCATAAACAACACCCTTGGTAAAGTAGTTACACGCTTCTTTCATTCTTAAACTTAAAACCATTAATATTAAATTGCTCACAACAAAGAATAAATTTGCACATAGAACAGCTCCCACATTTAGATATCTTAAAATTTGTGAGATCATTTTTCTTGCTATGAGTGCCAAATCACTCAAGCAAGTACTAAAAATGTTGTCCTTTCCTGAAGGCAATGAGTGGTTTTTCACCCACTTTACCAGCAATCTAGGTATGACCCTTAAAAATTGCCCAATTTTTATAAAGAATATCTCTAATCAGGTCACTATCCATGTTGTACTGGGTAGTAAATGAACTGACCAAAATTGCATCAGTCCTGCAAGCATTGTTGGAAGTGCCAGTACAGGAATTAATGTTGTTATACAAAATTGTGGTCTGGGCCATCAGGTCCACAGTAGTATCAGGAGTATTGGCAACAAAATTTATGGAAGAGTTAAGTTCTGATATTAACAAGCTTGATGATTTAATTACCCATGATCTATCATTCAACCAGTACAGATTTGATTATGGTCAAATTTTCAAGGCTATAGTTCAGAAGCTTTATGTTATTAAAAACAGGAAAATTTTAAATCTTGAAGGGGATTTGCAAGCTTACCAGAACCATACAGCCTATCCTGCACTACTGTTTTGCCAGTCTTGGGGTAACCTCAGTCCAGCTTTATATAGTGCAAACTATGACAACTGACTTCAAGGTGGTCATTTGGGTGAAACTGAACCTACCAATAATGTTAACTCATACAATGCTGACAGGATGTCCCTTTAGATGTTTATCTCCCTCGCCGATCAGAATGCTTGAAGGCCAGGCAGAATGCACATCAGTCATATTGTCAGAAGCAGGTACACCCACTGCAGAGGGCCCAATCACACTTGGCACACCAAATGACATCAGAACAAAAATCGTAAGTAAGTAAAATGTTGTTTCTACTGAACCTAGCCATGGCCTTTCTTATAAGACCATTAAGAACTCTAAGGGTGACTTTAAAGTGTATAATTATTCCTCTTGTGAAATAACCACTGACTGTGCTAACCTTTTTTAAGCATGGGATGACCTTTGTGCCTAGTAAACATGTTAGTTTACCCTATCTTTTGATGGACTTTTAAACTCTTTAGCAGAAAATTCAACTTTAATGTCATTTTTGACAACAGTATGACCACTTCTGACCCCCTCAGAATTTCCAGCACATTGTGCTCTTTCTACTAGTAAGAGACATTTTGGAGGCAATAATAATTTAATAACTACTGAGATTCAGTTGCTTCATAAATTAAGCTCACAAAATTTAAGATTTATGAAATTAGACAAAGGGGGTGGGTTGGTGGTGATGGAGAACCCGCAGTATTTTAGCCAAATGCATGAGAAGCTCCTAGGTGATGTTTATGTTCAGGTCTCACTCAACAAACTTAATACAGCATATAAAAGAGTGAGAGAGACATTAAATGATCGGTTCATTGATGGACAAATGGATTTACATGAATTTAACTACTTGAATTTAGCATCACCCAGAATACCAACTATTTTTGGACTTCCAAAAATTCATAAGAGCATCATTTCACCACCAATGAGACCGTTTGTTGATTCAAGGGGCTCCATCATCCACCCATGTGCTAAATTTCTTGATGAGAAACTGAAATATCTTGTTCTGAGTGAGGAACATATCTATAAAGATTTGTGGCACTTTTTAGAAAAAAATTAACCAACTAGAGTGCAGTGACAGTTACATCTTTGACACTATGGATGTTAAAGACCTCTATACGGCTATTCCTCATGACTTTAGAATTCAGTGGTTTTCAGAATATTTATTTGATAAGGGGTTAAAGCAAGAAAGAATAAACACTTTTGAAACACTTTTAGAAATTGTGTTGAAACAACTTTTTGATTTTTGACAAAGAATTTTTTTTTCAATGTTCAGGTGTGGCTATGGGTTCTGCCTGCGGTGGGTTGCTCGCAAATGTTGTCATGACCAAGTGGAAATACACTCATTTATTTGCATCTGATTTAATGAAGTCCTGTAAACTCTATTTGCATTTCCTGGATGGCATCTTTATTGTTTGGGATGATGACAGCAGTTTACTTCAGGAATTACTCATCTATATTAATCAGACCACTGAATTCCTTAAATTCACCTATGTGGCAGATAATAACAATATTGCCTTTTTGGACATTTGGCTTTATAAGTATTCCATCAACAAAAAATGTGAAAGCAAAATTTACAGGAAACCAAACTTTTCAAACATGTACCTGCATTATAGCAGCTCCCACCCCCATCACCATAAATGTGCTGTTGTTAAGGGACAGTTTGTTAGAGCTGCATGCATGGTTTCTGACTTTTAATTTTTCTTGGATGAATGCGAGCACATTAAACATATGTTTTTGGCAAGTTTGTACCCGATTATATTTGTTGATTGACTGATGTATGAGGTGATCAACAAAAGAGAGTGTGGTCATTTTAAACCCATTTTACAGCATGTCCACCCTCAGGAACCTGCCAATACTCCTGATACTACTGTGGAGTTGATGGCCTAGAGCACAATTTTGTATAACAACATTAATTCCTGTACTGGCACTTCCAACAATGCTTGCAGGACTGATGCAGTTGTGGTCACTTAATTTATTACCTGGTACAACATGGACAGTGACCTGATTAGAGATATTCTTTATAAAAATTGGGCTAGTTTGAAGGATGATAGCCAGATTGCTGGTAAAGTGGATGAAAAACTGCTCATTACCTTCAGGAAAGGACAGAATTTTAAGTACTTGGTTGAGCATTTTGGCACTCATAGCAAGAAAAATTATCTCACAAATTTTAAGATGTCTTAATGTGGGAGTTGCTTTATGTGCAAATTTATTCTTTGTTGTGAGCCATTTAATATTATTGGTTTTAAGTTTAATATGAAAGAAGTATGTAACTGCCTTACCAAGGGTGTTGTTTATGCTGCTTTGTGTGACTTATTCAGCCTTTTATATATGCAAAATGGAACACTGTTTTAAAGATCGTATATGGAAACATAACAATGATATTAAGCACAAAAAAGAAAACAATGCTTTAGTTAGGCACACTAGCGCCTTTCCTGGACACAACTCTAGGTTTGTGGTTATAGAGAGGGTGCCAATGGATCTGCGTCATGGCCCATGGCAGCTACTTTTAGAAAAAACATGAATTGTATTGGCAACTGCAATTAAATGCTGGTAGCTGGCCAGCGCCTAATCGTTTTACATCTATTTCCTGGTATTACAACTGAAGGCTTTAGAGAGTTAGTTTTATTTAAACATTATTTAAATCTCATTTAATAAGTATTTACATTTTTTATCTGTCTTATCTGGTTTTCAAAATGTGTTTTGTTACTTTAAAATTTTTGCTTTGCCTAGAGCTTGGCAACTAGATAGGTGATCATGTGATTTCTATTATATGACTTTTATCATGTGATTTGTTTTACCATGTGACTTTTTACCTGCTGCTATTTAAATGGAGTTCAAACAATGTGGTTTTATGTGAAGAAGTTTATATTTAATAAATGAAAGCTCTAATCCACCATTCTTGTACCATTTTGCATTTTACTACATTTTTATTGGCTGTTGTACCTATCAGAGTCTCTGTGGCCTGCGGATTTCTTATTTTTATTGATTTTTTTGCTTGTTAGTTTCAAGAGTTTGTTAGTTTCCTCCAGAAGAAAAACAATCAATAAAATTGTTCCCAATCATAACACCCACTCTTGTTTACCACCCAAGACTCTCTCTCAAACTGTCTTAATCCTTGCCCCATAACTACCAAATTTCATGTCTACGACCAACTCAGTACCCTCCTAACATTTTGTAATCCATATATACAACAATGATAAAATCCAAATTAAATAAGATGCCCCTAACTCAGATTATTTTACTATTCCTCTTCACTCTAGTAGCCTTCATCACCAATTATCAAATCTAACTCCCTCAAAAACTTAGAACTTCAACCAATCTTCACAAAGAATATCAACATCTACCCAGCCTGCCTTTCTCCATAACACCCTATCTCTACAAACAAACCATATCTGATTCATTTATCTGTAAATATCTCAGAACTAAGTATCCAAATTTATGATCAAATACAAAACCAAGACTAAAATATAGTTGGCTACACTCTTCCCTCTTAAAAATATTAATTCAAAAATTTAGTAGAGATATTCACCCCAACCCAGGTCCCACTGTTCATAAAACCATCACTTCCAACTCCAAAATAAACCAGTCACCTAATATATCTCAGCAAAAAAAAAACAGAACCCAAACCTGCATTACTAAATATGAACCTAAGAAATATGTGCAATAAAATCCATGGCATGCATGCCTACCTTGCCACATACACTCCTGATGAAGTCATAGCTACTAAAACCTGGTTAAAGAAAGAAATGAAGGATAATGAGATCACCCGCCAGAATACAATATCCTCAGGCATGACAGACAACACAAGCTTGCAGGTGGTATAGCAATCATCAATACAAATTCCTGAACCATCACCTTACTTCCACAGGAAGTGCCCACATTTAACAATGCTGAACTTTTAATAACTCTCCTTAAAATCAACAACAGGAAAACTATATATCTAACAGGAATTTATATACCACCAGGGAATAATGCTGATACTGCTGAAAGCATACTGTATTGGATATCCCAACAAATTAACCATGAAACTATAATACTTGGAGACTTAAATTTAGACTGGCAGGTCATAAATTCTGTTACCCCCTACTGTATCCATAAACATGTTCAACTTCATACAATTAATAACCACCACCACTACTAGAATCAATAAAACTTCAGGTAGACACTGAACATTAGACTGGATTTTTACAAACAAACTAAACAAACTGACAAACATAGGCTGTCTCTCAGATAGCATAAGTGACCACATACCAAAATATGCCATTAGAACTAACCATAACCTAGATAAGCATATCATCTATAATCAAATATGAAATACAACCAATTTCAGCAAAGATATTTTCAATGAAACACTAAAACAATATAACTGGAATGTACTTAAAACAACTCCAAAAACAAATGGTTCTGCCACCAATTTCACTTAAAAATACTTGAAACTTGTAAACTTTAATAAAAAATACGATGATAACATAAAATAAAATAAACACACTGGCTCATAAACCGGATAAGCGCTTTCGGTATAATACCTTTTTCAAATCCTAAATGTTTGCCAATGAAACTTCCTCTTAAATACCTTCATTTCCTAGTGTTCACTCACTTAGATGCATTTAGTAACCATAGCAGCATACACACCCTTTTAATTATGTCATTTTGAGTGCTGAAGAGCTTTCCCTTTTAGTCCAGGTTTTAAAGGGACAAATGCATTCAGACCTGGAGACTGATCTGATTGCAAATTCATTATCCACTTCATCTCTTCAATTTCTGTTCAGTTTATGCTAGTATTGTGACCTGTGTTTATTAGGTCCGCCCCATGGGAGTGATTAATATTCCTATGTGGGTATAGCAGACGACTATACCTTCCAAACATGAAGAACCCATCTACTGGATATTGTGTAAACCATTGTGGGAAAACGTAGGGACTTATATCAGTGTCATGTAAGCGATTATCATGGACGTACATGCATACGAATAAGTTGGTAGCCATACCTCTCAACCTTTCAGAATAAGACAGCTGTACAAAGGCATATTTAAATAAGTACAAATAGGGGCTATGTTAAATATTCCTCTGACAAAGTTAGAGCATTGATAGAATAATGGATAATTCATTAGTATGAATGTTTTGAGGGTTATTAGTTTTAAACTACTAATGTCTGTCATTATTATCTAACCTCACAGTCCTTAATGACCTGCCACTAATTTACCAGAAAGGCACACTAATAACAAAGAAGGAACAACATTATAAGTCTAAGTTCTGGACATTTAACCAACATGTGTACAGTTGAGAGGTATGAAGGTAACTCTGTTCTAAATAAATGTACAGAACTAGTGATATCAGGTGGACAGGTGTGAAGAAAGACGGGATGACAAATGACAAAGCATGTACAAGTCAAAAGCATGTACCTCGATAAATGTGAATGAATACTTATGCCCTGTGATAGTCAATGTGGAAGGTTAATAGTGTCCCTCAGGGTGTTATGCAGTGTCCCCGATACAGTGTCCAGTCTCCCACACTCGCATGTGAGTTCTGCCACTGATGGACATCACAAATACTGGCGAACACATAAGGTAGATGACAGCATAATATGTTTTGATTAGCACCTGTTGGCTTTTGTGAGGAACACAACACTCTTGGCGGGTGTGTCCTGCAAAAGGAATGTAATGACATCTGGCCTGTGATTTCTTCTTGTGTGTAGTGGTGTAATACAATGATTTATCTTGTATCAGAAACAGATACATGTGATAGGAAACAGTATTATCGACTATACTACTACAAGAAAACTCTGGAGGTATGAAAAGCGCTGAAGTAATCAGTTCAGTATAGACCGCAGGTATGTGCTGACATGTCATATGTCACAGGTGTATATATAGTACGTATAGGGCTATCACCGTTACAAATGATGAAGGTGGGAGCTGCTTTGTAGAAATGTCAGACATAGCAGGTCAAACCATACCTACAGCCATGCATGCTCCACAAATAGACATATTAGCACACAGCAAAGCTTAGGCCAGGGGTCATGGAGCCTTGGCCGGCGTGTATGAGTAGAGGAAATGTAGAACAAGGCAAGATGTCTGCCGAGCTATTCAGCAATATCATGTAGGGGTGTGTAAGACTGCCCCTAAACCGAACGTTGCACGGACAATGTTAGGATATGCAAATTACCCTATTTGTAGGTGAAAGCTATGCAAATGATGTAAATCTGTGATACGTGTAACAGTAAGCTGTCCGTGCAAGAGTAGAGTTATGTGCAGAAATGTACTCGGATGTTAACCGAGTTACGTTCTGCAAGTAGCTAAATGGAGCAATGTCAGCTGCAAATAAAGGATGAATACAGTTGAAGAAGCATGCCAATGGCCAAATATAAGGCCAGTGGCATATTTCTCCATTGTAAATTAATAAAACTCTATTTGTCCTCCCCCGATCTCTGGTGTGTAAGTGTAGCGCAGCGGCACGAAAACGCGCTGCACTTTTAAAACGAGAAATATTTAAAATACACATAGACGTAATTATCGTTAACAGTTAGTTCGCCATGCAGGTGAATGGCAAGCTGAAGACAAGATGGCTACTGACTACTGGTTGCTATGTGTGGAAGCACTCTGTCAGAGATGTAACCCAATCCGATGCAATTGAGGCTGAGGATAGTGAATCACAATTTGTCATGCCATATGGGCCAAGCCACTACAGTGGAAGAGTAGGTTAAGGGGACTATCAGAGTAGAAGATAGGTGACATCATGAGTGTGTATGTATAATCATGAGTGTGTATGTATAAAACACTGTAATCCTATTGGAGCAATGTGTCACATGTTTGGTGTCAGTTACTCATCAGTAGAAGAGGCGTGTTATGATCTATCCTAGGTACAGTCAGGAAACTGACGGTGTACGCCATTGATATCACTGAAGTTTCATGCAAACCTGATGTCAGTGTGTTCGCTCCTGTGCTTGCCTGTAAGCCCGAGTAAGCATGTGTGCTCGCGTGTCAGCCCGTGTGTGCGCGTTGAAGAACGAGTAAGCTAGTGTAAGCATGTTGAAGCCTGTGTAATGTCGTGTAAGCCAGTGTACGTGTTTGTAAGCATGTATAAATCTGTACTACACACATCACACACATACTGCACACTCTGAAACACATGCTGCCAATACTACACACTTCAGTCAAATGGCACATGGATGGATAATAAATCATCAGAATCAACAGTGCTGTAAACTATACTACATTGATGGTCATAGCTGCAATGCATCATGCCTGCTTACATGCACCTAGAAGGATATCACACTTTGTGTTAACTACATTTTAACATTAATACAGTGCTATAAAGCCACCCTGAGCATCAGCACCATGTTAGTCTGTTCCTGCGTCTATGTTGCACATTACATTTGGTGGCACAGGTGTCATCATATGCACAGGGTATGGTGTTTCCTTTCCAGAGCCTGTCATTGAGCCATCCAAGCAACATGGAAGTATGTGTGTGTGTGTGTGAGGGACAACAGTGTTTGCATGGCCCAATGTTGATGCAATGTGTGTGTGTATGTGTTAGCCCTAGCTGTTTGTTTCATGTGTGTGTGTCTGTATGTACACAGTTTCAGCATGTGTCATGCATATACAGGAGGTTGTGGGACAGTCACAGATTGTACCTGCCAGGCTGTACAGATCACCATTACTGGCCATGGACACCCCTACATGCATTCAACAATATTCCAGTCCTGCACCTGTCAATGTATACACATATATTTTTGGGATCTGTATCACAACCTGTGGATAAATGGGAGTCAGTAATGTTAACCTGATTTGCATAGTAGTGTCAGGTAATACATAGTCATATGAGCCATACTCATCCTCCAAAGTAACAACCACTGCTGACTGTTGCTGAGATGTGCAGACAACCGTTTAAAAGTGCTGTACTATCATTGTTGTCAATGTCCCTTGTAATACCCAGCAACAGAATAACTGGTTACTACACAACTATAACCCAGGATCACTACAGCACGCAGTATGTGCACTATCACAGAGCCATAGCAGATTTACATACATCAAAGGTGTTCACATACAGATAATGCAGCACATTCAATAGTGCTAATATCCACATAAATATCAATATCTATCTACATTACATATATAGAAATAGAAATGCACACACACACACACACACACACACACACACACACACACACACACACACACACACACACACACACACACACACACACACACACACACACACACACACACACACACACACACACACACTTGGCAGGGTTGTGATCAGAACACAGACCTAACTACCTTATCACACTACAGCATTACACATGTACTGAACACGCTACCGTGATTACCAGATCACAGCATTCACACAGGCATACATCCAGCTTGCTGGCATCAGCATCAAAGGCAAAGACACCATATGGATTCTACGGAGAGTGAATAGTGTAAAAGCAATGTACTGTTGTCATGCAGCGGGAAACTCTCACACACACATACACACGTGGCAGGATTGGGATTAGAACACAGACCTAACTACCTTATCACACTACAGCACTACGCATTTACAGAACGCGCTACAGAGAGTACTGAACACAGCACTCCCAGAGGCATACTTCTAGGTGGGTGACATCATCCTTAAAGGCAAAGACGCCGATAGGGAATGTATGTGGTATGAGGTGTCTAAAAGCATTACCATGTCCCCAGGCAGCTGGTAACACACACACACACACACACACACACACACACACACACACACACACACACACACACACACACACACACACACACACACACACACACACTTTGCAGAGCTGGGAGTCGAACATACACCTAACTACCTTATCACACTACAGCAATACGCATTTACAGAATGCGCTACTGAGATTACTGAACACAGCACTCCCAGAGGCATACTTCTAGGTGGGTGACATCATCCTTAAAGGCAAAGATGCCGATAGGGAATGTATGTGGTGTGAGGTGTCTAAAAGCATTACCATGTCCCCAGGCAGCTGGTAACACACACACACACACACACACACACACACACACACACACACACACACACACACACACACACTTGGCAGAGCTGGGAGTCAAACATACACCTAACTACCTTATCACACTACAGCAATACGCATTTACAGAACGCACTACCGTGATTACTGAACACAGCACTCCCAGAGGCATACTTCTAGGTGGGTGACATCATCCTTAAAGGCAAAGACGCAGATAGGGAATGTATGTGGTGTGAGGCATCTAAAAGCATTACCGTGTCCCCAGGCAGCTGGTAACACACACACATGCACACACACACACACACACACACACTTGGCAGAGCTGGGAGTCGAACATACACCTAACTACCTTATCACACTACAGCAATATGCATTTACAGAATGCGCTGCAAAGATTACTTAACACAGCACACCCAGAGGCATACTTCTAGGTGGGTGGCATCTTCTGCAAAGGCAAGGACGCTGATAGGGAATGTATAGAGAGTGAGCAGTCTGAAAGCATATTACTGTCCCAAGGTAGAAATCAACAAACACACGGCAGTGGTGTGATCGGGGCAACTAAATATCTATGAAGCACCACAACAACACTACATAGATACGGGACGCACCACAGACAGTACATCCTGCAAGACAGTCAGCCAGTGTGTTCAATGTAGGCATCCATCGTGACATTGTAAATGGACATCTGTTGCCTGGATGTCCACCATCACTATACAGGATGTCAATAGCCATGCCCATACACAGAGGAACAAGGTGTCACTGGCCATGCCCACACGCTTAGTATTACACGTCCATTTGGAATGTACTGCGTGTCCATCTACACAACGGCATACTGGGCATGCTCACACAGCAGTTGCAAAGGGCCGTCTTGCATGCACACAGATTCTAAACATGTAAGGGCGCAGTTTGGAATGTACTGTGTGTCCAAATACACAACGGTGTACTGGGCATGCTCACACACTTAGCAGTTGCAAAGAGCCGACTTGCATGCACACGGATACTAAACATGGAAGGGCACAGTATGGTATTACTGTCCCCACGTACATGATGGTCACTCACATGTATTGACCAGTACACACTCAGAAGCCATCACAGATGTCTCAGGTGCAGATCACAGAGGTACACACCGCAGTACCACCATGTAGTTGGACCAGCAATATATCAACACAACACCGTGTGACGCATGACCAGTGGACTGTACATAAGTGTACAGCAACCGTGCAGACTACACATGTACCGACAGGGTTCCATCATGTGTTATGCATTGCAATGATACCACTGTACATAACCAGGTCGGCTCTACACATAACAGGGGCCCTGGGTCTTACACAGCTGTGACAGATGACTGTCGCTGTACACCAATGAACACACATGTTCAGATATGTCATACATGTAATTGCAGTGGATATGTGCATAGACCACACACACAACACATATGTACATAGCATAGCTTTTGCTGTCCTCCATGCAGACAAGTGGCTACAGTAATCATACGCACACAAATGGGAGGTGGGTCCATGGCTGTTGAATGACAACAGTACATGAGGCAGTAATGTTGACCAAGTACACATTCCCTCTGTACTAGTTACCCATGACACCCATCATATCATACAACAGTCCATGTGTTATGTATGTCAACACATATGTCCACCGATTGCAATGCATACAAACATGGCTACATGACAGGCATGTAGGACCAACACACATGTACAAACTGTAGTGTGCATGCAGCTGCCATGCATATGCAGTAGCTGATGTAAGTAACTCATCTGTGTCGAACTACAACATGCAGTTTTAATGCAGCCCCATCATTGACACCTGTATATGGTGACATACTGACAGTACGGTAGGATGTACATTAGGTATGGATGGATGTGTGTACATAAAGTGGTGATCCACCTGTGTAGATGGATGTTTGCCGGGTACGGCTCACAGGTGTGTCACACCTCATCATACCATTACATGTGCAAACAGTACGCTATGTTACTGTTACCTGACAGTGAAGCCATAATACCTACACAGCGGTCAGGTGTTACCGACTGTATGTCACTCGACACCTGTAACACTTACATCCTCCTGTGTGCATATAGCAACACAATTGCCAGACATAGCGTTGGTACACATAATGCGGCCAATACTGCTGCATGTCTGTCAGACGTATCATCACATAGCAGGTGTATCATTCACAGTACTGCCATGTGTGTTTGCATGTGTGACCATATATGCCACATATGGTGGGGAATACATCCCAATTGTGACACACCCCTGTACACTGTTGTAGACATCTGTACATACTGCAGTGTGGAAAGCATGACATAGGCAGATGTGGTGTGTGTATCACACACATCAGCTATCCGTATGTGTATGACAGTTGTGGTCTCCACAGTGTGTGTGTGTGTGTGTGTGTGTGTGTGTGTGTGTGTGTGTGTGTGTGTGTGTGTATGTATGGCTGTCTGGTGCATGGAGTGTGGGTGTATGCTACTATACGGAACACACAGGATCCCAACCCCTCATGGTGATGCAGTCAACTACCCTGTTGATGCCATCAGTCTCAGCCGTACTGGTTACCTGTACATGTCCCTTCTCTGTGTCGCATCATGTGGGTGCACAGTACTGTGAGGGGATGACCACATAGGCAAGTGTCCTCACCTCAACACTATGGGATGTGCCTTATAGTGTTGTCGACCCTGTGAGTGTGGGCATGTTCCTGTACTGTGACAGGGTATTACTGCTACACAGTGAGGCCTCATGCTATCAAGTGGCCTCTAACATTATCATTGTCCAGACCGCTGTGTACAACCCCTGCACCATGTCAACATACCTGGGATGTGATCTGGTATGGATGTCACTTCTCTATCCACTGTAGCCTATTACACTGCACACAGGCTGCTGGATCAGTATATGTGTGGACATCTGTGCTATGTTAGACTTTCCAGGTGTCCAGCTGAGGCTACGTATAGCATGCTGAGTTTGCCATACGTGCCTGTGAGTACTCCACAGTTACACATGGGAGACTGCAGATACTGCTACCTGTAGACACATGCAAGTAGACCATAAGGAGGGAACCTGGGCATCATTACCAACATGCTGGTACTGTTGTTACCGAGACACATACTGTGAACATATAACAAGGAATGCTACACCTGTACTACATGATTGTGCACTTATAACAATGCATGCTACACCTGTACTTCATGGTATGTCTGGTGCGTGTCAACAGTACACAACCAATGTAAAATACAAATCTCTCACCATTCTTGCACAACTAACGTAATATACACTTCCCTCACTAGTCGTACACAACTAATGTAATATACACATCTCACTATTCTGTTCACCCTGTGCATCAGACCATTTGAGCATGTCCCTGTACTGATGGTGTGGATGACAGGGATGAGGCACAGGCTTCATCATATGCACAGGGTGATATTGTGTGCCAGGGGCATAGGCTGCACCAATGGGTGCCATCATGTGTGTGGGTAAGGGCCGGTGATATGAATGGACATGTCTGTTCAGTATGCATGTGGGTGCTGTGGTGCCCTACAGATGTGTTTACTGTGTGCATGTATGTGTGCACACAGTTCTGCCTTTTGTGAGGCCTACACATGGGTATTATTGACAGCTCTAGATTGTACAGACTAGGTTGTATAGCTCACTGTGTCCAACCATGGTCATGTGACCTGTGCATGCCAGGGGTTGCACGGGCACTACCAGGCGGAGATACAGATTGGCTACTGTCCGACGACACATGTCCATTGGAACCGTGTCCCCGCTGGGAACATCCAGGGCCACGTCCACGTGGTCTGCTGTGTCCTGGTGTGGACAGCACAGCATCAGCTGCACTGCTACTGCTACTGGCACTATGGGAGTGGGCATGTGAGGTGGCATGCTCACGTCGACCTGCACTAGGTGGTATAGCTGGCATACGTCTATGTGGCCTACGCCTCACTCCTACCAGATGTTCCAGCACAGACAGCTCACGCTCACGGATTGCCATGCCATGGTCAAGGATTCCGACCATGTCACCCAATTGCCTGTCCAGAACATCAGCAATCTGCTGTTGAGCATTTGCCAATGCCTGGATGTTGTCATTTAGGATACAGATAGCAGCCCTCTGCAGCCTCTGCCCTTCTCTGTTCTGCCATTCAGCACGTACCTGTGCTGCCATTACAGTCTGGAACATGCATCTGGTGATACCAGCTGCTGCGCTCTGTCCTGCAGGTGCATGTCTGCCATAGGTCCTCCTACGAGCAGCACCAGCCACATGCCTGTGTGGCACATCTGCAGACATTACACTGACAACATGGTGTGGAGACACACCTTCTGTAGCCACCACATGTTCCTGTTCCACGCTAACAGACGCTGACTGTCCTTCCTCTATAGCCACTGGTGATGCTGTATGTGTTGGCAGCAGAACTGTGTGCGGGGAAGAGGGGGACATAGCTGGGATGGCAACCATTGGCACAGATTCAGTCCCTGACAACCCTGCCTGTACCTCATGCATATGTTCATCACTGCTAGTATCTGTGGGGACGCTAACATCAGATGGACCGCAGGAGGGTAACACACCTACATCACCTGTGAATGCAAAGAATGACTCTAAATTACAATAGACACAGACACACACATGCACACACGCACACACGCACACACACACACACACACACACACACACACACACACACACACACACACACACACACAGACACACACAGACACAGACACACAGACACAGACACACAGACACACACACACAGACACACACACACAGACACACACCATGCATGTGATTTGACAGACGGCATGCAGCATGCCTGTGATACAGCTGATGGCATGCAGCTCAGACATTAATAGTGTTAGTAAGCATTCCCCCTGGGGTGCACAATACAGCAAGCAGGTGTCATATCAGTAGCCATGCAGTTCACACAATCATGGTAGTATGCATGCATCCCCATGATACACCATGTGGACCAGAACAGGATAACAGTACACATGGCTGACGTGACCTTGACATGTAATCTGCTGATGTGTGCATTAACATGCATACATGTCTGACACAATGGTGTCCTGACATGTACAGTGTCGTAATGGCCATCACATTGCGGTGTTGTCTGTATGCCCTACAGATAGAATGCATGTTTAGCAAATGTGCATGTGCATGGAAGGGTAGTGTGAGCCATCTACATTGCTCTACAGTGTGAAGTACAGACACTGTGCCATTGCATGGCATCATGAGGCATCTATATTGCTATACAGTGCATAATATGTACACATTGCATAGCCATAACTGCATGCATACCCATGACATAACTGTGGATTGTGACTCACGATGCTGAGGTGTGTACACACCAAACCATGCTGTTTCATGTGACAGGTCACTGGAGGACCTACAGATGACACCCCTGCACAACAACTACAGAGTCTTAGCTACCTGGCAACCATGTCCACACATAGTGGACTTGTCAATTTACCATGTCCAACATGACATTGCTGTACCACACACACGAGGTGCACAGCTAACGGTGATGTCCTACAGCAGCAAGGGAAATGTACAGTATCTGTGGCCTGATGTGGTGTCAATGTCTGTGGAAGCTGTAGAGGTGACTACTGTCATGGTATGACACAGGTGTGATGTTCAACACATCTTATATGGTAGACATCAGTGACACCTCCACTGGCTGTGCACAGGCTGTTAGGATGTCCAGTGTACCACATCAACTGTATAATCGGTCAACTAAGGCTATAATTGGATCATGTGTGGACAATGTGAAACAGGGTGTATGCACATCACATCTACTGTCTGGCTACGTATCTCTGTCCATCCCCCATGGCCATGTGAGCACGTGTTGGACAAATGTGTGTGATGGCCGTCTATCACACATGTCTGTCTTGTGCCATATGACATACACCTATAGATGTCAGATATGTCACCATCCACAGGGCTATGCAGACAACAGGTTGTATGTGGGTTATGGGTTATGGGATAGTGTGACATTATTGCAGCCAATACACTACATGTCTGGGACATGTCAGATGGCACATCACAATGTGTGCATCCATTGCAGGGGCATATAACACAATGGTGACTCCTGTGGGCTGCCCATATCACAGCTCACTGTGTGGTACTGTTTGCGTACCACACATGTTGTTCCAATGTATAGTACATATGCCTCCATTGTAGAACACCTCCACTGTTGTATGCACAGCTGACCACACATGTAGCGATGACAAATACTCTGGTTTCATGTCGGTGTATCATTTCATTTGTATATATTGCACGTGGGTGGCCTGTGTGAATGATGGGTGATGTGACCTGTATATCGTGAATGGAATGAACATCAAGTGTACAAGTGTTAACTGGCCACATGGCGAATAGATCTATACTTTTACATGCCTGATACTGATGACAGTCTCACCTGCAATGGACTCATGTCTGTGCGGCACGCCAGAGGTACCTGTATAGGGGTGACATAGCAGTATGAACATTATCCATGACTGTATGACAGCCACAGGGTGCACTGTGCATGTTAACACATACACCTGTACAATAGCATATAGTATGCACATGTGTGCATACACAGGGTAGCATACTGTAGTATGCAGCATGTGTGTCCACATACTATGCATATGTTGTTATATCACATAATGTACAGTGACACATGCACGTAAATGGGATATAGTAGCCATATGTGCAGTACTGACTTACCAGGAAACTCCAGGCTCATTGGTTGGGAGACACCTACCTCCACGATGGCAGATAGTGTCTGTGGATGCTGTTCTGAGGGTGTCCCCAGACTGGCCAGTAACTCCTCAGTGTGTGTGAGTGGGGGCTGGGTTGGGGGCCCACCACCTGTTCCACCTTGTTCCCTGGTGATTGCAGTGGCACGCTGTTTTGCATGCCATATCAGGTCCGTGCAGTGTCTGCGCACCTGGTTATGGCCACCCACATCATTAACCCTCCTGCGCAGCTCCTGTCACAGGTCGTCTCTCTGCTGGGCATGCTGTGGCACATGGCTGAACAACACCTTGTAGTTCTCATGGAGGTACGGGATGAGGACATCATCCTCCTGGCGGCTGTACGCTGGAAGGCATGTACGAGACATTATCTGTAAGACATAATGATGGTGACAGGTCACAGTTTCAGAGATATACAGAGATACAGCTGCACATACATTTCTATGACATCTAGTACATCTGCACAGTTATCTTTGCAAATCACCATGACACTGACATGACTGATGTAACACCTGTTATGCACTGGATATCATCACCATATATGTGTGTGTCACATCATTACAGTGTTCATACTCCATGTGAATGCTGTCTTGATGTGGGCATGTCTGTTTGCCTGCACTGGTGTTCTTACCTATCTGCACTTGCCTGGATGTGTCCACGGTATTGCTGTTGACCTTGATGCTGTGTATATGTCACATATCAACACAGACACAGCATTAATGGACTTGAGCAGTGACAATGCACACATACGCATGGAAACCTGTACATGCATGTGTTTTGCCATATAGATCTACACAGCACTGTACAGCTGTTCAACATCCTGCCACGGATTGCCTGTGTTGCACATGTCATAGACATGGGACAATGGCTAGTCGGACGTCATTTGCAGGGATGGTTATCAACCATAGCATGTACGGGCAAGGTTTCCTAGCTGTATCTGACAGCCATTATGCCACTGCGAGGTGCATCAGTGCCACATTACTGATCCAGACAGTTGATACTACATCTACCATGCGGCCATCACACCATATATGACTGGGATGACATGTGCAGCTTTGATGGACAGGGTTGCATGGTATAGTGGGAGTATGTCACATGTATGGCACAGGGATCTGTCCAGCATGTGGCGATCCTAGTATTAGTACGGTGGCTGTCCATGTCGTATGTCTTTCAGATCAGGTTATGGACAGGTAGCATGTCCATCATCATGGTGCAGCAAATGTCTTTATGCAAGGTAGACAGCATTCTGCATAGTGAAGGTGAGGATTGTGAAGGCTGGTATCGCCCATCCACACATGGCCATTACCCATTACAGGTGATATGTGATCCAATATTGGTCACCCCGGTGCTGTATATGCCTGTCCAATGATCTCCGTGCTCATGGTTGGCACCCTGTCATGACATGGGTACCTCATATGACTACCTACAGGACCTGGAGATGTCACCAGGTCAGGGAGGTGTACTGCACAGCACCATCCCTTACACAGT
Organism: Protopterus annectens; assembly: GCF_019279795.1. NCBI lineage: Eukaryota > Metazoa > Chordata > Ceratodontiformes > Protopteridae > Protopterus > Protopterus annectens. The sequence continues at coordinate 1,569,048,117 of NC_056732.1, forward strand.
GTCCATAATGTTGACCACAGCCTAGGTGGTAGTTAATGGGTACAGGGATGTTCCCTAGCAGTGACAATGCTGATATCATCCATCAGACTGTGCACATATGTCACACACCTCACCCACACAACCCATTCTGTATGTTGTTCACAACACTGACACAGCTATTGCTCATAGGTCATGGCCATTCACATCCTTACATACACAGATGCCTAACATTTGTCTGTGTGGTATGGGCTACAATGAGGGTGGAGTACAACACGTTAACCCTGTTCTACTGTAGCTGGCACTGGTGTGATATGCACATGTCACTTTGGCACCTTTTGTAGTTGTGAGTCTGTCAACAGGCCACTGGTGGAACACTCCTGTGACATACAAAGGTATTTGTAATCAAATATCCGTACTGTCTTGTACATCTGTACTGCTAACATCTTCAGTGATAATGGTTCATGGACATGCACACCATACTCAGCAGGGTTATAGTGTGGTGCCACCCATTATGACTGTTGTCACCACTTGTGGGTTGATATTATCCAACACCCTATCTGTATTGCATGTTCATGCTAGGCACTTGTTCAGAACTTGTGAGCATGTCATGAGCTACTGATTTCTATAGCACCCATTCCACACCATTTCCCACAGGTACACTGGCTGTCCTAAAATTTCCAGCTTGCTTATGGTACAACAGCTATTGTACACTCGTAACTCACATATCCTGTGAGACATGGTTGTATATACAGGCATGTCCAACTGTCACGTACCAGTGCTATTGCCTGTCTATATGATGGATATGTCGTACATGTGGCAATAGAGCAATTGTCTCATGTACACATTAAATGCTCGCCTCCCAACATACGACACTACAGCCTGTGGGGGATGCACGTATGCAGCCCTGCTTGGGGTAATGCTGTCACCAACCCTGACTGCACCTGACAGGCATGTTGGGGTGTGTAACATTCGCAACACACCCCACACGTCACATAGTCTCACATGATCTCCACCAGAGGCCACACATACGGGGACAACTCGTGCAGTACCTCTCCATACTCTGTGTAGGCACCAGAGGCAGCCCCCATCATGGACCACAACATCACCAACTTATAGCCCACAGACTCGTGTGCCCATCACATACAGCCAATAGGGTGTTATAACATACACAACACACCAGTCATAGGTGACTCTGTAGGCGGTCACACTGCAGTTCCCCACAGCAGGCTACACAAGGCGATAGTCACTTACATCTTGCTGTCAGGTAACTGGTTCTGCAACATAACCTATGCATCCATGCCACACCTCACCAGGTTTGATGTGACTGTCATTCTCCATGTTAGTGTGACTGCCCTGAGATGCCACTTCACAGACTACGTGTGCAGGGACATGCAATAGCTCACCAGTCTTGTAGCCCTGAAGGTGTGGGCCAAGCCCTGTGGAGCATTATGCATTCATCCGGACCTGATACCACTGTACAATGACTGACTGTGTCACTTCAACAGTTGCGTATGCTTCTGCTGTCATTCCACAGGCATCTGGTATCTGTCCGCTTTGACTGACCTGGTCAAACACAATGCTTTGGCACAGATGACCTGCACCTGTCAGCCCTGGGAGTACAGATCACATGTGAGGCTCTTGCTGATTCTATACTGCCTGTCTTGCACAGTTTCCAATAACAGTCACCGGCGGAATGGGAACTGGCAAGCAAGACATGGGGTCATGCGACACAATGCTTGCATCTTCCTGTGTGACACATGCAGGCAAGGCACACCTTATAATGCACCACTCCAATATCTCTGCAGTGACTGGGACCTGCCTCTAGTCTCTGCAGAGCACACATGCAATGACAGGTTATAGACAGACCATACCTTTCAGGCACACCCACAGGTGAGGTGTTCCCATATCCCACTATGTTGTACACACATCCTGGCTAGTTACTTAGCACAATGCATCAGAGGTGCTCCATGTGCAACTAACTGTGTCCGGAACCGCTATACACATTGTAACCAGCTACAGATTCAACAACACACTCCATGGTTACCAGACCTCATTTGTTGGTGTACTGGATAGTAGGGCTCAGACAGCTACTACTGATGTGTCACTGACACTATCCCACACTTAACTGGGATAGCCACTCATGTACCAACATATCCGTGAGTCATAACCTCCACTCGGCTGGATCAACCCATACACACCACCTCCAAGACCAACATTATCCTTGACATGACCACTACCAACATGTGACTGGTGTTCCACACCTGGGGTTATCCCCTCATTGGTGGATTCTGAACATATGCTAATCACCCTTGTTAGCGACATCCTGGCACCATACCCTTCATGGCATACACAGTACATGAGTACTATAACACCTACTACAGACGTCTTATGACAGCAGTTGTTGATGTCATGACACCCGTGCAGATGGACAATGCACATACAAATGCTGAAACATACCCCAGTGCACTTCATTAGCACGTACACGGCTGCATGGATCATGCTATTCCACACAGAGCCATGATGGTACACACCAGATAACAGACGCCACTCTGGTGGTCATGTTCCATGGACATAATGTACAACAACAGGTGGAGGCTGTTGCACAGTGGTATACAATCCCATGGGTGGAGTAGCTCACTGGTCAGCCTCGGTAGGGCCACGGGATCCCTCATCACATACTCCATGACTAGCTACGTAAACATTACTGCAACACATTCCGGGGTGTACCACAAGGCATTATGGTGGTATGTCAGTAGTCAATGGCAATACCCACATCTGCTTTCACATACAACAGTCACTCAGGAACATTACAGACCCAGGTGATGTAGGCAACATGCTGGCGGATGGATTCAATGCTAACATTACACCCTCACACTCACTACAGGGCCACAATCCATGCAGGAACATTGCGGTGTCCCTGCGGTCACACCAACACAGTACTAACCTGCACTCTATATGTCCTGGGACACTGGCCCCATGTCACCTTCCAAAGTCCCAGGCTGTGATGTCCACAAACCTCTGAACGACATGTCTCCCCACTAGGCCACCATATTCAGTAATAGCCTTGTATCAGACATTGTGGACCCTGAATGGCACACAGCAACAGTTATCACACTCCACACAGGTGGTGCCACAATGCATGTGTGGGACTATAGTCCTACACACCTGACTGGACTGTTCTGCATGGCTATGGGGCACATCATCATGGACGTCATTCACAGAGACATTGTTGGGCTCCGGTCCTGTGATGCCACCCGGGTTGGACTTGTTAGGGCCAGAGCATGGCCCCTACACCTGGTGGACTCCTTTCATACAGTTACCAAGGTAGTTGATGATGTTACGGGGGTCCACACATCCTACATTGTCCTCTCATTGCCTAACAGCACCGTTCTCCATTCTGGTATTGACAACATATACATCCACCTGCACATCGTACCCTATGTCTCAGGATGTTATGCAACGTGGCTCATGGACAGGACACACACAATGAGGGTAGCATACCATAGTACCTACTGCATTTCAGTTACACTTGGCATACCACAGTCCTCAGTCATAGGGCCCCTCATGTTCAGTATATGCTTCCCTGAGGTACAGGCTAGCACAGAGGGACTTTCCCTGCCTAGCTTTACAAACCCCTGCATACAAAGTGCCATGATTGATCCACCAGCTGATACTGACTCTATCCATATGGGTGTCACTGTGACAGATACCTGATATGAATATCATGGCCTCAAGCTGCATGAACATCACCTTTGCATTACACCATTCACCTACTGACTATCACATAGGTGGTAGTCCCCTACATACATGTCACATTGTACATGTTTGTAGTACAACACGTATGTCGCACCCACTCCTGTGGTTACCATATTGCCACTGTGGCGTGGATATCCTTCTATGTGGTCACACTTATCTGTACTGGGTGTATAGCTGGTACATAGGCACCCATTGTACCTCTGAACCCAGGACTTCTACACACATTGAAGGGTACACCACCCCATTTAGGGTGTACCTTACACAACAGCTACAGCTTTACATACCACAGCATTAACATGCCTTAACGTTTATTGAGCTCCGACAGTTGAAGTATGCAGCTGAACTATGGACACCATGTCTGTACACATTTGTATACTACATACTCAGGGGTGACCTCTGCTGAACAGACAGGGCCCATGTCCACAACAGTATTAATGGATATACTCCACATACGTGACATAAGCAAAAGCCACTGTGAGCAACATGCCCATGGATATGTGCACACACGCAACGATGAGTGGGATGTGCTTGAGGGTTACATTACCAAACCGGACACTCACCATGCTTTGGAACATGAGTCCTATGTACATCACGCAGGGACACTCAGTAACACTGTTCATGTGATACCTCCCTTGGTGGTTGGGGGACACATGTATGCCAGGTATCACTGCAGTGGCTGTACTGTGCAGAGGTGCAGGTAACACATGGCTCTGCTGTGCACAGGACACTACCCTAGAGAGGTGCCACTGGTGTGAACACTGTAGTTGTGCTTACACATACACGTGCCAGACTGCATAGTTCCCCACTATGAACCTGTGAAGCTATTACATGTCCTTTGTGCATGGTTACTTGGTAGCCCTTCCATTTAGATTAGCTATCATGCTATTACAATGTCCCATGCCTACAATCCATATGTATCCTGTTATTGTACATGCCAATAGACGATACCTTTGGTATGCATAATATGTCTGTTATGCTGTGTAGAATATCTGACGTATCTACCCACAATACTATAAATTACACATATTTTACATAGTATCCCGTAATGCGAAGCATACTTGCACAGCAGGACCACCTTACACATGTCATTGTCGTTATATGCCCATACACATGCCTACTGTGACAGTATATCAACATATACTATCCCCTGCTATGGCACGTACTTGTTGGACATACCCTACCACTGACGGCGGGTTGTATGGAATTGTTCTGTTTAAAGCACTCATGTAGCACCCCTTGTGGTGTCTGTGATGTGTACCTTGTGGCCCACTGCTGGACGCACAGTTTCTACAAGCATAAGTATGCTCAGCAAGACATCACTACATAAATACCTTTTCCCACTTTATGCATTGCGGACACTTTTAATTAATGCAAACCAGGCTATGCATACAGTAAATAATTAATACAAAACATGCTATACATAAACCTACATACCGAGTGTTCTACATACCTTGTTATCGTTCCGGACTTTCGTCTCTATCTCTCTCACACTGCTTATCTCTCTCACACTGCTTAAACAGGTATATGGCATGAGCATACGGTTTGAATGTCTGGCAAGTCATCCTGATATACTTCGATACCTGTAACATGTGGTTTCCTGCCGCCAATTGGTGTTCCTGAGTGACTAATTACTTGCACATCAGCTGTGCAGCTACTCCATTCACCAATTATGTGGCAACAGTGGGGTATAATTGAATTCTCCACTTGGGCATTGCCCATTTGCCTTACCTTCGGGGAGACAGCCTGTATTGTGTTTTGTTGTGTGTAATTGCAACTGCTATGTGTAGAGACAAGTATACTTTGGATTCATGTCCCCCATGGATTGTGTGTGACAGCTAGAGTATGTGGTTCAACATGTGGGTGTACCTCTCATCCCAACCGTCTGATAACGGACTATTGCAAACAAAACCTGTAACATCGCCATTTGTCACATTATACAATGGCTACAATTATGCATGGCGCCTTTAATTGTGTCTCTCACAAGGTATGTTGACGGTTCTGCAGATGTAATTGACTGACTGGATGTTTGTGCTGTTATTACGGTCTGTATTACTATAGTTTCTAGTGTGGGGGATGTCAGTGGGTGTACACAGCATATACAGGTTTGTGGGGCTTGCATTTCTACATATTCCATATATATGTGTGTGGGCTCCGTCCCTAATTAAAGAGCTATCAGTTAATAGACTTATGTTACAGGATTTTACATTGGGCCATTGTTAATTGGTTTCTATATAGTATGCAGGTGAGGTTGATACTTCCATACCTCCAGAATTGCAGCGATATGTAAAGGGATATGTCTAAATAACAGCTATCCCGTGTATTTTTGTCCCAGATATTTACAGTCATTGCAGTTGTGTTGGTAACAGAACCTCTTTGCCATGGGTTGCCACCTTTTCATATGGCCATTGTTGTTCACTTGTGGGACACACAGCGGTGTTTACAGGCCGACACATAGCCATGGTCAGTACACAGGATAGCACATACTTTTATCCTCAATACATACCTATTGTTGTGGGACTTTGGCTGCTTATCATATTGCATGTAACATTTACGTTTCTTACATACAGGCATAACTATTTAATGCAACTAGTACATAATATATGGGACATATTAATGTCCTACAATCTCGGACATTTGCCCTTTGTTATGTTTTATGTCAGGACACACCTGCAGAGGGAGGGGCTGTCCCACCTAATGTGGGATAGGTGGTAACCATATGCCTACGGCTAGCTATACCCACACCTACCGTAATGATCTACCTCCGAGTTGGCACTAACAGACATACGATGCGGACACACACACACACACACAATACAGTCACACAGAGATGCACATGGCACCCTTAACACACACATACACAGAATACGGCACTCTCAAACACAGTTGAACACAGTACCTACGTGGACCGCAACACTGGCAGTGGTAACTACATGTCCCTTCATATCGTCATACTATTACTCGTGGTTGTACTGTTCTGGTACTGTGTTCTTTCGGTCTTTCAACCTCGTGGTTATGCATGTCGGTATGTTACACATTCCATAGTTGGCAGTATCCTACTTATTTGTACCTCCAAGGTGTTATGAATGTCTTTGACCTATCTATATATGTTTGCAGATATCATTGAATCCATATATATCAACAAATATCACTCTATCACTCTTTCTATCTGTATTATATATATATATGTGTACATATATATATATATATATATCTCTGACAGGGAAAGGGACAGGCAAGCTACACCTTTCATTGTATACTTGTCGGTGTATACTGTTTCCTGGACTCCGCACGTTTGTGTCTGTACCTGTCACATTACACACCTGCCGTAGGTTAGGGTTACCAGCTGTCCTACTTTGCGAGGGACAGTCCTTCTTTGGGCAGTTGTGTCCTGCAAAATATTTGTAAACATGGCAAATGTGCTGAGATTGTAGGACATACTTATTTCCTATAGTTTATGTAATAGTTGCATAAAACAGTTATTCTGTATCTGAACCACCTATATGTTATAGACACAGAATAAGTAAGTAAACATTACAAGAATAGGCATTTATCTAGGCAAAACAGTGAAGTTCTGATTTTCATACTGGCCGGGTGTATGTGTCAGCCTGCAGACATCTGACGTATGTCCCACATTGGTCATTTGCAGAGGTGGCAACCCTACCATAGGTACATCTTGGCTAGCAATAGTGTTAGGTGATTCTATACATGATTGCGTGTTCTACTCCTGGCAGTGGTCGTTTTACCTTTCAGAGCAGGTGCCATTAGTACAGGGGTGGATAATGCTGGTTTCACCTGTTCTGGACATCATTGACTGGATCTGCGCGATATTCGGAGAAGCTTATCCCTGTTTCGCGCATATCCATATAGTCGTATTTAAACATCGCTTACCAGCAGTGGGCAACGCATATTCCCGCTAATGTGTGCTAAACATGATCTGATGACCTGCATCCGACATGCACTACTCGTGCCTTAGGGATTACGTTACATCCCTTGCAGGATGTGGGACCGGGAACATGCACGATGGTCACTGCATTTAACACATGGATATCTGGGATATGTACACGTGTTATGTCATTTTGTACGTGGAGTATACTATGGCTGTTACTCCATACTGCACTCACATGGGTAACTCAGTTAGTTTACATATTGATGAGTCCAGTTAATGGTGTGTCCATGTGATGTTTACTGGATATGCTCCGGCATTGGGTATGTATATCACAGTGAGCCACACACGATACTGTACTACACCTTCAAACGACCGTAGGTGGGGCATGCTGGGGTGACAAATACCTGTCATGGGTACAACCCATGCCTTGACACAACACCCATGATTTTATTATGTGGAGCCCCTCATTAATGCAGCAGGGACTCTGTGATGACTGTGTGCAGAACAGTGCCTACACACATGTGCTCCCGCGATTGCCTCTGCTCCACTAAGCGACAGTTGGTTACTCGATGTTGTGGTGACAGCGGACACTGTTTGCCCCGTTTGGTGTATGGCCTCTGACAATCGGCCGTGTACCTACCGATGTACCTGGGAACCTATGCACACAGCACCATCATATGCTGATAGGTGCATGTACTGTTCAGGTGTTGACATTCCGTGTTCCATTAGCTGTTGTGTGTACAATGTTTGAGGGCTGCCTATGTAGGATTCGCACAGTGGGCCACCTATACATTACAATTTACAGGTGGTCGTGTTTGTGTGCCATCCACTTTACTGTGTGTGCAGGTGGAGAGCTGTGTCAGTCCGTAGGGGCCTACACTGTCAGAGCATGTGCTATACATTCCCTCTTTGCCAAGGTGTAGGCATATTGGGCATGCCTCCATCTGCCTACTGGGGCTGGCACAGTGTGTTCGTGGTCTGAATACCTTTGTGCCTGTGATGGCCTTGACAATTGTGGTGGGCTATGAGGGTCTTCACCATTTTGTCCCTGCTGCAGCTGTTTCCGCAGGATCATATTATGTAGCATGGCACATACTATGATGATGTGGGCACATGTGCCTGGAGAGTACTGCAAGGCTCCACCAGATGTGTCCAAGCACCAGAACCATGATTTCAGCATCCTGAACACATGCTCTATGATGATTCTGGTTTGTGTGTGTGCCTCATTATGGCGTTCTTGCATGGGTGCGTGTGCATTTCTGATGGGAGTTATCATCCACGGCTCCAATGCATAGTCAGCATCCCCCACAAGGTGGCCATGTGGGATGTCCCCCCTGACACATACCTGATACAGCTGTGAGGCATGCCAGATATGGGAGTCATGGTAGCTTCCAGGGCTGCCAGCACACACATCCATGATAATGCCCTGAGCATTGCACACGACCTGGCAGTAGATGGAGTGGAATCCCTTGTGGTTTATGTAGTGCCTACCATGCTCACCGGGTGGTGACTTGATTTGTATGTGCATGCAGTCTATCACACCCAGTACCTCCGGGTAGTGTGCCACATGGTGGAAGTGACACATATTGTTGGCCAACTCCTCCTGAGTTCGGGGGAAGTATATATGCTCATTGGCATGTGGTAACATGGCATCCAGGAACTGGTGTAGTACCCTGGATGCCGATGCCTGTGAGATCCCCATTATATCTCCAGTTGGCCTTTGAAAGGTACCTGTGGCTAGTATTCACAAGCTTACACATACCTTCATGTCCACTGGGATCGGTTCCCCTCTGTTGTTTCTGGTTCTCAGGCGTGGCCGGCACAGCTCCACTATTTGCTGTAAGATGTCCCTGTCCACCCTGTAATGCTCTACTATCTCCAGATCATGTAGCCCCTGGTAGGTTACCCTTGGTTTGAACACTCTTCTGCTCCTCCGGGGCCTGCGGTGGTTGTCGGCATCATCCTCCACAACACCATCAGTCTCTAACACATGCTGATGAATCACAGCTATGGCAGCTCCCAACATGTACATTTTAAAAGTTCCCTGTGTGTTTACACCTATGGTGCAGTGTTTGGGAATACACAGGTGTGTGTAGGGTGGTTTCACACTTTATACTATTGTGCTGTGAACACCGATGATGTCATAGGGTGTGTATGTACAATCGTAGCTACAGGGTATCTTATGTGTTTTCCTACCGAAATTACTATTGTGGTGCCTTTGGTGTTGAATTACATTTGGCTGCCGTGGATTACCTCTTGACCTTCCCTTTACATTTCTGCATGTTCCACGAACCATTTTCTGGCATGCATCCAGCAGCCTGCTTTCATTTGTACTTTCCTAGACCAGGCTTATCTTGTGTAATGTGTGCTATTGCCGGTCTACTGTCGGTTTGCTTTGCTTTGCTATGACAGATCTCCTATCTTTGCAATCCAATGCTTCCCCTCTTTTCTTTACATTCCAATGCCTCCCCTATCCTGTTTTTCAGGTTTCTGCGAGCAGACTTGTCAGCTGCCGTCGATTGGCTGCCGTGAGGTGATTGGTGTTAATTGCTCATTAGTACTCCAATTACCCTACTTCGGCATTTCCTTCTTTTCTTCCCCTTACCTTCCTGTTTGTGCTATAGTTCGCGGTGCGTGCATCCACTTACTGGGTTCCTGGCACGTTTTCATCCCCTTACACATGCGCTTTTGGCCACCATGTGTGCTCTCAGCTAAATGATTCTATACCTTCCTCTCCACCCCTGTCCTGCAGCTTTGCTTAGCAAAGGCCAGGTCAGATTTGCATTGCTGCAATGTGCTTACTGCTACGGTGGCACACCCGTCTGGTGATGTCATGTATCTCCTCTGAGACACTCCTTGGTGTTATAGTGCTACGCCGTATGGTACAACCTTCATCTGGCGGGATGTTTGCGATTCAGTATTACCTGCCTTATTTGCATGGCATTGACTACTAATTCATAGTTACCGCGCCGAACCCTGTCGCAGGCCCTTAGCAACCCTTGCACCTTGGTTGTGGTGTTCCATGCCTACCATTGTGTATTATGGTGTAAACCTGATTTGTATTACATTGCGATTTTATGACATTTTTATATAATTTCTTTATGTTCCTGTTTGCGCACACATCCCCTGCGGTTGTACTGTGTGTTACTGTGGACATGACATTAAATGTTATTTTTTAGGTGTTGTGCATCTTTTCTTATGCCATTGGCTGTGTATTTAGCCATTGGCATATGTTAACTTTGTAATACATGAGTCTTGTCCGCTTCCATAGCTCCGATGTTATGTTTGGGAAAATGTAAACCGTGTTTTCTGGTTTACATTTCCGTGGGCTTACGCTATGCCTGCACCACTTCATGAATTGCTATCTGCCTTCATTTGCATGGTGTGACACTGCGCATGGGGTGATTAGCATACCTATGCCGTGGGCTGCGCAGTTCTGGCATACGCCGGTAGTGCACGTGGAATTGGATCGTACTTGAATCGCTCGACGGCCATATTTGGCGTTATTCTGCCTACGCTATGCCTGCGCCTGGCACAAGCTTCATGAATCCCGGGGTAAGTTAATGCTTTTTACCTCAAAAAGTTGTCAAAATCAAAAGCAAAAGCATTTTTATCAAAAAGTCAGCAAATAATACTGTCATTGAAACTGTAACCCACAGTAAACTTCTAGGCATTATAATAAATGACAGTCTCAAATATGACCAGCATATACCGCACAACATTAAATCTACACACCACAATTTAGGCTCCCTTTCTAGAACTGAAGGATTCCTTACAGATACTGCAAGAAAAACTCTAGCCACCACATTCTTATTGCCAACTATCTTATACATTGCTCATATCCTGATAAATTTAAACAATACTCAAAGAAAGAAACTTGCCTCCTGCTACAATAAAATAACTACATTTGCCACCACTCTCCCTCATAGGACCCACCACTGTCATAACTTAAAGCAATTAAACTGGCTTGAACTACACAACTAACATATTCACAACTAACTACAGCAGACAAACTCATCTGGAAAAATGCCCCGCAGTACAAAACTTATTACTGCTCTACTGTCCAGCAGGGAACCTCCGCTCTAGTTAAAAATTCTTATTACTTACAAAGAAGTGAAATAATGTTGCAGAAGACTTGATCTACTCCCAATACATTGCTAAACTCTGGAATACTATCCCCACAGAAATAAAACTCTTTGACAAACTCAGTAGTTTTAAACCACTGCTTAAACAACATCTTAACCAGTCCTGGTCCTGCTCATGCTAATCATAAGGTTGAGACTTTGTGTTCACTGTACGATACTTCCCAGATACTGTCCTTAAACATAATACTGTCAACCTCTCGATGAAATGACAAAACAATTTGTATACATAACTGCTGCATGTAAGTCCACTAAGATGTATATCAGCTTTCTCTTTAGCAGCTTCTGCCTCTGTAAAGTCTTAGAATATATAAATGTAAGTACTATTTGTGTATAAATGTAAATAGAAATGTAACTACTCTGTGTTTAACTGGAACGTAGTGTAATGCAATTTAAGAAAATGGAGCTTTTCTCCCTGGGTCTATGCTAAAAATGGGTATTACCCAGTTGGACCTTCCCTGTAAACAAAGTAAATAATAATAATAATAATAATAATAATAATAATAATAATAATCTTTTTTTATTGAAGATAGGATGTACAAGGAGACTGAGGCAATCAAGCAATCATTCTAAGTTCACAAGACAGACTTGAATGGCTTGGAAGGGTGAGCATATGGTTTCAAAGAGGAAATTCTGTAGGTGTATGTCTGTTGTTTGTGTGCTAATTACTGCTTACCACTCATAAACCAGTAAATGTGCAATGTGCAATGTGCAGGACATAGTGGGGGAATTCATAAAGGTACTGTGACATGTACACCTTTATGTATACATCATGGTAACATTTTCATATTCATCACTGGCTTCAACATGGTGCTGCATGGTGCTCTAGCATGAAGACATGCAGCACAGTATACGGCTGGCTTTGTGGCTGTGTTGATTGTTAATAAGCCAATCTGGGGGTAGGCATATGCTAATTTGTCATGTGCTGTCTCCCTTTTAACCACTTCCAAGAAGGCATCTACATGCCAAGCAAATCAAGACATCACTCAACTGTTTGGATCAGTGCAACCAGCCACACCACATCACACTAGTGAACGTGGCCAAAAGGATGCGTACAGTTACCAAACATGATCGCATTAAAAAGAGTTGGGGGTTGTGGTGGGGTAGTAGGAGCCACTAGACACCAGTGATTACCATGCATAGAAGTGCCATAATGACATTGACTACAGTGCTTGGTTCAGGGAGTGGATGAAACAATAGGACACCTGGGATTACTCTACAGATGACTACCATAACAGCACTGACAACAGCACAGGGATCAGGGGATGGGGGAAACACTAGCCACCAGGGGAAACTACAATGGTGCCATACCAGCTATTAAACTGTTGTGGGGATTAGGGGTATTGGAGCCAATGGACACCAGGGATTACTCGAACTTTGCTTGCTAGAACAGCAGATACAGCAGTACAGGGGTTGGGGTGGGGAGAAATACTAGTCACCAATGAGATGCTGCTCCATGTGGCTTTCATTATGCCACAATCATGCTATTAGGCAGTATAGCTTCGCCCACATACACTGGAGGTGATATGCTTTCGAAGTCCCAGTTACTGTTATGCTAATATATCATGCATTTTATGATAATGCTACTTTTAGCTGCTACAGTGGAGTGAGCCTTATTACTCTAGAAATATTATCCAAAACGTTGTTGAACATACTGCCAAGAAATTTGACACCAAGGCTGCTGAATATTATCCCATCTCCCATATTCTAAAATGCTAATATATTTTTCTGAGCTAGCCTTTTTTGAGAAATATATACCTTCATCTGTTGTTAATTTACAACTTTCATGTAATCGCAGTTGAGCCCACAAAAATGAAAATAAAAGCAAAGAGGCACTCTGTGCATAAACACAAGAACGTCAACAATGCAACTGAAACTTTCATCTTCTGTTTCTTTCTCTGTTTTAATGAGATGTTTCCAAAATAAGCACAGACAAAACTTGAATTTAAACCCAGTTAATATGAGTCATATATTGCAAAATTTCCTATATACTAACAACAGTAAATATACATAATAAACACAAATCTAACAGGAGAAAAAACAAAAAAAACATCAAATGAAATAAAACACAGCATGCTCAGATAAAATGGCGCATTTCATATTTTTATCCAAAGAAAACTTATTATAAAGAATTTTGTTTTAAAATACTAATGTTATTTTTGAATCCAGGTGGGTGACCTGCATTAAGCCTGGACCGCCACGCCAGCATATTTTTTTGTAAACGTGTTAGCATCCATGCCCCATGAATCACTTTCAGCAGAGTCAGTGACCAAAACATTTGAAGTTTTTGTACTCTGAACACTGAAGAGAATGTCCGTAGAAAGCAGTTGCTGATTATTTAGTTCTTACACTATATGTGTGCTCGTAAACCAACAAATGTATTTGAGTGATCTACCCAACATAGAAGGCTTTGCAACTGGAACACATTGTTATATACATCAGTAGGGAATAATTATGATTACTGCTTACTGTAAAACAACTAACTTGATCATGTATGTTGGCATTAGAACAAGGCCTTCATAAATATACCAGCAGAATGTGCAAACAATATATTGGACGTTTCCTGCACATTAAGTTTTGCTGTTCACAACCTTGTCATCATTTCCATGCTGCATCACTGAACACAGGTTACTACTTCTTTTATTTACATAGGAGGGGTCAGGGCTTAAATCTTCCATCAGATTTGTGTTGTCAGTGATAATCTTACAGCTATCAGTTAAGATTTTCTTTATGTCAATGGCATCAACATTATATGGAATTTCAGATGTGTTGCTACACAACTCAATATGATTAATTATGCCTTTGTTTTCTGTCTCAGATGTGTTAATAATAAAATATACGTATAATTAACATGTCATTATTGAAAATACTGCTGACAGTGTGTGTATCACAAGTCTTATCCATAAACATCACTGAGCTTTCGTATGAAAGTTTCATCAGAATTACCCAGTCTTAACATATACGTACTGCTTAATGTTTAATGACATTCATGTTCAGATATTGAGCAGTATCCCTTGTCTGCATGTAAGCAGCAGTTTGTGAATGCTGAATTCCCAGAAACATTACAGAGGAATATACTACTTTCATGTCTGTACTTTGATATTGAAATTGGTACTATTATCAAACCGTTTCCTGTAAAAGGTAAAAAAATGTAGTGGAATTAAGGTAGTTAAGAAAGACCCCTACATGACTCTCAGTGCCACACACCATGCAGAAGATATGTCATCAATATAGCTTGCACAAAAAATTATGAACTTGTAGAAATTGGACTTATATTAAAATGATGCTTCTACTTTGTTCAAACTAATTGGGAAAAGTTAGGGCAATCATGAACCCCATTGTGACTCCACATAACTGCTACAATAATTGCTGTCAAAGAAAAACAACAGTGCTAGTCAAATTTAAATCTGACAAGCCGTAGATAAACTCATAGGTTCATAGGTTCATAGGTAGGTACTAGGCTATTGGCCCTGGGGCCTATACAAGTCCAGCCAAAAAGGTACCATGGCTTTTGCCACCGAAGAAAATTATTTTCCTGTGCCACTGTCGAGCAGAGCCACAGAGGTGATCCCCAGGGTGAATTTCCCATTTCCTATCCAATCATCAAGATTTTTCTTGAAGAGTGCTAATGAGGAGCTTTGTTTGATATAGATAGGTAGTTTATTCCAGAGTATGAGAAGTCTCTGGGACAGGAATCTATCCCTCCGGCATGTTCTGTTTATTGTGGTGACAGGGTTTAGGTCCCTAGAGCAAGTAGCTCGGAGGGATTGGGATTTCTTTAAGTGGAGCATGTCCAACAGCTCTGGGTTTGACATAGCTTTGTATGTTAGGCAGAGATCGCCTCTGAGTAGGCGATATGCGACAGAGTAAAGCTGGAGTTTTTTGAGACGGTCAGCATAGGGCATCTGTTTGAGGCCGGTAATTCTCTTTGTGAGGTATTACTGCGGCCTTTCCAGTTGTTGGAGATGTCTTGTGAGGTACAGACCAAAAGGGGTGTTGTACTCTATAATGGGTCTAATGAGTGATGAGTAGAGGGGAACAATGACCTCTTTTTTTCTGGATAAGAAACCTTTTGTGATGAGGTGTGCCACGTAGAAGGATTTCCTGACTACTGTGGTGATGTGATTATCAAAGGAGAGACTACTGTCCACCTGTGTCCCAAGGTCTCTTATCATACTTTTGGTGTTAAGTATACTACCGCCTATGTTGTAGTTCATGGGTACAGAGTTTTTACCAAAGGGGATGGCAATTTACTTTTTGGCATTGAACTTGAGGCTTTGACACCAGGCATCTGTCTCAATGAGGCCCTTTTGTAGGATGTCCACATCGTTAGGAGTTTTGATTATGGCTCCTAATTTGCAGTCATCTGTGAACTTCATTAGCCAAAGGCCTTCTGTGTTAGCCTGTACTTCAGAGAAGTAGATACCAAACAGGAGAGGACCCAGGACTGAACCCTGTGGTACTCCACTTGTTACTGGTCTGAAGTCGGATTTGGAGTCTGCTACTTTCACAGTGTGGGTTCTGTCAGTGAGCCAGTTGGCAGCCCATCTTGTGACATAGGGATTTATACCTAGTTTAGTGAGTTTATCTATAATTCCAGAGTGGGGGATGGTGTCAAAAGCCTAGGCAAAATCTAGATAGGCTGTGTGAACCACCTTACCCTTGTCTACAGCTTTGGTGACTGCTTCAAAGAAGTCTATCAGGTTTAGGAGACATGATCTGCCTTTTACAAACCCAAACTCAGTGGGATCCAGAGTTTGGAGATTACCAATGTCTTTGTTTATAAGTTCCATGATGATACATTCCATGGCCTTGGAGACCAGGCTCGTCAGGCTAATGGGGTGGTAGTTCCCGGGGTCCGTGGTGGCTCCCCCCTTGTGGAGTGGGATAACCGTTGCTGTGCGCCATTCAGCAGGCACAAAGCCTGAGGTGAGGCTATGATTGAACATGGTACTTAGGTGGGGTGCCAGTTCGTTCTGTAGTTCGTGTAGAATGCAGCCTGGGATGTTGTCTGGTCCCATGGATGCTGTGTTCTTGGCTTTGGAGAGTGTGTTTTTTACCTGTGCAGCCGTGATTACAGGAACTTTGCATTCTTTCGGTATAGAGATGGGGTCTTTAGGGGGTGAGAGGGGAGTAAAGTTAGCACTGAACCTATCTGCCAGGATGTTGGCAATATCAGTTGGGTCTGTATATTTAGTGCCATTGTGCTGTAACTCAGAGCAGATATGAGTGTTGCCATTCAGATTCTTAACATAGCTATAGAATGCTTTGTGGTTGTCTTTAGAATCAGTGTCAATTTTGTTTTTGTAACTAGCTTTGGATGATTTTATCAGGGATCGCAGCTTCTTACTGAGGCTGACCAGAGAGCTCCTCCACTTGTGGGATTTTACTCTCTTTTGCAAGAGTTTCTTCCTTCTGTTGTACAGTTTGTTTATGGCAGGGGACCACTAGATTGGCTTCCTTTTTTTGGAGGATAGCATCTTGGTTCTGTTTGGGATAGCACGATCCATGCACTCATGTAAGTGCTTATAAAGTGCAGTTGTGTAGGATTCAGTAGTCATAACTGTATTGTCCATCTGCATGGGTGTCATGAAGTTCACCACTTCTGTCTTAAGAAGCATGAAGTTGGCTTTGGAGAAATTTTTTATTATGGTTTCCTTAATGGGGGGTGGAGGCAGGATGTGGATATCTAGGGTAATTAGCTTATGGTCAGATCGGACCAATGAGGCATTGACTTCAGGTGTGGAACACCGGTCACTCATATTGGTAATGACTAGATCTAGGATATTGTTGCCCCTGGTGGGGGTGTGGATATGTTGATCCAGGGCATTGGAGTTTATGAATTCCAGAAAGCGTTGAGTGAAGGAGTTGGTACATGAGTAGTTTTCCCAGTTAATGGTGGGGTAGTTGAAATCGCCCATTATTAGGGTGTTTGGTTGAACCCTAATATTTTCCAGTACATCAAGAAAAGAGGAGTGGGAATCCTGGGGCATGGTGGGTGATCTGTAGCAAGCTACAATTTGGATTGCAGTTTTGTCCAGAGTTAGTTGCACTTGGATAACCTCGGCTGCATTATGCTGAGCAACTAGCCTGGAGTTGTGGATATAGGTTCATAGGTAGGTACTAGGCTATCAGCCCTAGGGCCCATACAAGCCTATCCAAAAAATGTACCCTGGCTTTCGCCACCGAAGAAAATTATTTTCCTGTGCCCCTGTCGAGCAGAGCCACAGAAGTGATCCCCGGGGTGAATTTCCCATTTCCCATCCAATCATCAAGATTTTTCTTGAAGAGTGCTAATGAGGAGCTCTGTTTGACATAGATAGGTAGTCTGTTCCAGAGTATGGGAAGTCTCTGGGACAGGAATCTATCCCTCCAGCATGTTCTGTTTATTATGGTGACAAGGTTTAGGTCCCTAGAGCGTGTAGCTCGGAGGGATTGGGATTTCATTAAGTGGAGCATGTCCAACAGCTCTAGGTTTGACATAGCTTTGTATGTTAGGCAGAGATCACCCCTGAGTAGGCGATATGCGATGGAGTAAAGCTGTAGTTTTTTGAGACGGTCTGCATAGGGCATCTGTTTGAGGCCAGTAATCCTCTTTGTGAGGTATTTCTGTGGTCTTTCCAGTTGTTGTAGATGTCTTGTGAGGTACATACCAAAAGGGGAGTTGTACTCTATAATGGGTCTAATGAGTGATGAGTAGAGGGGAACAATGACCTCTTTTTTTCTGGATGAGAATCCTTTTTTGATGAGATTAGCCACGTAGAAGGATTTCCTGACCACTGTGGCGATGTGATTGTCCACCTGTGTCCCAAGGTCTCTTATCACATTTTCAGCATTAAGTAGACTACCAGCTACATGGTAGTTCATGGGTACAGAGTTTTTACCAAAGGGGATGACAATACACTTTTTGGCATTGAGCTTCAGGCCATGGCTTTGACACCAGGTATCTGTCTCAGTGAGGCCCTTTTGTAGTTTGACCACATCGTTAGGAGTTTCAATTATGACTCCTAGTTTGCAGTCATCTGCAAACTTTGTTAGCCAAAGACCTTCTGTGTTGGCCTGCACTTCAGAGAAGTAGATACCAAACAGGAGAGGACCCAGGACTGAACCCTGTGGTACTCCACTTGTCACTGGTCTGATGTCGGATTTGGAATCCGCTACTTTCACAGTGTGGGTTCTGTCCGTGAGCCAGTTGACAACCCATCTTGTGACATAGGGATTTATACCTAGTTTAGTGAGCTTATCTATAATTCCAGAGTGGGGGATGGTGTCAAAAGCCTTGGCGAGATCTAGATAAGCTGTGTGAACCATTTTACCCTCATCTATGGCTTTGGTGACTGCTTCAAAGAAGTCAATCAGGTTTAGGAGACATGATCTGCCTTTTACAAAACCAAACTGGGTAGGGTCTAGAGTTTGGAGATTGCCAATGTCTTTGTTTATGAGTTCCATGATGATACGTTCCATGGCCTTGCAGACCAGGCTCATCAGGCTAATGGGGCGGTAGTTCCCGTGGTCCGTGGTGGCTCCCCTTTGTGGAGTGGGATAACCGTCGCGGTGCACCATTCAGTGGGTACAAAGCCTGAGGTGAGGCTATGATTGAACATGGTACTTAGGTAGGGTGCCAATTCATTCTGTAGTTCGTGTAGAATGCAGCTTGGGATATTGTCAGGTCCAATGGATGCTGTGTTCTTGGCTTTGGAGAGTGTGTTTTTTACTTGTGCAGCCATGATTATAGGAACTTTGCATTCTTCCGGTATAGAGATGGGCCCTCTAGGGGGTTGGGGGGGGGGGGTAAAGTTAGCACTGAACCTATCTGCTAGGATGTTGGCAATATCAGTTGGTTCTGTATATTTAGTGCCATTGTGCTGTAACTCAGAGCAGATCTGAGTGTTCCCATTTAGATTCTTGACATAGCTATAGAATGCTTTGTGGTTGTCTTTAGAGTCAGTGGCAATTTTGTTTTCATAACTAGCTTTGGAGGATTTTATGAGGGATCTCAACTTCTTACTGAGGTTGACCAGGCAGTTCCTCCAGTCATGGGATTTTACTGTTTTTTGCAACAGTTTCTTTCTTCTGTTGTAGAGTTTGTTTATGGCAGAAGACCACCAGATTGGCTTCCTTTTTTTGGAGGATAACATCTTGGTTCTATTAGGGATAGCATGATCCATGCACTCGTGTAAGTGCTTATAAAGTGCATTTGTGTAGGATTCGGCAGTCATACCTCTATTGTCCGTCTGCATGGTTGTCATGAAGTTTGCCACTTCTGTCTTAAGAAGTGTGAAGTTAGCTTTGGAGAAGTTTTTTACAATGGTTTCCCTAATTGGGGGTGGGGGTCGGATGTGAATGTCTAGCCTGATTAGCTTGTGGTCAGATCTGACCAACGAGGAACTGACCTCTGGTGTGGAACACCGGTTTCCCATGTTGGCAATGACCAGGTCTAGGATATTGCTGCCCCTGGTGGGGGTGTGAATAAGTTGATCCAAGGCGTTGGAATTTATGAATTCTAGAAAACGTTGAGCAAAAGAGTTGGTACATGAGTAGTTTTCCCAGTTAATGGTGGGGTAGTTGAAATCACCCATTATTAGGGTGTTGGGTTGTACCCTAATACTTTCCAGTGTATCAAGAAATGAGGAGTGTGAATCCTGGGGCATGGTGGGGGGTCTGTAGCAAGCTACAATTTGGATTGCGGTCTTGCCCAGAGTTAGTTGCACTTGGATAAACTCGGATGCATTATGCTGTGCAACTAGCCTGGAGGTGTGGATATCCTTAATGAATATGGACACGCCTCCACCTTTAGTGCTTCTTTCTGGGTTAGGTGGCCGAAAGGTGTGGTATGAATTGAAGCCTGGTAATGCAGGGGTGCTCTCTGGAGCTTTGAACCAGGTCCCTGTCACTGCACAGATGTCAGTGTTCTCCATTTTAAGGAGTGCCTCGAGTGAGTGCATTTTGAGGTTTAGACTTCTAGCAGTGAGTAGCATTACCCTCAGATTTTGCTTGCTTGTACCTGTTACAGTGGTGAATTTGTCATTTGAACCTTGCCTAAAAAAGGCACTATAGGGGTGGCAAGAGCCTTAGCCAGTATCCGGAATCCTAAGGGCGACAGGTGAAGGCCATCTCTGGCAAAGCTTCGTGGACTGTCGATTATGTCGTCCCAGGCAGACAAATACTGGATCCCCTTAGAATGACACCAGAAGCTTAGCCAATTGTTGAAGTCAATCATTTTGTCCTTGTACTGCAGTATCATTCTGGGTGATGGCAGGATGCTACTCAGGGTTAGGGTCATACCTGCCTGGGATACAAGATCGGAGAGCTCCTCCATGTCTCTTTTCATGTAGTCCAGGGAGGTACATCTCAGGTCATTCACACCAACATGGACAATGACATATTTGTACTTATTGTGGAGTGATCTGAGTGCATGTGTTATGTGACGGATCCTGGCACCTGACAGGCAGCTGACAGTAACTTTCTCCTTGTTTAGTCTAGTGAGTGGAACATCAGTGTGCCTGACTATATAGTCACCTATGACTAGAGTGTTGGGTACGTTGTTATGCCTTATGGGCTGTGGTTGAGTGGCACACTGAGTTTGTGGGCTATGTATCATTTGGGTTGTGTTGGGGGTGGAGTTTGCTTGCGTTTATGCTTTGGATGTCCCTGATGCTTGGGCAGGTTTTTATTGAGAGCCTCCACGAATGTAGGTGCGTCTTTTGTGTTTCTATGTGTGTGTTTTGGTGGTGTAGGTTTTGAGGGACTATGTGATGAGTGTGGTGTGGTGCAAGTGTTTTCCTTCTCCTCTTGACTGACTAGTCCAGTCTTGGGTGAAGAGAGCTTTGCTTCCAGTTTGGCTATATAAGTGCATCTCTCACAGGTTGTAGTGTTGGGTGGTAGGAGGACAGGGTTGTCTGTGTACATGAGGCAATTGCTGCATTGCCCCAAGATATGGATACACCTCCGCCTTTGGTGTTCCGGTCCAGGTTACATGACCGAAAAGTGTGATATGAGTTATAGCCTGGTAGTGCAGGGGTGCTCTCTGGAGCCTTGAACCAGGTCTCAGTCACTGCACAGATATCGATGTTCTCCATTTTAAGGAGTGCCTCGAGTGAGTGCATTTTGAGATTTAGACTTCTGGCATTGAGTAGCATCACCCTCAGTTTTTTCTTGCCTGTTCCTGTTACAGTGGTGAATTTGTCATTTGAACCTTGCCTAAAAAAGGCACTATAGGGGCGGCAAGAACCTTAGTTAGTATCCAGAATCCCAGGGGTGACAGGTGCAGGCCATCTCTGGCAAAGCATCGTGGTCTGTTGACCATGTCATCCCAGGCAGACAGATACTGGATCCCTTTAGAATGGCACCAGAAGCTTAGCCAATTGTTGAAGTCAATCATTTTGTCCTTGTACTGCGGCATCATTCTGGGTGATGGCAGAATGTTACTCAGGGCTAGGGTCATACCTGCCTGGGCTACAAGATCGGAGAGCTCTTCCATTTCTCTTTTCATGTAGTCCAGGGAGGTACGTCTCAGGTCGTTCACACCAACATGGACAATGACAGAGTCATATTTGTACTTGTTGTGGAGTGACCTGAGTGCATGGGTTATGTGGCAGATCCTGGCACCCGACAGGCAGCTGACAGTAACCTTCTCCTTGTTTAGCCTGGTGAGTGGGACATCAGTGTGCCTGACTATAGAGTCACCTATGACTAGTGTGTTGGGTACGTTGTTTTGCCTTATTGGCTGTGGTTGAGTGGCACACTGAGTCTGCGGGCTATGTGTCATTTGGGTTGTGTTGGGGGGGTGGAGGTTGCTTGCATTTCTGCTTTGGAGATCTCCGTTGCTTGAGCAGATTATTATTGAGAGCCTCCGCGAATGTTTTTGCATTTCTATGTGTGGATTTTGGTGGTGTAGATTTAGTGAGACTAAGTGATGAGTGTGGTGTGGTGCAAGTGTTTATCTTCTCCTCTTGACTGTCAAGTTCAGTCATGATTGGAGAGAGCTTTACCTCCAGTTTGGCTAGATAAGTGCATCTCTCACAGGTTGTAGTGTTGGGTGTTAGGAGGAGAGGGTTGTCTGTGTACATGAGGCAATTTCTACATTGCCCCAAGATGCCCAGATTCATCAGATAGACAGGAGAGAACACTGGGAGCTGACCCTTGGACATGCCTGAATAAAAAAACTATTTTCCTCTAGATAAGTGAGGAAAGTGAGTACAGAAGCTGTTTTTCTCTAAGCAAGTGAGGAAAGTAAGTACCAAAACTGTTTTCCTCTAGGTAATGAGGAAGGTTGAGTGCAAGGGCACCCGCAGGCAGGTGCAAGGGGGTGCACTTGCACCCCCCTGGAACCGGCTGGCCGAGAAATTAATTTAAATAAAAAAAGTTTTTTTTTTTTAAAGGGCGTTCCTCTTTAAGAACGCCCTTTGCATTCCGTCCAGTCGCACAGACGCAACAGGTGTTTGCGACCTGTTTTCGTCTTCTGTGTCTGTTCGCGACTGATGGTTTACGTCCTTTTCTTTCGCGCCTACTGGAGATTTGAATTCAAGAGGACGTTCGGATTGCGTAGATGAATGTAGAAGTGAAAGGTAAGTGTGTTACTCATGCCACATGATATTACAGACAGAAGCATTAGAAATGAATAGAATGCTATACAAAAGTTGAGCAGAATTTTGATTATGCATCTGAAGATGTCGTATATGATTTATGAGTGAAATCAAGTATATAGTGGGAAAACAAAAAGAAAAGTATAAAAAAGAATAATGGAACCGTTTTAAGATTCTATGCTATCCATTGAGGTTGCATAAATAACTTGGTGGTAAAACAGATATACGACTGTAAACATAATGTGAATAATTTAAAGTTCTTTGTACTAGCGTACTAGCTGCAAAAGTGCAAAAGTGTATAAAATTCAAGAGCACTAATCTAAAGGTGCCTACTTATCTGGATCCTTACCTTAACATAAAAAGAGCAGTATTTGAACTCCGCTGTACGGAGTTTCACTCAGTTTTTGCTGTGTCCTCTATGACCCTGGGATTCTCCTAGTGGTGTGGTGGTGTATGTTGACGTCAGAAAGTTAATAAATAATACTGCTGGCTCCACGCTATCCTTAAACGAACCTGTATTAAGTCCTGACGGCTCACCCACCCAGTCGCATCCAGCGGCACACAGGTAACACTCATTCTGACTCTAATCAACCTTAAACTGTGTTATATGAGAGTGTTTCTAGAGGGCTCGTGAACAAGATTGTGGTGTGATTCCTGCTCTGTTGTAATATTTTTCTCTACTCTGTGGCGGGTCTGCTCGTTAACGTAAACTGTGTACTATATTACGGGAAGTCTGCACGTGTTACTGAACTGTATCTGGCATCCGTTTTCAACAGAAAACATTCTGTCTTGATTTATAGTGGATTACTCTGCATTTGTAGTGAAAAGAACTGCTCTGTAGTGTGTTGCTTGCCATCGCGAACTGTAAATGTACTGACCTAGCAGTTACATGTGTTGCTGACGCACATCTGGCGCCCTTTAGAACTATATCATTTAGCGACTAGGCCTGAAGTTGTATGAAACTATTGATTACCCTGAATGTATGTTTCATGAATACTTGCTGTGCATTTGAAATCAGAGCAAAGTTGGTTTACTACTCCTGTCTCTCTCCCTTGTGTTGCAGGTAACCCCCCTCCCGCAAGACCCATAAACCCGCTCTACGGCAACAAACAACTGCAACGTACTCCACAAGCAGAACCCTCTATTAAAGAAAGCAAACTCTATTAAAGTTAAATCAACAGGGTAAACGCAAATTTTTTCTACCTGTTAAAATTAAAAAGGACAAGCGTACTAGCTGCAAAAGTGCCTAAAAATCAAGCGTACTAGACGCAAAAGTGTATAAAATTCAAGAGCACTAATCTAAAGGTGCCTACTTATCTGGATCCTTACCTTAACATAAAAAGAGCAGTATTTGAACTCCGCTGTACGGAGTTTCACTCAGTTTTTGCTGTGTCCTCTATGACCCTGGGATTCTCCTAGTGGTGTGGTGGTGTATGTTGACGTCAGAAAGTTAATAAATAATACTGCTGGCTCCACGCTATCCTTAAACGAACCTGTATTAAGTCCTGACGGCTCACCCACCCAGTCGCATCCAGCGGCACACAGGTAACACTCATTCTGACTCTAATCAACCTTAAACTGTGTTATATGAGAGTGTTTCTAGAGGGCTCGTGAACAAGATTGTGGTGTGATTCCTGCTCTGTTGTAATATTTTTCTCTACTCTGTGGCGGGTCTGCTCGTTAACGTAAACTGTGTACTATATTACGGGGAAGTCTGCACGTGTTACTGAACTGTATCTGGCATCCGTTTTCAACAGAAAACATTCTGTCTTGATTTATAGTGGATTACTCTGCATTTGTAGTGAAAAGAACTGCTCTGTAGTGTGTTGCTTGCCATCGCGAACTGTAAATGTACTGACCTAGCAGTTACATGTGTTGCTGACGCACATCTGGCGTCCTTTAGAACTATATCATTTAGCGACTAGGCCTGAAGTTGTATGAAACTATTGATTACCCTGAATGTATGTTTCATGAATACTTGCTGTGCATTTGAAATCAGAGCAAAGTTGGTTTACTACTCCTGTCTCTCTCCCTTGTGTTGCAGGTAACCCCCCTCCCGCAAGACCCATAAACCCGCTCTACGGCAACAAACAACTGCAACGTACTCCACAAGCAGAACCCTCTATTAAAGAAAGCAAACTCTATTAAAGTTAAATCAACAGGGTAAACGCAAATTTTTTCTACCTGTTAAAATTAAAAAGGACAAGCGTACTAGCTGCAAAAGTGCCTAAAAATCAAGCGTACTAGACGCAAAAGTGTATAAAATTCAAGTGCACTAATCTAAAGGTGCCTACTTATCTGGATCCTACCTTAACATAAAAAGAGCAGTAGTTGAACTCCACTGCACGGAGTTTCACTCAGCTTTTGCTGTGTCCTCTATGACCCTGGGATTCTCCTAGTGGTGTATGCCCCGCTCCGCTCCCCTCCCTGCCCCCTTATCCCACCCGCCCCCAGTACCCCTACTCTTATAGGAACAAAAAGTCCCTCCCACTCTCCCTCTTAGCAAATACAAAGCTCCCCTGTCACTCCTCACGACTCCTCCCACCTCTCCGCCCATACCCATTAATAAAATCTAATCTAAGTCCTATCCCTCCGCCCATACCCATTAATAAAATCTAATCTAAGTCCTATCCCTCTCCCACTACCCTTTCTCAATCCCCAACATGGCCAAATATGCTCTCAATACAACTCCCCTAATAACCTTACTTCTCACCACTACTTATTTCCTATCAGCATTTGAAAACCAAACTCTCTTAGGTATCCCTTTCCCTAAGCGTTACACTAACTCCCAATGTAATGACCAAGCCTTCTCTATACTACCTTCACTATACCAGGACAAATTTGAATCCCCCAAATTAGTCAACACTACACTCCATTACCCCAAATCTCCACATAACAAAGCTAACCTCAAAATTCTATTTAAACTACAGAGATTACTAGTCTACCTAAAAAATCGTATGAACATTGGCGGCGATATTCACCCTAACCCTGGTCCCACCACCACGCCTGACTCTCACTCTAATAATTTTACCCGAAATTCTTCTGACTCTCTACTAATATTACATCTGAACCTAAGAAGCATTAATAACAAAGTTCATAACCTACACGCCATTATAGCAACTCATTCCCCTGAAATTATGTGTCTAACCGAAACATGGCTAAAGCCATCTACTAAGAATGAAGAGATCCTTCCACCTGGGTATAATATTTTTAGGGCTGATCGTACAAAAAAAAAAGGAGGAGGTATAGCTGTTATGTATAAAAACACCCTGAATATCCTTAAGAACCCAATTCAACCTCCTACAATCTCTAACCTAGAAATTATAGCCCTACAGATCTGCTTAAACGCTAAAAAACGCATCAACCTTGTCGTAACTTATATCCCACCAGGAAACAACATAGAAAACCTGGAGCAAACCTTGAGCTGGCTATCTACCAGCTACCCACAAGAAACCATGGTACTTGGAGACGTCAATATAGATTGGTCTCTCTGTTCCACCCACTCAACTCCAAAACCTATCAATCTACATGGTTTTTCCCAAAACATCCTATCCCCAACTAGAATAGGCAACTCTCTTCAAAAAGAAAGCATCATTGACTGGATCCTTACTAATAAGGACTCAAATAACTATACCACAGGTACCCTTCCCAGTAACCTCAGTGACCACCTAATTACTTATATCAATAAACATAAATGCCCAACTTCCAACCCCCCCCCTTTATAGACTAATCAGAAACAAAAAGAAATTTGTCCCACAACTATTTCTTGCAGACCTGAAATCTTGCAACTGGTCCTTACTAAAAACCCTTCCAATTAATGAGAGTGTCTCACACTTCAATGACACATTTCTCAAGATACTTGATGCACATGCCCCACAGAGACAAATTAGATCAAAACCTCGTATAGCACCTTGGCTAACAAAGGAAACCAAAAACAAAATTAAACTACGTAACCAAGCCTGGGATACGTGGAGGGCCACAAAATCCTCCCAAGATCGTACTAAATTTCAACAACTAAGAAACACCACCAAAGCAGCTGTTACCCAGGACAAAAAACAATACTTCTATCACCTCCAGCACAAACACCAGAACAACCCAAAGAAATTCTGGGCAGGCTTTAACAACCTTCTGCACCCAGGGAAAACCTCCACCCCAACCCCCGAGAATCTTGTAGAGAAAGGACAGGAAGAAGTAGCCAATACCTTCAACTCCTTCTTCACTGAGACTGTCCTAAATCTAGCCAGTCAACTAACTTCCACTTCACAATCTGCTGTTCAACAGCACGCTCTCACCCCAACCCCGTTCAAGTTAAAGCCAGTATCTTCTTCGTATATACGTACCCTACTAAAAAAACTTAGGCCAACCACCCTAGCGGCTGACCACCTCCCTGCAGAATTCTTACAAATTGCATCTGATGTAATAGACTACCCAATATCCATCCTCATCAATAGAACAATAGCTGAGACGTATATCCCTACTATCTGGAAGATCTCTTATATCATTCCACTTCACAAAGGAGGTTCCTCCATGGAAATCTCAAATTATAGACCAATAGCTATCTTATCCCCAATAGCGAAAATCATGGAGAGATGCATCCACAAGCAACTTCTTCACTACCTAACTGTTAATCATCTCCTGTCCAACTCCCAACATGGCTTTCGTCCCCACCATAGTACAACTACCGCCCTCCTTTCCTTTGTTGACTCCATCAATAACAACCGCAACAACAAACTTATATCTTCTGCCCTCTTTTTGGACCTATCAAAAGCTTTTGATATGGTCAATCATCAGCTCCTCCTTAACACCCTTGAAGCCTTGCATCTGGACACACCAGCACTAAGCTGGTTTAAGACCTACCTCTCGGGTAGGCAACAAGCCGTCCTGTGGCAAAACTGTAAATCAAGACTACTCCCAATTTCCATAGGTGTACCTCAGGGCTCCATACTCGGTCCACTTCTGTTTTCCATCTACATAAACAACCTTAAATCAGTCATCCCTAAATCCACCTGCATACAATATGCCGACGACTCCACCTTAATCTGCTCTGACATCTCCATCTTGAATCTCCAAACTATTACTCAACATTGTTTTTCTCAAATTGAAAAATGGTTCAACGACTTGAAACTCCTACTTAATCCAACTAAAACGAAACTACTACTATTCTTTCCCAATGCTTCCTCTTCCCAGGAAAAAGAATCTCCAAACGCTAACAAAATAACCTTCCATGTTAAATCTAACAATGGGACTTGTATAACCCCTGTCACCAATACCAAACTACTTGGAGTAACCATTGATCACAAGCTCAAATTTGACCTGCGCATTACTCAAACTATAAAGTCCGTTAACAAAAAATTAGGATCTATGTACAGAATTAAAAACTTCTTAACTCCTTCCACCAAATTAACCATTGCCCACACCCATCTTCTCTCTCCCCTCCTCTACGCATCCCCAGTCCTCTCTTTCCTCAATAAACGTGAACTTAACATGCTCTCTCGTGCTTACAACCATATTGCTAGATTTATAACAGGTTCCCCTTATCGAACCCACCATTGTCTTAACTTGAGGACCCTTGGCTGGCTTGAACTACCTAATCTCCTCAAACTTAACCAACTCACCGAGGCCTACAAAATAGTCAACCATCCTGATAAAACTCCATCACTATCCAGCATTCTGGCCCCTTACTCTAATCTAAATAGTCTTAGATCATCCAACAGTTCTCTTATCCTTACCACTAAAGCTAAGAACTCAGGTGGGGATGCCCTCTACGCTAACTCCATTGGGAAACCATGGAACTCATTGCCAAACTACCTAAGACTCTCAACTTCACGCACCCAATTCAAAAACAACCTAAAAGAATATCTCATATCCCAATATGTCCTCATCGCCCACCTGACTAACATCATAGCTCATACCCTACTAGCCTCACTTCCTCCTAGCACGTTCTCCTATTTAGACCTCTATAATCTCTCACTTCAAATCACAATTGAGGTTTTTTACCCTGATCTTGTCTATTTACACCCCAAGTGAAACTAATACCATGCTTAAACCACAGCATGTACTTTAATCAATATTTGTATCACTATTTGTGTGTCTATTCTCTAACATGTATAAATTTTTGTTTGTTTGTTTGTTTGATTGGAGCTTTTCTCCTCGGGCCTCTACTGAAAATGGATATGTATCCAGCTAGACTAGCCCGGTTAACAAATGTAAAATAAATATAAATAAATAAACTTTTACAACATCCAGAATAATGAATGTAACATTAAAACTTGGGTATTGAAGTAAGAAAGTTATTTTATTTTAAAATATAGGACTTATAAACCTTATGGTTTAAATGTAAAAGTAAATTGGAGTTGTTTTATATAATTTGAGTACTATTACTTTAAGAATATGAAAAAATTGATTTAATTAATTATGTTAACTATTTATATGGGTTGTAGTGATTGTGAGCTTTATTCCCAAGAAGGCTAGTGAACCAAGGCACCAGGGATTTTTATTGTAAAGAACAAAAAAAGTGTTGTCTTCAATAAAAGCAGGACAAGTGTGTTTTGTTCTTTCTGTTTTTGTCCTGGGCTCCTGTGCTAAATATAGCTTATTTCTTTCTCACTCTAAGGTCTCTAAAACTGAGAGGAGTATTCTATTAATGACCTAGGTACCTGCATAATACAAATGTAAATGTGCGCTGTGCCTGAGGCCTGTGCACTTCTAGATTCAGCCCAGCATCTGGTTAGTCTTGGCAGCTGCTGCCCTCTCGCTCTTAATCTGCCAGTGTCTGCAGGATTCTCATTTTATTCCCAAGGCATCTGCAGTTGTTGACCTTTACCTTCCACCCTTTTGGCTTCCTGCTTGAGTTTTTTTCCTCCTCTTGCTTACTCTTCCCTCTCTCTTTGCTGCTGCTTCTTCTTTTTCACCTCCCCCTTTGCCTACCTTTGTTATTCAGTATTTCATTGTTTAATGTCTGTAGTGTATATTGTTGTCAATTGCCACTTGCTGAGCATGTAAATTCTATTGCTTTTGTCAAAGCGTATTTCTCCACTTATTAGATCATGTGAGCAGATGGTCAATGTATTTGCACAGTACTTTGATATTAATTCAGTCAGTCTTGGACCATTCTATCAAAGCTACACCAAATGGGCTTCAGTTTATAACGTACACCCCACGTTTGGCAACATCTGATGTAGTTATATTAGTTGTGGAGTAGGAGATGGGGCTTTGTCTTCCATTTAAACATTTTTTGCTAGAAGCCCATGGACCTTGATAAACTAGTTCTTTATTAAATGAACCACATCCATGTGCTCTTACGTGTTAAACAGAAATAACTAAATAAATATGTTTAAGTCTGTCTAAATTTCTGCAGCTTCCCACAGCACAATAACCAATGTAGTACTAGAATCCAGGTTGAACAGAGCTTTGGTTCTTTCTGTCCTATTCACCCACCCCTTGAACTTCCACCATTTAATCATAGTTTAACTGAATAATTTGAACAACCAAAGTTTGCTGGCTGAAGCCCCTTCTAGTGCTTAGGTTACAAGGCTGATTGATTGATTTAATAATTATTTGTATTTTCTCCTGATTTATTACGCCAGTAAAGATAGAAGGACCCCATTGATTTAGCTGTCAGTATACTTAGTGACATATTGTCTCCAGCCCTCTGACACCACCTGACTAGGCCTTAGAGATAGGAGAGCATCCTGTAGGACAGTGCCTGCATTACTTACAGAGTTGCACACTTCTAACCTGTCTCCTACTGTTTTACAGCCCCAGTTCTGAAGCTCTTAAACCTTTCAGATCAATCTTACTGTTGTCATTTCACCAGCAGAACCCCAAATTAACTTGTTTAAGGGTAAGGGTATGACTTTCAGTCTGATGAATGGGTTACAGTAGTGTCTCTGTTTCTTCTCTTCACCCCAACATAATGACTATCAAGTCCTTTACTATACTTGTATTATGAGGTAAACCTACTCACATGTAGATAAGCACACCAAAAGTACTTCAGTCTCTGGATAGGTGTCATTTGTTTGTTAATAATTCTCAGCATGCCTTTCTCATCCCTTATTCTGTTTTGGTATGATTGGCATTCAGCTGTTTGTTATTAAAACTCCTTTCAGCAGACAGCCCACATGCATTGTATTCCACAACAGGTGTTTATAAAGGATAAGAGTGAAGAGTATGTCTATAAATTTGCATGTTTAATGTTGTTCAACAATTATTCATTTATTTTGGGAACTTTCTCCCTCTTTCTTATTTCTGCGACCATGGAGTGGGTATATACAAGTTTGGGGATATCAGACACTTACTTACACTTTCAGTTTTTGTCCTTTTTTGTTTTAGGCATTTGTTTTTGATGTTATAGTTTCTCAGGTTTTAGCAGTTCAAGGTATAATAGTGAAACCACTTTAATGCCCCACTGAAGATAGAGTCGAGCTACTTTTTAAAAAATCGCACCACAAGGTGAAGACTCTGATGGGTGTCAGTATTTTCTGACTGCAACTGCAAGATCATTTCAAATCTCTAACCAAATACATCTGATAATATTAAAACTTGTTTCCAGGCCTTTAGACCAGTATCTTTGCACTTAACCCTTAACAGTTAATTATTCCACTTCATGAATGCTATAGACAGCAACACAATACTCTGGATCCTGTCTAGCCTTTTAAAGGAGCACACAGGGTGAGGCAAGAAGAATTGTGGATTGAAACGGAACATTTGCCTGTTCAAGGTATTCCAATATCTTTTGTTTTCTTGATTATTGATTGAAAAGGGACATTTGTCGGTTCAAGATATCATGGAGTGCTTTTTTGTCTTGATTGTTTTCATTTCTGAAAGACTACTGGGGCAAAATCATTGCTTTTGTGAAGGACATAGTATATTACACTGACAGCAGACACACTGAAGTCTGTACATTTTAGTATTGAAACCTAAATGGGCAGCCCATTGATATTGTTTATGTGCTGACAAAGACTCCAAAAAGTCCTAAACAGGATGGCCTATCATAGGTTCATAGGTAGGTACTAGGCTATTGGCCCTAGGGCCTATATAAGCCTAGCCAAAAAGGTACCCTGGCTTTCGCCACCCAAGAAAATTATTTTCCTGTGCCCCTGTTGAGCAAAGCCACAGAAGTGATCCCCGGGGTGAATTTCCTATCTCCCATCCAATCATCAAGATTTTTCTTGAAGAGTGCTAATGAGTAGCTTTGTTTGATATAGATAGGTAGTTTGTTCCAGAGTATGTGAAGTCTCTGGGACAGGAATCTATCCCTCCAGCATGCTTATTGTTGTGACAAGGTTTAGGTCCCTAGACTGTTTAGCTCGGAGGGATTGGGATTTCTTTAAGTGGAGCATGTCCAACAGCTCTGGGTTTGACATAGCTTTGTATGTAAGCAGAGATCGTCTCTGAGTAGGTGATATGCGACAGAGTAAGGCTGGAGTATTTTGAGATGGTCTGCGTAGGGCATCTGTTTGAGGCTATTAATCCTCTTTGTGAGGTATTTCTGCGGCATTTCCAGATGTTGTAGATGTTTTGTGAGGTACATACCAAAAGGGGCACTGTATTCTATAATGGGTCTAATGAGTGACGAGTAGAGGGGAACAATGACCTCTTTTTTCCGTGGATGAGAAACCTTTTGTGATGAGGTGTGCCACATAGAAGGATTTCCTGACTATTGTAGTGATGTGATTATCAAAGGAGATACTACTGTCCACCTGTGTCCCAAGGTCTGTTATCACACTTTCGGTGTTAAGTAGACTACCGCCTATGTGGTAGTTCATGGGTACAGATTTTTTACCAAAAGGGATGACAATGCACTTTTTGGCATTGAGCTTGAGGCCATGGCTTTGACAGCAGGCATCTGTCTCAGTGAGGCCCTTTTGTAGGATGTCCATATTGTTAGGAGTTTCGATTATGGCTCCTAGTTTGCAGTAATCTGTGAACTTTGTTAGCCAAAGACCTTCTGTGTTAGCCTGTACTTCAAAGAAGTAGATACCAAACAGGAGAGGACCCAGGACTGAACCCTGTGGTACTCCACTTGTCACTGGTCTGAAGTCGGATTTGAAGTCTGCTACTTTCACAGTGTGGGTTCTGTCAGTGAGCCAGTTGGCAGCCCATCTTGTGACACAGGGATTTATACCTAGTTTAGTGAGTTTATCTATAATTCCTGAGTGGGGGATGGTGTTGAAAGCCTTGGTGAGATCTAGATAGGCTGTGTGGACCACCTTACCCTCATCTACAGCTTTGGTAACTGCTTCAAAGAAGTCTATTAGGTTTAGGAGACATGACCTACCTTTTACAAACCCAAACTCAGTGGTGTCCAGAGTCTGGAGATTACCAATGTCATTGCTTATAAGTTCCGTGATGATACATTCCATAGCCTTGCAGACCAGGCTCATCAGGCTAATGGGGTGGTAGTTCCCGGGGTCCATGGTGGCTCCCCCTTTGTGGAGTGAGATGACCGTCACTGTGTGCCATTCAGTGGGCACAAAGCCTGAGGTAAGGCTATGACTGAACATGGTACTTAGGTGGGGTGCCAGTTCTTTCTGTAGTTCATGTAGAATGCAGCCTGGGATGTTGTCAGGTCCCATGGATGCTGTGTTCTTGGCTTTGGAGAGTGTGGTTTTTACCTGTGCAGCCATGATTACAGGAACTTTGCATTCTTCCGGTATAGAGATGGGCCCTTTAGGGGGTGAGAGGGGGGTAAAGTTAGCAATGAACCTATCTTCCAGGATATTGTCAATATCAGTTGGTTCTGTATATTTAGTGCCATTATGCTGTAACTCAGAGCAGATCTGAGTGTTGCCATTGAGATTCTTGACATAGCTATAGAATGCTTTGTGGCTGTCTTTAGAATCAGTGGCGATTTTGTTTTCATAATCAGCTTTGGAGGATTTGATGAGGGATCTCAGCTTTTTTCCTGAGGCTGACCAGGGAGTTTACTCTTTTTTGCAACAGTTTCTTTCTTCTGTTGTAGAGTTTGTTTATGGCAGGGCACCACCATATTGGCTTCCTTTTTTGGAGGATAGCATCTTGGTTCTGTTAGGGATTGCACGATCCATGCACTTGTGTAAGTGCTTATAAAGTGCATTTGTGTAGGATTCAGCAGTCATACTTCTATTGTCTGTCTGCATGGGTGCCGTGAGGTTTGCCACTTCTGTCATAAGAAGAGAGAAGTTGGCTTTGGAGAAATTTTTTATGGTGGTTTACCTAATGGGGGGTGGGGGTGGGATGTGGATGTCTAGGATGATTAGCTTGTGGTCGGATCTGACCAATGATGAACTGACCTCTGGTGTGGAACACCGGTTGCCCATGTTGGTAATGACCAGGTCTAGGATATTGCTGTCCCTAGTGGGGGTGTGGATAAGTTGATCCAAGGCGTTGGAATTTATGAATTCCAGAAAACGTTGAGCAAAATAAGTTGGTACATGATCAGTTTTCCCAGTTAATGGTGGGGTAGTTGAAATCGCCCATTATTAGGGTGTTATGTTGTACCCTAATATTTTCCAGTGTATCAAGAAATGAGGAGTGGGAATGCTGGGGCATGGTGGGGGATCTGTAGCAAGCTACAATTTGGATTGTGGTCTTGCCCAAAGTTAGCTGCACTTGGATAATCTCGGATACATTATGCTGAGCAACTTGCCTGGAGGTGTGGATATCCGTAATGAATATGGACACACCTCCACCTTTAGTGTTTTGGTCCAGGTTAGGTGGACAAAAGGTGTGGTATGAATTATAGCCTGGTAATGCAGGGGTGCTCTCTAGAGCCTTGTATATGTTTTAACAATTGAAACTAGAACAGAGTTGTGTTCTAGTTGCCTGTTGCACATTTTTGTTGCATGTTGTGAGAGAACGATACTGTCAGTTTTACTTTTTTTTTATGGGGCTGCTATCACCCATTAGGGATAGAGTGGCATCTGCATCCATATTAACTATTGCCTGCCTGGAGGTGGCCTTACCGAAGGTATAACTGCTGTCTGAATTAATTTTGGCCTGTCAGACGTCACACATTATTTCTGTAGTAGTATGTAGTACTTCTGCTCTGCTCCTGTGTCCACCCCTTGTTAGAGAACTGTACCACAACAACTATTAACAATTAGTTCCAGCTGGAGTGTTATGATGTACACCTGAACTTTTTGCGGTCTGCTGAAATACAAGCCTGCACCAGATTGAGTTGTGCTACTGTTTTCTATCTGTGCATATTTCAGATGTTTACATGTCGTTATTAGTATTTTTATTTAAAGTATGTATGCACCCTAAGTTTAAAAGTTTTCAGACACTGTGGGATTGGGAGTTTCTGTAACTTCAGTTGTGCTACGTATAAATAATTTGGTTTGAAATTTGGAACACTTTTTATTAGACTTTGTCCTGATGTGACAAATTTTAGATTTTATTTTCTTAGAATACCACACTGTACTCAAGTTTAGAGATGGGTTAGTATTTGTAATAGTAAACTTTCAAAATATGAAATGTGGTGACGTTAGATCTGTTTATTTTATTAAACAGGGTTTTGTTTATTTAGTAGTTGTTGCCTGACCCTGTTGAAGGTGAAGCTCCTGTAGGTGCATTGTAAAATCCATCTTGGCCAAATAAAGGTATTGATTGCTTCACCTCTGTGTTCCAGCTTCTGCCCATATGCAGTTGGTTAAATAGGAAATGGCAAATAGAATATGTTGCAATACTTATCAGGAGAATTATGTTGTGCTGTTTGCATTGTTGTCACATCTTCAAGGAGTGCTGATTTTTGCTGGTGATCTACCTTAATTGATAGGGAAGTCCCAAACAAATATTTTTTTGGAGAGTGGCTAGCATTACAAATCACAGGACGTCAGACCAAAGAGGGGGAGTTGTTGTTGTTATTAACTGTTTTTAATTACTTCTTACTTTGAGGCAGAAATCTGTTTTCTTAGTAGATTAATAGATATTTTAATGAAGTGTTGTATTGGTCGCATTCAGGATGGATTAACATTGCCTTCTGCAAGTAGTTTTGATTTAAGCATATTGCAAAGTAACTCCCAAAGAGACAGTGTTCTTGTCACTACAGGATGTTTACTAAGGTGAGAGTATGCAAAGAACTACATATATAACGTTATCATGGAGAACGTAACATTTACTACAGGTTTAAAAAGACATGGCTTACTAATTTACAGATATGCAGAGAGACATGGACAGTATGTTTAACTGTTATGTTCTGGTGTGTATGCATTTATATTATATGCTGGAGTCTTTATTGCTGCTTATCGAGAAAAGCTGTTTTCCAGACTCTAAAGGTTAGAAAGAGGTGTTTTATACACTTCAAGTATTGTGACAAGTTATGAGCAGTTTACAAATCATAAAGCATTATCTTCTTCCCCTGTCATACTATATTTTTATTTAATTGTTTTATCAGTTAACATTAAGTAATGTGCATTCAGTTACAGAATAGTATAGTAAATTCACAGAGAGCCATTGTTTGGTTTCTGTTACATGATGTACTTTTCTTTTTTTTTGAATCCACATAAAGGTCAGATTTGTTTTTTTATTTTACATTGGTTTATCGAGGAGGTCTGACTGGACAAAGCTGTCCATTTTCAGCAGAGGCCCAGGGAGAAAAGCTCCAGAACAATTGCTAACATACTATACATAAGATATTTACATGAGCGTTGTGGTTTACACAGTTATAAAATATAGCAGATATATGATTGCATAAGATATTTACATAAGCATAATGGTTTAGACATACAATTAAAAGTATAGTAGGTAGTAACATATGACTGTTCATACAGTATGTTTAGTAGAGATAATGTTGAAGCTGTACTAAATATAAGACAAGAAAGGAAAAACTAAAAAAAACACTAGCCAGATTGTCAAAGCAGGAGAATATAAACAAGTTCATGTGAGGTTCATTGGCATTTTAAGGGAAACTGTGAAGACTATGCATAAAACATATATTCCTATCCATAATTCATACCTCAGTCTCAACCTCTTAGAGCAAAAAATCTGGACAAAGCCTAAAATGATGGGGGAACAAGTAGGGACAGATTTTAAATATTGCTCTTACAAACTTAGAAAGTTGATAGAATAATAGGTTTTGCATTACCATGAAATTTCTGAAGGATGTGGACTCTTCAACTCAAATGTTTATCATTATTTAATGACTTCAATCCTCAGCTATTTGCCAGAAAAGTACAGATTTTAGGAAGAACACAAAAAATTTGAGGCAAAAATCTGGACATTCTGCGAAAATCTGTTCAGTTGAGAGGTACAATGCTGCTTACTGCAGTATTAAGTTTTCTTTGCATAAACATGTACACAAGCAAAAATCAACTAGTTTTATGTATTTATTTTTTGTTGTTGTCCAGGTTAGCATGATGCACATGTTAATCATTGGTGAAGCTGAAACACATCAGAAAATGTTTTTTTTTTTCAATCCCATACCTGACACTTGTTTTTGTTTGTTTTTGTTCAGTAACATCATTGATAAAAGATCTGCAAGATACTGACTACAAAGGTAGTAGTAGCCCATTGGATTCTTTAGGTTGTCTTATAACTTCAAAGTCAATGCATCAGACAAGAAGTGATCATTCAGATATAGTAGCAATATGATATAGTTCATTACTGACGGCAATTTGTTTTCAGAATTCTTCACGTTGTAGGTTTTGCATCATTTTAAGATGCAGATAAAATAAGTTGAACTGAGCAGTGTTAATGGTGGAAAAGCAAGATGTCACTGAAGAAACTAATGAGTCAAGATAGGGAATAACTATAATACCTCTCAAAATCCACGCCTACTGTGTTTGCTCGGTGTGTTGACTGGAAATCTTTGGCAACACTAACTCAATACTAAATTTATCTGCTAGTGATCTTGCCTTAATGAGAATGTCATTCCTAAAGTGCTCTTCAGCATGGTTGTGGTACTCCTTGAATATTTCAATGAGTCTGTTGATGTGTTGTTGAGCCTCTACTATATCAAGTTGAACAGACTGAAACATCTGGGCAACAGGCTCAAGAACTGATGAGTAATTTGCAATAATGAAGAGAAAAATAAGAAACGTGCACGAAGAGCAAGCGCTGAGTAACATATGTGCATTTTGTCTGGTTTCACCAGCAGTGCTCTTCTGAAGATCAGCCAGTCAAATATTTTCTCAAAGTTCTGACTAAACACATGAATGGATTTATATTTCTCAGTCCATCATGTCTCACACAGAAGAGGTATATTTGGTGCCAATGCTCATCGTTTTGGACTGTCGTGGACAAAAGTAATAATCTTCTTGATAACACCAACAGCACTACGTATTTCAGGAACATCATTCAGATCATTGACTACAAGGTTTAGTCTGTGAGATGCGCAGTGGATAAAGGCTGTTTTTGGATACTTTTCACAAATCTTTGCCTGACCACCATTCTGGATGCTTGCCATTATGGAGCAGCCGTCATAGTCTGTCTGAGTAATTTTTCCAGGTCTAGATCACACTTTATGCATTCACTCACAATGACATTTGATACAGACTGTATATCTCTCACAACAATGGGAACAAAAACCACAAACTTTTCTTGAATACAATCATCATCAACAAACCAAATGCCCAATGACAACTGCTCAATGTCTGAGATATCTGCAGTTTCATCTGCCAATACACTAAATCCAACTGCCCTGTTTGCTGCACAAACAATCTCCTTTTGAAGTACGTGTTCGTATTCTGCTAACAGCTCATTTTGCACCCTATGGGATGTGTACCAAGCATTTCCTGCAGCTGTTTCACTGTGCTGTTTCAGTATTGTGTCACCAGCTTCAATATGAAAATCTAACAAATAACACAAATTTCCACCAGAGCCTTCTTTTCCACAGAGAGGAATGTCATGGGTTGCTCAGTAAATAATGGTAGATACAATTGGTTCCAATTTATTTTGGTTCTTTGCAATTTGTTTTGCTACTGCTGCATCTAGCTGCGGAATAACAGCTGTTTCTGGCTTCTGTCGTGTTCGTGTATAAGAAAAATTGGAAGCATCTTCAGTAGAACCTTTGTGCCATGATGATTGCATGGGATTTCTTGCAAGATTCATTGAAGGCATTATATTTTGTGCACACACTAGTGATGAAGCTGCCTTGCAACCCATGGTGAAGTGACTGAGGAAATAATACACAAGTTAAGCAGAGTGGGCCTTTCAAGAGAGGAGAAAATACAAGCCACGGTGAGTACTGAGACAACCAACTATATCTGAATATAGTTGTTAATATATAATGACATGCATTTCAGTTTCAGACTTCATATTATTCAGAAAATTTAATTCTAACATAAATCCTTTTATTCTAGCAACTTTCTAATGTGTCCCTAGTTTTGGGCCTTTATCCCCAACATTATAACAGTCTTTGTCCAGATTTCTTGTGTTAACAGATTGAGAGGTATGGTGTGTATGTGTGTCTGTATGTATGTATGTATAAGGAGGAGGAAGCATACCCCTCAGCTGTCCAGGTTTTTGGAGAATGTCCAGATTTTGCCCCATATTCCTCCTAAAAAGCATTGAAGTTGCTAAATAATGAGACATTTGAGTTTTAGATGTCATATCCTTTAGAAAAATGCATACCAACATAAATCCTGTTATTCTAGCAATGTTCTAAGTTCATGAGAGCAATATTTATAATCTGCTCCTATTTACTTTAGGCTTTGTCCAGATTTATTGCACTTAGAGGTTGAGGTGTGTGTTAAAGAGAGTGAAATGTCCTAGAGTTAGCAGGTGGAATTTATTTTCAAGTGCATTTTCAAGGAATTGTGAGCTTCAAGGGAAGAGAGTTTTACTGCTGTTCATGCTAAGCCTGCTTAAAATGTACAACTGTTTTGTTTAGCAAATAATATCACTATTGTGGTATAGAATTTTTAAAGCAGCACAGTAGGTAGCATACTTGCATCTTGATACTGAGGGCTGTAGGTTCTACTCCCACAACATGTAGATTTGTATTTTAAGGGGGTGTATGTCCTCCTTTGGATGAGATGCCTAATAACTATTAACTTGTTTTTCAGCTTGCCACCCATTCCCTATTGCAATATACCAGCTTACCATTTTTTTAATATAATATAGGCAATTTATTTTTCAAGGGCAGCAGGCAGTGAATTTGTAGATGAAACACTGAAATATAAAGTTGTTTTCTAGCAACAACCTCTTCACTGGTTTCAGATCTCTTTAATGTGGAATTATTCAGATGAGTTTTACTTCTGCAAAGATTCTGCATATTGATTGATATTGGTGAATTGTAT
This sequence comes from Protopterus annectens, assembly GCF_019279795.1. Lineage (NCBI taxonomy): Eukaryota > Metazoa > Chordata > Ceratodontiformes > Protopteridae > Protopterus > Protopterus annectens. The sequence continues at coordinate 1,569,088,684 of NC_056732.1, forward strand.
GACAGAAGTTTGAGTAGAGTGGCCCTTTATGGTTGAAATGTTCTGAATTGGGCAGGTTGTCATTATTGGTTCATATGATTTGTTTCATTGCTTAAACGAAAAATGTTCAGAACTATAAATTTAAAACGCACACTAACAAGTGGTGCTGTATTATACAAGGGATATAATTTAATTATTATATAGTATAATTAATACAGTCAGGAAGGTGAATCAAATAACTTTTGCATGGTTCTAGAAATGTGTGCAAAGAGTCTATGATTTGAAAACAGCCCAAAGGTAAACTTACCCTGCCACTGGCCAGATGCATTTTCTTTGAATGCGGGTTTCAATGTTGTTTCGGTGAGTGTGGGTTTCAAAGGTAGAGAAGTTTTAATGCTAAGTCTCTTTTCATTGTAAGACTATTCCTTTGATTAGGTTTAGTAAATATCTATCAGTGTCTGTGCTATAAAATTTGAAATAAAAGTTGTAAATGAAATCCAAATATCTATAATCATTGTAGAAGTAAAGCATAAAACAGTATGCACACTGAGAGATTTGAACAGTGTCTATGACAAATGAGGAAAAATAGCCAAGTATTGGGACACTGGAATGGCTGCATGGGCAGGGGTGGGGGTGGGGCTGAGTGGGCGGGGCAGCAGAGGGGTGGGGCTGTGTAGGCGGGGCTTGGGTTTGCACCCCCCTGCAAAAAATCCTGCGGGCTCCCTTGGTTGAGTGCTGTAGTAATTAGTAGGTTATTTAGTGCTTACAAGTTCTGAACAAGTGCTGATCACGAATAAGCAAATTCAAGTGCTAAAAATAAGAATCTGTATCTGGACTAAAGTAGTTATAGGAAAGGGGGGAAACGTGCAAATGTGGGCTTTTAAATCAGTAAGTTGAGAGATGGAAAAACTGCCCATACGGCCAATAACTACAATTTCTGGGCCAGAACCACTCCTTATGTGGTAGATAGGTTACATAGTGCTTACCACTCCCACTGATAAGCTAGAAGGCTTCCCTCCAACACAGAAAGCTTGGGGGGGGCTTAGAAGCTGACATACAGTCCTGGATACAGCAAATCTGAATCTGGACTACACTAGTTACAGGAAAGGTATTTTTTTATTTATATATATATATATATATATATATATATATCTATATATCATCATTCTCTTTCGGCTTTTCCCATTAGGGGTCGCCACAGCGGATCATCTCTTTCCATTTCTTCCTATCCTCTGCATCTTGCTCTGTCACACCAACCACCTGCATGTCCTCTCTCACCACGTCCATAAACCTTATCTTAGGCCTTCCTCTATTCCTCTTACCTGACAGCTCCATCCTTAGCATCTTTTTCCCAATATACCCATCATCCCTCCTCAGCACATGTCCAAACCAAATCAATCTCATCTCTCTTGCTTTGTCTCCAAACTGTCCAACATGAGCTGACCCTCTAATATACTGATTCCTAATCCTATCCATCCTAGTCACACCGATTGCAAATCTTAACATCTTTAACTCTGCCACATCCAGCTCTAACTCCTGCCTTTTTGTCAATGCCACTGTCTCCAACCCATATAACATAGCTGGTCTCACTACCCTCTTGTAGACCTTCCCTTTCACTCTTACTGGCACCCGTCTGTCACAAATCACTCCTGACACTCTTCTCCACCCATTCCACCCTGCCTGTACTCTCTTCTTCACCTCTCTTCCACATTCACCATTACTCTGAACTGTTGATCCCAAGTACTTAAACTCGTCCACCTTTACCAACTCTACTCCTGCATCCTCACCATTCCTCTACCCTCCCTCTCATTTACACACATATATTCTGTCTTAGCCCTACTGACCCTCATTCCTCTGCTCTCTAGAGCATATCTCCACCTCTCCAGAGTCTCCTCAACCTGATTCCTACTCTCACTACAGATCACAATGTCATCTGCAAACATCATAGTCCACGCGGCCTCCTGTCTGATCTCATCTGTCAACCTGTCCATCACCACTGCAAATAAGAAAGGACTCAGAGCTGATCCTTGATGTAATCCCACCTCCACCTTAAACGGATCTGTCACTCCCACTGCAGTCCTCACCACTGTCACACTACCCTCGTACATATCCTGTACCACTCTTACGTACTTCTCTGCCACTCCCGACTTCCTCATACAATACCACAACTCTTCTCTAGGCACCCTGTCATATGCTTCCTCCAAGTCTACAAAGACACAATGCAACTCCTTCTGACCTTCTCTGTATTTCTCCAACAACACTCTCAGAGCAAACATTGCATCTGTAGTGCTCTTTCCAGGCATGAAACCATACTACAGTGCAGGCTAGCACACTTGAGTATGTAGCAATGTTAGACCAAACAGTTTAAAAAATGCAATTAAATTAAAAATGACTAAAAACAATGCAGAAGGAGTCTATTAGGTAGAATGAGGTAAAGAGATGGGACTGGGGGGAGTGTCCCAGATCAAATCTACAGTGGGGGCAGGCAACTGCAAAAACCTCCAAATGTAAACAACAACACAGGAATAGGGAGGGTGGGTATGGGAAAACCAACACCTTCAGCAGAGATCTGAAAAACTATACAGTGAAGCAAAAATAACAGTGCACAACTCTGAAGTCAGCCAGCAATGATATAAAATTAGTCAAACAACAATTACCAGTACACAACTCTGAAGAGCCAGAAAAATATACTCAGCTCTGTATATCTCCAGATAGTTTGAAGAGCACTCTTTCAGGACACAGGAAGGCTCCAACAATGGTATGCAGACTTTTTTACTAAGCGGGTCTAATTTTATGCAAGTAATCCTTGAGATGGTCAGATAACACACAGAATGCAAAACCAGTTATACCAACTTAAGACACAGAGAAATAGGGGGAGGGGGGGGGGGAAACACATTCAGCAGAGATCTGAAAAACTATACAGTGAATCAAAAATAACAGTGCACAACTCTGAAGACAGCCAGCAATGATATAAAATTAGTCAAACAACAATTACCAGTACACAACTCTGAAGTGCCAGAAAAATATACTCAGCTCTGTATATCTCCAGATAGTTTGAAGAGCACTCTTTCAGGACACAGGAAGGCTCCAACAATGATATGCAGACTTTTTTACTAAGAGGGTTTAATTTTATGCAAGTAATCCTTGAGATGGTCAGATAACACACAGGATGCAAAACCAATTATACCAACTTAAGACACAGAGAAATAGGGGGAGGGGGGGAAAACACCTTCAGCAGAGATCTGAAAAACTAGACAGTAAAGCAAAAATAACAGTGCACAACTCTGAAGACAGCCAGCAATGATATAAAATTAATCAAACAACAATTACCAGTACACGACTTTGAAGTGCCAGAAAAATATACTCAGCTCTGTATATCTCCAGATAGTTTGAAGAGCACTCTTTCAGGACACAGGAAGGCTCCAACAATGATATGCAGACTTTTTTACTAAGAGGGTCTAATTTTATGCAAGTAATCCTTGAGATGGTCAGATAACACACAGGATGCAAAACCAGTTATACCAACTTAAGACACAGAGAAATAGGGGGAGGGGGGAAAAACACCGTCAGCAGAGATCTGAATAACTATACAGTGAATCAAAAATAACAGTGCACAACTCTGAAGACAGCCAGCAATGATATAAAATTAGTCAAACAATTACCAGTACACAACTCTGAAGTACCAGAAAAATATACTCAGCTCTGTATATCTCCAGATAGTTTGAAGAGCACTCTGTCAGGACACAGGAAGGCTCCAACAATGATACCAGATAGATTAATAATGCTATGTAAATACATTTGAACCATTTCCACTTTCTCTTTTTGTGGGATACATATGTATAATGATCTTATATAAAAAAACATCAGGTTCATTTCAACATGGCTTTTTATAACTCTAAATGTATTAAAAAATCCCATTATAAGAATCCACTCTGTATAGTATTCTGCTTAGTTTTTCAAGAAATATATCCAGAAGCTGAATATTTTGAAACTCCCTTTTCAGGATTGATGTAAAAGGAGAGCTAATGCCATTCTTATGGATATTTTTGATGCCAGACTACACCAATAAATGGGTGTTCGACTTGAAAGACATGAAAGAAATTCAGCATAATTAAGCTGTTATGCAATATGTCAGATAATTTAAGATCAGTAACTTCATATGCTAAGTTAATATAACTTAATATGACCTATTTTTATAACCAACACTACCTTTTAAATTTTCATAGACTGAATGTCAATAACTTTGAACATTATAACTATTATAAACTCCACTGCTCAGATCATTTGTTCTTATTGATATGGAGATGCAGTGCTTCAATCTCTTTTTGCAATTTTTGCCTTTCTTCTTTCTCTGTTCCTTTCATGGGCAACCATAAGTTCACACCAAGCTTTATCAAAAATGAATACACGGTCCTTATTTTGTTGAATTCTACCTGGAATTTTATTAAACCTCAATCCTTTAGGTACTCTTCTAACCTCTGTACATCTACTAAATAAGGTGATATTCCACTACATTTATTTGCATATTTGTGGTTTCTTGTCCCAGCACTTTAACTACTTAAGAATGAGATTGTTTGTATCAGTTCTGTTTGTAATAGGTATATCTTTAGAAATGGAAAGTAGATTAACAGGTTTGTTGAAACAACGGGAACTAGCCTTAATAAATGAAGCAACCTTATTGCTGTTAACATGATTAGTAGAAGCATTATCATCAGCGTTAACATTAGCATTAAGAGCAGTATTGACACTATTCAGCTCATTTCTGTAAGTGCGCCTCTCAACTTCTTAGTGCAAGAAATCCGGGCAAACCTAAACATAATGGGGATGTAAAGGCCCAAAATAAGGACAGATTTTAAATATTGTTCTTACAAATTTAGAAAGTTGCTAAAATAGCAGGATTTGTGTTGGTGTGTATTTTTCTGAAGAACATGAAGTCTGAAACTCAGATATCTGTCATTATGTAGAGACTTCATTCCCCAGTGGTTTGCCAGAAAATTACACATTGTATGAGGAGCAGACCAAACATATGAGGCAAAATCTGGACAGTTGAGAATCATGTCTGCAAACCTGCACTGCTCTATTTAGTGACTGTAAATCTAGAAACAGTTTATTGGGTAATCTGATGGTGTCTTTACCTGCTTGGATATCAGCTCCCAGTGATTTTCTGTACCAATCTCTCTCTCTCTCTCTCTCTCTAGCTCTCTCTCTCTCTGGATTTATACATATCCTTTCAGTTAACTTTTCAGTTTACTACACACTTAGGAAAGAAAAAGGTAAAAAATACATGCAGAAGTTTAAATACTTTCAGAGCACTAACAGCGGCACAGAAATTGCACAAGTGCTGACAAGGTCTGCTCTGTCTGCTCACTGACCTTTCACCTCTACTTTTGTACATGCTTGTCTGTCAATGGCATATATCTGTTTTCCTGCCTCAAAAAGAGAAAGCTATTATTTGCACTAATAGCTGTTGGCATGTTACCACCACCATCATTATCACAATCATCTTCATCAACATCATCGCCATCATGTTTATTGTGCTTCGCCCTTGTGGTTAAACCACACCTACCGTGTGTAAATCTTCAATATACCATACCCACAGTGTCAGTTATTGCTATAATGTCAAATCCAGTGTAGTGCTGATGCATTTTTCTTGTGTGAACAATGCTGATATTTGTTGGACACCAACATTTTAAATGCCTTCAGTTCTTTAAACTGATTGAGCGGGTCATGCCTATAGATCTTGTTTATGATTATCCAGCATTGTTATGGTTCTGTTATTGTTCTTTGTCATAATTAGGTGGCACTGGTAACTTAAAAATGCTAGTGTATTTGTATTTGAGACTGATAATGTTCAATGTTTCCAACATGTATAACTCTGAAAAAAGAAAGAAAGGTAGAAGAATGGAAGAAAAACATGCAGATTTGGTGAGCCAGAGTTTACGTCTGTGAAAAAGATACCAAAGGAGTGACCTGAGAATAACACCTTGAGGAACTTCCATGGTGACAGGGAATGAGGTTTCCTGTTCTTACATGTTATTTATGACTACATTGCCAAATTTGTGCCACATTATTCCAGTTTCATGTATGTTTAGTTCTCCATGTTTATGAATGATTGTCTTATGGGGTAACCTACAAAGACAAACAGATCTTCACCCCGGATGGTAGGATGAGGTTAAACATATAAAAAGCAGTACACACAAAAATCATATTGGGTTACATCATGGAGAAAAATGTTTTCTGTGTCTACCTTATATAAGTTCCATGATGATTCTTCCCATCAATTTGTATAACATGCTTATGGGGCTGATCCATTTGTAATTTTTTGGGTCTTTTTTTAAAGATATCCCTTGTGCATTGGCCTACCTCCATATATTAAGGATGAATCCAGTTTCTAATACTCTAGTACAGTTTACCCAAGAGGATATATTAGGCTAACTTTGACCATATAAATTAAGTTGGTGTGAATGACCTGAGAGTTGGTGTGAATGACCTGAGACGTACCTCCCTGGACTACATGAAAAGAGACATGGAGGAGCTCTCCGATCTTGTAGCCCAGGCCGGTATGACCCTAGCCCTGAGTAGCATCCTGCCATCACCCAGAATGACACCACAGTACAAGGACAAAATGAGTGACTTTAACAATTGGCTAAGCTTCTGGTGTCATTCTAAGGGAATCCAGTATCTGTCTGCCTGGGATGACATGATCGACAGACCACGCTGCATTGCCAGAGATGGCCTGCACCTGTCGCCCTTGGGATTCCGGATACTGGCAAAGGCTCTTGCCACCCCTATAGTGCCTTTTTTAGGCAAGGTTCAAATGACAAATTCACCACCATAACAGGTACAAGCAAGCAAAATCTGAGGGTAATGCTACTCAATGCTAGAAGTCTAAACCTCAAAATGCATTCACTCGAGGCACTCCGTAAATGGAGAACATTGACATCTGTGCAGTGACAGAGACCTGGTTCAAAGCTCCAGAGTGCACCCCTGCATTACCAGGCTATAATTCATACCACACCTTTCAGCCACCAAACCTGGACAGAAACACTAAAGGTGGAGGCATGTCCATATTCATTAAGGATATCCACACCTTCAAGCTAGTTGCTCAGCATAATGCATCCGAGATTATCCAAGTTCAACTAACTCTGGGCAAAACCGCAATCCAGATTGTAGCTTGCTAAAGACCCCCCCAACATGCCCCAGGATTCCCACTCCTCTTTTCTTGATACACTGGAAAATATTAAGGTACAACCCAACACTCTAATAATTGGTGATTTCAACTACCCTACCATTAACTGGAAAACTACTCATGTACCAACTCTTTTGCTCAACGTTTTCTGGAAATCATCAATTCCAACGCTTTGGATCAACTTATCCACACCCCCACCAGGGGCAGCAATGTCTAGACCTGGTCATCACCAAAATGGGTGACCGGTGTTCCACACCAGAGGTCAGCTCCTCGTTGGTCAGATCCGACCACAAGCTAATCACCCTAGAAATCCACATCCCACTCCCACCCCCCATTAGGAAAACAACTGTAAAAAATTTCTCCAAAGCCAACTTCACGCTTCTTAAGACAGAAGTGGCAAACTTCACGACACCCATGCAGATGGACAATAGAGGTACGACTGCTGAATCCTACACAAATGCACTTTATAAGCACTTACACGAGTGCATGGATCGTGCTATCCCTAACAGAACCAAGATGCTATCCTCCAAAAAAAGGAAGCCAATCTGGTGGTCTTCTGCCGTAAACAAACTCTACAACAGAAGAAAGAAACTGTTGCAAAAAAGAGTAAAATCCCACGATTGGAGGAACTGCCTGGTCAGCCTCAATAAGAAGCTGAGATCCCTCATAAAATCATCCAAAGCTAGTTATGAAAACAAAATTGCCACTGATTCTAAAGACAACCACAAAGCATTCTATAGCTATGTCAAAAATCTCAATGGCAACACTCAGACCTGCTCTGAGTTACAGCACAATGACACTAAATATACAGAACCAACTGATATTGCCAACATCCTGGCAGATAGGTTCAGTGCTAACTTTACCCCCCCTCTCACCCCCTAAAGGGCCCATCTTTATACTGGAAGAATGCAAAGTTCCTGTAATCACGGCTAGACAGGTAAAAACTTCACTCTCCAAAGCCAAGAACACAGCATCCATGGGACCTGACAACATCCCAGGCTGCCTTCTACCTGAACTACAGAATGAACTGGCACCCCACCTAAGTACCATGTTCAATCATAGCCTCACCTCAGGCTTTGTGCCCATTGAATGGCACACCGCGACAGTTATCCCAATCCACAAAGGGGGGGCACAACAGACCCCAGGAACTACAGCCCCCATTAGCCTGGCGAGCCTCATCTGCAAGGCCATGAAATGTATCATCATGGAACTCATAAACAAAGACATTGGAGATCTCCAAACTCTGGACCCCACACAGTTTGGGTTTGTAAAAGGCAGATCATGTCTCCTAAACCTGATAGACTTCTTTGAAGTAGTCACCAAAGCCATAGATGAGGGTAAGGTGGTTCACACAGCCTATCTAGATCTCGCCAAGGCATTCAACACCATCCCCCACTCTGGAATTATAGATAAACTCACTAAACTAGGTATAAATCCCTATGTCACAAGATGGGTTGCCAACTGGCTTACTGACAGAACCCACACCGTGAAAGTAGCAGACTCCAAATCAGACTTCAGACCAGTGACAAGTGGAGTACCACAGGGTTCAGTCCTGGGTCCTCTCCTGTTTGGCATCTACTTTTCTGAAGTACAGGCTAACTCAGAAGGCCTTTGGCTAACTAAATTCGCAGATGACTGTAAACTAGGAGCCATAATTGAAACTCCTAACAATGTGGACATCCTACAAAACGGCCTCACTGAGACAGATGCCTGGTGTCAAAGACATGGTCTCAAGCTCAATGCCAAAAAGTGCATTGTCATCCCCTTTGGTAAAAACTCTGTACCCATGAACTACCACATAGGCGGTAGTCTACTTAACACCGAAAGTGTGATAAGAGACCTTGGGACACAGGTGGACTGTAGTCTCTCCTTTGATAATCACATCACCACAGTGGTCAGGAAATCCTTCTACATGGCACACCTCATCACAAAAGGTTTCTCATCCAGAAAAAAAGAGGTCATTGTTCGCTCTACTCATCACTCATTAGACCCATTATGGAGTACAATGCCTCTTTTGGTATGTACCTCACAAGACATCTACAACAACTGGAAAGGCCACAAAAATACCTCACAAAGAGGATTACTGGCCTCAAACAGATGCCTTCATGAACCGTCTCAAAAAACTCCAGCTTTACTCCGTCGCATATCGTCTACTCAGAGGCGATCTCTGCCTGACATACAAAGCTATGTCAAACACAGAGCTGTTGGACATGCTCCACTTAAAGAAATCCCAATCCCTCCGAGCTACATGCTCTGGGGACCTAAACCTTGTCACCACATTAAACAGAACATGCTGGAAGGATAGATTCATGTCCCAGAGACTTCCCATACTCTGGAACAGACTACCTATCTTTGTCAAACAGAGCTCCTCATTAACACTATTCAAGAAAAATCTTGATGATTGGATGGGTAATAGGTAATTCACCCCGGGGATCACTTCTGTGGTTCTGCTTGACAGGGGCACAGGAAAATAATTTTCTTGGGTGGCAAAAGCCAGGGCACCTTTTTGGCTAGGCTTGTATAGGCCCTAGGGCCAATAGCCTAGTACCTACCTATGAACCTATGAACCTATAAGCTCCCAGGTATGTTATTTCTTCCCATGCATTTGGTGTTATAGCCTTACTGAGGGCAGAGCCAACCATTTTGGATGGAAGTTTTGAGTAGGGATCATGTAGCATTTAGGAAGACTGTACAACTTCTTTTCAGATGGGATCCAAACCATCTTGAGAAACTTGAAACAAGGTGTTTGTGGAATACTGGACCAGTGTTTACATCATGTCTCTGTGATGGCACTTACCCGATTCTATCAAAAAAAAAGCAAGCCTCTAGAGAGATTAGTCTTTTTATTTAAATTATGGGCATTATAGGTCCCTCCTTTACCTTATTGCTTTTAATGAAGTTTAGCTTGGGATGTTAAGCAAAGGAAGGAGCAACTGAATGGAATACAGGAAAATGGAGCTTCACAATATAGAAGGCATTTCACTTCCATTGGCTTCCTGAAGATTTATCCCAGTTAAGTGAAAACATCTAAGGAAATGCATCATTTAGTTGAATATATAGCCAGTCTGATGCTTATTCTCTCTCTTTTTCTAAGGAGAGTGACATGGTAATTCTGTTTTCTCCACACAGTAGTTTGTGAGACGTGTCAAAAGCAAAAATTGCTTCCTGCCACATACTGAGGCTTGTAAACTGCTGAGTCTTCTTCTGATGGACACAATAAATGTATGTATGTCTGTATACATACATGTATGCATGTATGTATGAATGTACGTATATGGGCCCCTATCAGAAAGCTGATGTGCTACAATATCAACTCTCTAAACATTGAGACCATAAAGTTGACCTCTCACCTTATTGAGTAGTGGGAACATCAAAACAACGAACATCAAGAAGTCCTAACAGCAAGCAACAACATGTTGATGCTGCACAAAAGTGAGTACACAGGTATTTGGAATTGATAATCCTTGGGGTAGGGAAATATGCAATTTCCTTGGGGACAGTGTGATCTCAGAGTTAGTACAGCTATATATATATATATATATATATATATATATATATATATATATATATATATATAATTAGCAAGGGGTGCACGGGGGCTTGCATTCCTGCAGAAACACTGTTATACAGACTTGTATTTCTTTAGTTTTGTGCAGCAGGGATATTGTTTTTCTTGCTGCCATAAGTTATCAATGTTCCTTGTTTTGATGTTTTGACTGCTTGATAAGTTGAGTAATCAACTTTATCATCTTACTGTTGATGTTGTGGTACACTGACTTTCTATCAGAGATTCATGTGTGTGTGTGCGTGTGTGTGTGTGTGTGTGTGTGTGTGTGTGTGTGTGTGTGTGTGTGTGTATATATGTATATATATGTATATATATATATACGGGTCTACTTCATATGATTGAAAGTTCATATTGTCGACAAACTTTTCAGAGAGACCAAAACACCTAAAGCTCAAAACACCGAAAACTCATTTGGTTGAAACTCATAACATCAACACATGACATTCAAAGCATTATGCCCTTTCCCCATTGCAGTGTGACCCTGGAGTTAGAATAAATAGATAGGGGGTGTGTGGGGGGCACAGCCCCCCACAATGGGTGGTGTTTTGATTTCTCTGAAAAGGTGTCGATCATATGAACTTTTGATCATATGAAGTAGTCCCATATATATATAAAATATATAGTTTTATAGTTTTATATATATATGTGTGTGTGTGTGTGTGTGTGTGTGTGTGTGTGTGTGTGTGTGTGTGTGTGTGTGTGTGTGTGTGTGTGTGTGCGTGTGCATGACTATATGTATGAATGCCTGTATGCATGTATGTATACTAAGTGTAAAGTAAGGGTAATACTGATGTTGTACATAATATTATAAGGAAATTAATAATGTCAATGTTGTACTTATGTAAGTGCAGTTCAACAGGAAAACATTTTCAGAGTCCGGGAATGGGTTGAGAAATCTTAAAATTTATTTTCAGTAGACAAAATACAGTGCAATTCTTTTTGTATTACTTACTAGAATACAAATAATTTTAATTTTGTAGCTGTGCAACCATATTAACTTATCTAGTAATAACAATGCTGGGTTATTACCAACCTTCATTTGTCCCTCACTCCATGTGATAATGGTGTCATTTATGATGAAGCTGTGACCAGATGGGGCAAGTGAGTCATAACGCCCAATATTCCAGTACCTGGCAGTGCCTTCTTGAGTTGTTCTGCAGTTTAATATGTCATACTGGGCTGGCGGATTTCCATATGCATCAAATAGCACTTCTTCTGTATCACTAATTTTAAAATAAACATTTCTTACATAATGGAAGATCTGTACAGAAAAAAAACAACAACTTTGATTTTTAGGGAAACAAAATGCATACAGCTATGACAGATATGTTGTGGAAATATATATGAAGCAAACACAAAAAAATATTTGGATAATATTATTTTCTGTGTTTGTTTGCACCAGCAAATTCATTTGCTGACAAAATATAATAAACTCCAAAAGTATCTTTTTAATTCTTGCTACTTTTGTGGTTTTATTTATATATTTATTTTTATTTATTTTCTTTGTATTTGTTCACTGGGAAAGTCCATCTTGGTAATACCCATTTTCAGCAGAGGCCTGGGGAGAAAAGTTCCATTTGCTTTCATTGCATTATACTAAGTTCCAGTTAAACACAGAGTAGTTACATTTCTGTTTACATGTATACACAAACAGTAGTTACATTTGTACATGCTAAGATTTTACAGAGGTGGAAGTTACTAAAGAGAAGGACCACACACAACTTAGTGGATTGCTCAGGCAGCAGTTATATATAAAGATTGTTTAGTCATTTCATGGAGAGGTTGAGTGTATTCTGTTTAAGGAGAGTATTTGGTGAGTATTGTACAGTGAACACAAAGTCTCAACCTTGAGATGAGCATGTGCAGGACCAGGACTGGTTAAGATGTTGTTTAAGCAGTGGTTTAAAACGACTGAGTTTATCTGAGAGCTTTGTGTGGGGATATTATTCCAGAGTTTAGCAACATATTGGGAGTAGAGCGAGTCTCCTGCAACATTATTTGACTTATTTGTAATAAGAATTTATTATTAGACCGGCAGTCCCTTGCTGGACAGTAGGGTAGTAGTAAGTTATATAGTGCCGGGCATTTTTCTGGACGATGAATGAGTTTGTGTGCTGAAGTTGGGAATATGCTAGATAGTTGTGTAGTTCAAGCCAGTGCAATTGCTTTAAGCCATGACAATGGTGGGTCCTATGACAGATACTGGTGGCAAATTTAGCTACTTTATTGCAGCAGGAGGCAAGTTTCTTTCTCTGAGGATTATTTGTTTGTTAGGATAGCAGCAGTGTATAAGGGAGTTTGCAGCAAGAAGGTGGTGGCTACAGTTTTTCTTGCAGTATCTTTAAGGAATCCATTGATCCTGTAAAGGTAGCCTAGTTTCTGGTGAGGAGATTTATTGGTGTGCAGTATATGCTGATCATATTTGAGACTGTCATTTATTATAATGCCTAGAACAAGTAAAATAAATCACCCAGCGGTTAAATGTATAATCGCTAATATAAAAAGCAAGTAAAATGTAAAACAGAATACAAATGGTACAACGAAGCACGACTGTCAAAAAACAAAAACTTTTTATTCCAAAAAACGGTAAGCGCTTTCACCACCTATCAGGGTGGCTTCATCAGACCATATAAAACACTTTTAAAAGAAAAGCATATATACTCACAGTACCTATTAGCCCACCAAACAGGCTCATAATCAAATACAGGTGTCCATTCAGTTACACAACTACTGCTAACAATGCACAAAGCATAATTACATCACAACTGTCAAATGCACACCTTAAAGAGGCACTCCTCTTAATTCCACAAACAGAAGTGCTTATAATATTACAAGAGTATATATGATCACCCTTATATAAAACAAACTCAACCATAAGATATTTTAATAAAATCTTACAAAGAGTCTATTCATACATGAACCAGACCCTAAATTACAGACATCACTTAGGGAGTTCCCTCATATGCAGAACAGGCTTAATCGATACCATCCCATTTAACCCAGAATCCCTGTCTGCTTTAAATTTCACGATCCAATGTAACTCACTACTCTCAGTCCTGTTCTTTAAATTACCTAACCTATCAATAACATCTACAACCTCAATAACCGTAAACGTAAACTCATGGGAGGTACCACTTTCCAAAGTATATCTAGCAAGTGCACTTGTAGTATTCTGAGTTCTAATACAATACAGGTGCTCCCTTACCCTTTCCCTGAGTGTCTGATTAGTCCTCCCAATGTAAAAATATGAACAGCACTCAGATTGCACTAGATATACCACATTTTTAGTACCACAATCTGCATTGACCCTAAACCTATACACCTTCCCTGTATCAGGATGGAAAAACACATTATCAGATTTAACATACCTGCAATAACTACAGTGATTACAAGATTGTGTTCCTACATCATCTCCACTTCTAGCACCTCTACTCCTCTCAGGATAGCACAGCATTCTTTTCAAGGATTTACAGTTGTTAAGCCTAAAACATGGCGTATCACCAAATACCTTTTTAATCTTCTCATCAGTCAATAACAAAGGCCAGTGTTTCCTAAACACCATTTTAACCTTTTCCACATCACTTGTAAAATACATGGGCATATTTGCTAAATCAGATTACATATTCCTGATATTCCTATTAGAGTTTAGCTCCTCTCTAGATGAGAAATAGGGTCTAGTCCTATCCCCCTTAGACCATCTACCTGTTCAAGGACTGGAGTAATCTCCTCAGATCTATAACCACGACTGTAAATTCCCCTTCAAAGTAGCCAGTCCATCCCTATAACCATCATCAGCATTATTGAGTCATGAGACTTGCATACATTGCCCCTTCACTACATTGCTAAAAACATGTTTAGGGTACATACTTTTCCTATGGAGTAAAGAGTTCCTATAACAATCTTCCTAAATAAACTAGTAACAATAGAATGATCTGGTAACTTCTTCACATGAATATCAAGGTAATCTATATCAGTGTCAGAATGGTTCAAGGTAAACTTCAAATAGCAATAGCAAAATCGGCAAGACTGGGGGAGGGGACTGAATCGCTCAAGAAGACGAGGACGTGGAAAGAGAAAAGAGCAATTCGAACCAGTGAACTACCCCACTCTGAAGAAGATGTGGAATCCCAGAGGTAGTTAGAATGGAAACAGTTGACTGAAACTGAAATGTCTGTTTTAAATATGGGTCATTTTTTAATTCCCGCTCAGGGTACAGACTTGCCTGATTCAATAATTAATTTGAAATTGTTTGTAAGGAGTGTTATGCTTAAATTAATGTTCCCAGAGAATGAGTCCTTAAGTGGAATTCTTTTAAAAAGTGTAGTCATTTTATACCTGTTTTGGAAGCTTTCAGTAAAATTTGTGAGGATGAATTACATTTGTTGTTAGATAGTAAACAGGGTGGGAGGAAGTTTGTGAATCTGACAAAGTTGGAGGAAAGTGTCCTTAAATCTTTACGTGCTGATGGTTCTATAGTCATACATCCTGCTGATAAGGGAAGTATGACTGTAGTTATGGATAGGGTGTTCTATTTCAATTCCATTAAGATGTTGCTGTGAGATGAGGACATGTATAAGGTTATTGATGCTAATCAAATTGATTGCATGATTAGGGAGATACATATTATTTTGAATGATTGTTTATTGAGTTATTGTATTTACTTGGAATTGATGCAGTTTTTGAGTGTGGAGTGACTTATCATGACTTTGTTTCAAGGTCTCCCCAAGATACATAAAGACCCATTTTGACCACCATTTAGGCCCATTGTATCTGGGAAGGGATGGCTGACCGAATGCTTCTGTTTTTGTGGAAAAAGCATATAAGACCTGTTTTGGATAAGTCACAAGTGGTGCTTAAAGACTCTAAACAGTTCTTGCAAGATCTATACTCTTTTATGGATATGTATGACAAATCTAGTGATTATTTTCTAGTTACTTTAGATGTGGTCCCTTTTCACCATGATACCCAATACGCAGGGCATTGAGTATATGAAAAGATATTTATTGAATAATAGTGGATATGATGGTAGACTTATTGATTTGTTGAGTGTGTTCATGGAGGTTGTGCCGGAAAACAATGCTAATGCAGTCCTTACACAATTGGAGTTGGATGAGGTGTTTAAGCTGGGTATGTTCCAAGAGAAGGTTACGTTCTACCGCCACTTTGTGGATGATGTTTTCATCGTCTAGGGTGGGACGGTGGAACATTTGAATGATTTTGTTCAACTGTTGCATAGAAGCACTGATTTTTTAAGGTTTACCTTGAACCATTTTGACACTGATATAGATTACCTTGATATTCATGTGAATAAATTACCAGATCGATCTATTGTTACTAGTTTATTTAGAAAAGATTGTTATAGGAATTCTTTACTCCATAGGAAGAGTATGTACCCTAAACGTGTTTTTACCAACGTAGTGAAGGGGCAAGGTAAGCGAGTCTCAGGACTCAATAATGCTGGTGATGGATAAGGGATGGACTGGCTACTTTGAAGGGGAATTTACAGAGTCGTGGTTATAGATCTGATGAGATTACTCCACTCCTTGAATAGGTAGATGGTCTAAGGGAGGATAGGGCTAGACCCTATTTCTCATCTATAGAGGAGCTAAACTCTAATAGGAATATCAGGAATATTTCATCTGATTTAGCAAATATGCCCATGTATTTTACAAGTGATGTGGAAAAGGTTAAAATGGTATTTAGGAAACACTGGCCTTTGTTATTGACTGATGAGAAGATTAATAAGGTAGTTGGTGATATGCCATGTTTTTGACTTAAGAACCAGAAATCCTTGAAAAGAATGCTGTGCTATCCTGAGAGCAGTAGAGGTGCTAAAAGTGGAGATGATGTAGGAACACAACCTTGTAATCCCTGTAGTTATTGCAGGTATGTTAGATCTGATAATGTGCTTTCCATCCTGAAACAGGGAAGGAGTATAGGTTTAGGTTCAGCGCAGATTGCGGTACTAGAAATTTGGTATATCTAGTGCAATGTGATTGATGTTCATATTTTTACATTGGGAAGACTAATCGGACACTTAGGGAAAGGGTAAAGGAGCATCTGTATTTATTAGAACTCAGAATACTATGAGTGCGCTTGCTAGATATACTTTGGAAAGCGGTACCTCCCATGAATTTAGGTTTATGGTGATTGAGATTGTAGATGTTATTGATAGGTTAGATAATTTGAAAAACAGGGCTAAGAATAGCAAGTTACATTGAATCCTGAAGTTTAGAACAGACGGGGGTTATGGGTTAAATGGGATGGTATCGATTAAGCCTGTTCTGAATGCGAGGGGACTCCCTAAGTGATGTATGTAATTTAGGGTCTGGTTCATGTATGAATAGACTTTTTGTAAGATTTTATTAAAATATTGTATGGTTGAATGTGTTTTATATAAGGGTGATCATATATACTTGTAATATTATAAGTGCTTCTCTTTGTGGCATTAAGAGGAGCACCCCTTTAAGGTGTGCATTTTATGAATGTGATATAATTATGTTGTGTGCATTGTTAATAGTAGTTGTGTAACTGAATGGACACCTGTATTTGATTATGAGCCTGTTTGGTGGGCTAATAGGTACTGCAAGTATATTTGCTGTTCTTTTAAAAGTGTTTTATATGGTCTGATGAAGCCACCAGATTGGTGGTGAAAGTGCTTACCATTTTTTGGAATAAAAAGTTTTTGTTTTTATGACAGTCATACTTTATTGTACCGCTTGTGTTCTCTTTTACATTATAATGCCTAGAAGTTTATCGTGAGTTGCAGTTTCAATGGCAGTATTATTTGCTGACTTTGTGATAAAAAAATTCAGTTTGATTTTGTCAACGTTTTGAGGTAAAAAGCATTAAGTTAGTTTTATTGGGGTTGAGTAGGAGGTTTAATTCTTTGAATCAGGTTTCTACAGAGGAGAAAGATTTTTGGGTAATGTCTTGGAGCTTATTTATTGTTGAGGCCACACATATTAAATGTTGACTTGTCTGCATACTGAACTAAACTAGCATAGTAAATGGAGGTGTGGAGATTATTAATAAATATACTAAATAGGAGACGACCCAGGATAAAGACCTGAGGGGTCACCTGTAGTAACTGGTTGAAAGGATGAGTAGGTTTATTGCCATTTAATGGCTTGTTGCCTTCCAGACAGCTAACTATGAAACCAATGTGAAGGCTGCCAGCCTAGCTAGATAGAATTCTGTAGATAATTCTAGATCATTGTAAATATTAATGTAATCCACAGGCTTGTTTTACAAATGTAAAGAGAGCTATATGTTATGATTAAACTATATGTTGCACTGAGCTTCAAAAATGTAACCACAGTGCACCCTGCTGGAAGAAAGCTGTTAAGTAAAGAATTACCACTGTGTTTGATCTCAAGCTTGGAGACAGGGTGTCTGGACCAGCAAATTCTTTCTATTGTTTGGAGACAGAGATAATTGCTAGATTTTACACGTAAAAGTGTCTTTTATTGCTGTGGCTTCCTGACCAAGTTCAGCTTACACAGAAATGTACATTTTGAGTTTCTGTTAGCCTGGGAACTAAAGGAGAAGTGATAAAAATTATGTAATGTGAAATGACTCAGCATTGATATGTATGTCAATTTAAGACTATTTCAGAGAGAAAAATTAGGGCATTTTGGGTTTTGTCTGAAGCTGACATCAACTCACCAGCACTTTCTATGTAGTATTTAGAACTGTAATTTCTCTTAGAGTTGGATAATAATTTAGCCAGATTAGTCTAGCTGTTTTCTATATTTATGTCAGACTATCCTGCAACATTGTTTTAAAGTTCCTGTGATTTCTAAACTCTTGATTAGCACTGTCTTGAATTGATGAGATTCGTCTTGTGTTTGTTATCATTTACTATTAAATATTTTAAATCTTTCAACTGTGGCTGTTTTGTGTGGAGATAATTTAAGCTTTAGAGTACCTGCATGTATTTGGTGATACTGTTCAAGCCACTCCAATAGTCTGCTGTTTGGCACACTTACTATTTGGATAAAAGTAATATTACACAGTGTAATTGGTCACTCTTTGGTAAGGGCCTTATTAGTAGTTGATAAGAGTAGCTAGAGGCACTGATTACTACCTTATAGCCTGGCAGGAGGGGGCATAGCTGGAGAACCTGTGCCAGCCTTTCCCAGGAGTGTCTGTATATAAAACAAATCTAAAAGTGTGTGTGTGTGTGTGTGTGTGTGTGTGTGTGTGTGTGTGTGTGTGTGTGTGTGTGTGTGTGTGTGTGTGTGTGTCAGCTACTTTGGGAGGGACACGAAGCACTGGTTGGACAGAGATGGTACTGGAGGCTTTGGCTTGACTACTCAGGTGAGATCTGAACCCTATAGCTGTGCCAGTAGGGAGTCTTACTGGGGATCTGGAAAGAAAGGGAAAAACCAGCCCCAGATTGACTGTGGTCTCTGTGGGCTCTTAAGGGAAATTGTACTTTATTGTGTGTGTACTTGTTATCCTCCCAATGTGCATGTTCCTCACTGGTTCTAGTGGAGAGGATTGAGACTCCTTGATTACTGGGCCAGTACACAGGTGTCACAATCACAACAAGGGGTATTGTGAAAGTCCTATTGAGGAGAGTCAAATGAGCAGTTGCTGGTGCGGGACAGAGTCAAATGCCTTTGACAAGTCTAAGAACATGGTGCACACAAACAGAACATTGTTTCTATGTTGGTTTATTATAATACTAAAATATAGCAGAGAAGTAGTGGTGCTGTGCTGGGGCCTAAAGCCATGTTGTGTTTCTGAGAACAGGTTATTTGAGGTTACGTATTGCATCAGCTGCATATGGATGCATTTCTCTAATATTTTGGAGAGGGGGAGAGAATTGCTATTGGTCTGTAGTTATTAAATTTTGTAGATGTGCCACCTTTGTGCAGTGGTATTACATAGGATTTTTTCCACAGTGACAGGATGTATTTTTCTGTTATGGACTTATTAATTAGTATGGACACAAGGAAGGCTATGACTTCTATGGACATTTTTAGGTGGTCTGATGGTAGTTCATCTACAGCTATGTAAGTCTTTTTTAGGTTAAGGATCAACTTCCTTATGAGCAAAGTGGGTACTGGACTAAAACTGAAGAACTGTGGCTGATTTTGATTGGACAGGGGTAGAGAGAGGGGGCAACTGTATTAATGTCTAAGTGCGATAATATTGATTGTATAAAGTAGGAATTAAACTGTGTGGGGAGAGAGTCTGTCCTATGGTCTGTTTTTGAAGAGGGAGTGGTGGTCTTGCCATGATGGAGTAGTTTATTTAGTGATGACCAAAAAAAAATTTGTATTGTTTTTATGTTTGTCTTGTAGCTTAGTATAGTATCTTTTTCTTATCCTGTTTGATATGGAGTTTTGTAACATTTCTAAAATGTCTAAATTGCTGACAGGCATTTTTAGTTCTGTTTTTATACTAGTTTTTCCAGGCTTTATCGCTTTTTGTCATGATGTTTTTGTTTTTTTTTTAGCCATGGTGCAGGGTTGGACTTTATTCTTTTATTATGTACTGGTGCCAGATTATTTATGGTCTGTAACAATATGTTATTAAAGTGTTCTACAGAAGTATCTAGTGGCATTGTTGTAGGTACATTCCAGTTATATTGTTTTAGTATTTCATTGAAAATATCTCTGCTGAAATTGGTTGTATTTCATATTTGATTATTGATAATATGTTTACCTAGGTTATGGTGAGTTCTAATAGGATATGTTGGTATGTGGTCACTTATGCTATCTGAGAGGCAGCATACTTTTGCCAGTTTGTCTGGTTTGTTTCTAAGAATCATGTATAACACTGAGTGTCTCCCTAAAGTTTTGAGTCTAGTAGGTGTGGTTATTAATTGTCTGAAGTTGAACATATTTATGGATTCAGTAGGGTAATGGAATGTATGTGTTGTCAGTCTATAGTTAAGTCTCCAAGTATTATAGTTTCATGGTTAATTTGTTTAATATCCAATACTGGATGCTTTCAGCAGTATCAGTGTTATTCCTTGGTGGTATATAAATTGCTGTTAAACATATAGTTTTCCTATTGTTGATTTTTAGGAGTGTTATTAGAAGCTCAGCATTGTTAAGTGTGGGTATTTTTTGTGTAAGTAAGGTAATGGTTATGGAATTTTTACAGATGATTGTTACACCATCTGCACACTTGTTTTGTCTGTCATGCCTGAGTATATTGTATCCAGGGGGGGGTCTCATTATCTTTTATTTCTTTTTTTAACCACATTTCAGTAGCTTATGACTACATCAGGAGTGTATATGGCAAGGTAGGCATGTATGTCACAGATTTTATTGCACATATTTCTTAGGTTTAATTTAGTAAGTTGAGTTTGGGTTCTGTTTTTTGCTGAGCTGTATTAGGTGACTGGTTTATTTTGGGGTTAGAAGTGATGGTTTTATGAACAGTGAGACCTGGGTTGGGGGAAATACTGATGCTAATTTTTTAATTGATATTTTACAGAGGGAAGAGTGTGGCCAGTTATCTTTTGGTCTTGGTTTGGTATTTGATCGTAAATTTGGATACTTAGTTTTGAAATATTTATAGATAAATAAATCAGATATGGTTTGTTTGTAGAGATAGGGTGTCATAGAAAAAGGCAGGATGGGGTGATGTTGATATTCTTTGTGAGGATTGGTGGAAGTTCTAAGTTTTTGAAGGAGGTGGATTTGATAATTGGTGATGAAGGCTAGTAGAATGAGGAGTAATAGTAAAATTATCTGAGTTAGGGGCATCTTATTTAACTTGAGTTTTATTTTTGCTGTAAATAAGGATTAGAAAATGTTAGGAGGATACTGGGTTGGTTTTAGAGATGTAATTTGATAGTTACAGGGACCAAGGATTAAGACAGTTTGAGAGAGAGTCTTGGGTGGTAAACAAGAGTGAGTGTTACTATTGGGAGCAATTCTGTTGATTGTTTTCTTCTGGAGGGAACTGATGGTAATGGTTTGAGAAATATTTGGGTGATGCTATGGATGTATAAATGTAGAGTAAGAGGGGGTGAGTGGGATTTGGGGTAGGGTGGAAGAGCAGAGTGACCTCAGCATTAGCAAGGGTTAAGAAAGAGGTTGAAAACTTGACAAAGAGACAGAGAAAGAAACAGTCAGTGACTTAACTTATACAGCCACAAATCTGCTGAGAGAGATGAGCAAAAGAACTATGCAGTTTAAAAGGTCTCTAGTAGATGAAGTCTTGATGTTGTTGCTCTAGGACAGTTTGAGTAGGAGAGATAGTCCAATATCACCTTGACCTGATTAATGGATAACAGTAAAAAATGACACTTGAATGTTTGACCAAATTTATAATGTAAGGATGTTTCTATGGACTTTGAAATGCAAAGTCCAAAAGCAACCCCATCCCCCACAGATCAGCAAAGCAATGAGAAAGTACAAGCCAGAATGCAGTAGCTCATCTGTGGAAAGTTATTGTTGAACATCATGTCCAGGTATGATATTTGCTGCATTTGCTCATGCTTGATATGGTTTAGTTCTGATGGAGCAGCCCGGTAGTTAATCCAAAAAGTTAGGTCACAAACATTCTCTAGGTTTCAGAAAGGCTTAGTGCAATTAGGAAGGTTCTGTATCATGCTAAGGCTTTCAAATTTAGAAAGCACTCTACTGCTGAGGATTTTCTGTCATAGGGGTCTCAGTGTGGAGAGAGTTGCATGGGTGAAGCCAAATGCTAATGCAGTGCTAATTAGCCATGCCCCCCCCCCCCGTAATGTCTCCACTTCCTGATTCTTGGCCAAGTGATTCAGAGAATTGCTCAACAAAGTAAAATTTTGTTCTAGGAGGAAAAAAGTGACTACTTTGAAATCATGGCAGCCTTCCCATTCACTCCTATGGGAGCAAGATATCAAGGTACATTTTTTAGTGTGTATATTTGTGCGAATGTGTGTATGTACATGTCTATATGGGCATGAATGAAGCTACATGAATATGTGTGGGGTGTGTGTGTCTGTGTGTTTATGTGTGCTTTTGTGTTTGAAGGCATTGCTGAGTGTTTCTGTGAGTATGACCGAGTGCTGGGAGGGCTTCAGCATTGATGAGTGTATGGGAGAACGTGTGTATGGGAATGTCTGGAAATGTATGTGTATGTGTGTGTGTGTGTGTGTGTGTGTGCACGCACGTGCGTGTGTGTGTGTGTGTGTGTCTGTGTGTGTGTGTGTGTGTGTGTGTGTGTGTGTGTGTGTGTGTGTGTGTGTGTGTGTGTGTGTGTGTGAGTGTGCACGCGCGCGTGTGTATGTGTGTGTGTGTGTGTGTGTGTGTGTGTGTGTGTGTGTGTGTGTGTTTGTGGGGGGCACCTTTACTAATGTGATAGATAGGCTGCTAGAAGGAACATTAGCACATTCAGTTCTGACAGCACAGTTTTTAATTTAGACACAATGTAATGAGTTGATAATAAGGTTCTTCTCATTGCAGCCACACCTGTCTCTAAATCACATTTTCTCGCCATCACACTAATTGACCATCTCACATTGGGCAATTAAACTGAACAGTGAGGATTTTATTTAATCCTAGCCATAGTCTGTTACTGTTATACAATGTTCAACTGTTTAAGTGAAACTAGAATTAAAAACATAATATCTAGCTTAAATGCTTTCAGTAAAAAAAAAGAGTGTTTATATTTTAATTGTGACCTTTTTTAACAGGTGAAAATTATGCAATTAAAAAAATAGTTACCGAAAACATTTTACAAAATTCAAGAATCAAACATTCACTGTATGGCACTGTCAAAAATCACCCCTTTTAGTAAATGCATATCAAGGCAACACCACTGTAAACAGATATCCAGTCAGATGCATAGCAATCAGTCTCTTTGAATAAGGTCACTGCAGTCAGTGTTTGCCTTTTGCCTGAGATTTAATAATGTCATCAGAGTATTTTTTTTCTATTTACTTATGCATCCAAACCTGCCAACCACTGGCCATCCATAGATTATCAGCCCACTTATTCCCCTTTCTAATTCATGTCAGGAGTAAAATCTAGCCAGATGAGGACGTTATCTAGGCAGCCATGAAGTAATAAGAAAAACTGATCAGAGGAATAGTTATAATAATTGGTATATTAGAATCCACTGTAAAGGGGTTAAACGATACAAATGACAAACTGTTGCAAAAAGTTAAAGACCTTAAAAGCACAGTAAAAGCATATAATACCATACCAACCGTTCCTTTGTATCCAGCCATTTCAAATAATCATCCTACAGTCTTCTGGGAAAAATAATCAGCTTCCTTCTTCCCACATCATGGAAATTATCAGATCCCCCCCTCATCCCAACAAGAGAGAGGTCAGTCTAGTGTATCTATACATGTCACTCCTTCTGAACCTGTGCAACAAGCATCAGCCTCACCTAAACCTGAACGTTTTAGCACTGTCCACTGCACCACTTCATCTTCTCAGTTAGATGGTGATGGTGATGAGGTAGAATATCTGGGTAAAAAGATGCATTTTACTCACCAAAGTACAAGGTAAGTTGTGAAGCAAGAAGACCAGATCGATAATTCTCTAATTCTCTATAGCCTCTCAGGGAAGTACCATATATGAATGGTACTATGGCATTGCACTTACCAATTTACATTCTATAGTTAAAACTTTTCCAAAGATCAAGCAAGACTCATAAAAGTTTAAGGAAGTATTAAGTATTGTTATTCAGATATATGAACCCACCCTGGCAGATTTAAGGCAGATGTTAAAAGCCATAGTCCCATCTGATATATATATATATATATATATATATATATATATATATATATATATATATATATATGTGGATCTTTATCACATCATTGAATCTCACATCAGCAAATGGCTGTTCATCGAACAACTATTCACTGAAGCCACTAATCACTGAAATAACTTTTAAGCAAAATGCTTTCTAGGGCAAACCAATGTTAGTCCACCCTAGCAACTGTGAGCAAAAGCATAAAACGTGTGTGTGTGTGTGTGTGTGTGTGTGTGTGTGTGTGTGTGTGTTTGTGTGTGTATGTGACCCAAATTGCTTAACTTGAAACATTAAAAACAGCTCAATAGGAAAACCCAGAACTTATTTAATGGTCAGAAAATAAAAACAATAAAATAACTAGTATCCAGTTAGCGCTTTCGTCTCTAACCTTGAATACATTTGACATCACCAAGCATTTATACAATACCTAGTCATGTGATTAAAATAGTTTTGTGCTTTAACCCTTTATGTTTCAGGTAAGCAACAAAATCTTCTCTGTTGTTTAATCCTGGTGGATGACAAGCAATAAGTTTAAGTTGCCATAAATATTCTTTTCACCCTAATTCTTCCTCAGCATTAAACTTATTGTCAAATCTTGCAACATAATCTAATACAATAAATTTAAAATCCACTTTACATTTGGATGAAATATAATACTTGTTTAAACCAGTCTTGTCATTACCAGCTGATAGTGCATATTTGTGCTCATATATTCTCTTGTAAAGCTCTGGTTGTTCTACCAACATAAAATGACTGACAGGGCATGCATAGAGCTAAATATACAAAAAACTTAGATTTGCAAATAAATCTGTCTCTGATTTCGATCAGCATGTTGTTCACCCTTATTTCTTCTATTCCAGTGTAGAAATAATTGCAAAAATAACAGGTGAAATATTTGAACATCCTTGTTTTTGCACTGCTATTCAATGGTAAGCTTGAGTTTCTCTGAAAAAAAATCTTGAAACTCTTACCACTTTTCTGTACAAATATAGGCTTGTCTCCAACTGCTTTAGTTATTTCTGAACAACTGCTAATAATATTCCAATTTATTTTGATTATTTTCTTAATCTCTGGTGAATCTGTACTGTTGGCTACTTGCATAGCTAAACAATAATCCACATTTTTGTTGTTCACGTTCTCACTGACCATGTTTCTTAATACTGCATACTTCTTTTAATTTATTTTCTACCATCTCCACTAAATAACTAACACGATAGAATATAATGACACCAGTATAAATTATTTAGATGTGATGATATCAAAAGAAAATGTTAAACTTATCAGCAAGATATACAAGAAAGAAATACAAAACAATTATTTTTTTAGACTATTCTAGTATGCATCCCACCAGAACCAAGCAAAATGTAGTGAAGGGGCAGTTAATGAGAGCAATTAGGCTCAGCAAAAAGGATGGGGACTTCCTGGAGAGAAAGTGAGGGATATGCAACAGATCTATCCACAGAGGTTATCCAGTGGAGATGGTAGAAAATAAATTAAAAGAAGTGTGCAGTATTAGGAAAAATGAAGTCAGTATACCCAGGACACAAACTTACTATTGTAGTTCCCCAAGCAGTATCTGCACTGTTGCTAAAATTTAAAACGCAACATCTCCCAGCCATTAGGTTGATGAAATATGAGTTGCTGCTCATTTCAAACCCTTCAATCACCATTAGTGATGGCAGGTATTGAACCCAGCATCCCTCCTGCCCATGACAAGAGATAATGAACTACTCAATTGTATAATTGTAACTAACCATGTGCTTTCTACTAGACTTGATTTGAAAGATACTCTAATGGATAATGCAGAAATGGAACTGTTTGTGGATGGATCTTGTGAAAGAGACAGAGATGGAAATCTTACTGCAGGAATAGCTATATGTTTTGAAAATACAATACTGTGTCAGGAAAGACTAAAAGGGGTTACTTCTGCACAAGTTGCTGAATTGATTGCATCAGCCAAAGTCTAAAAAATAGCTAAATATAAAATTCTGAACATTTTGGCTGACAGCTGTTATGGGTTCGGGGTAGCCCATATAAAGGACTTGTTAGATACTTTGCTGTTATGAAAGAGGGTTGATCAGTATGGGATGTAAAAAGCAAGACAATTCATTATGGAAACACCCTAATGGCAGGATAGTAGCACCTTTAGCTCTACTGCACTGGTTGGCAAGGGCATGCCACTTACTGAATTATAGTGGTAAGCATGAACTTCTTAATCTTATTCAGCGAGATTGGTTTGCCTCTTTCTCAGTCTCTAGTTAGCCATTATTTAAAATATGGTGAGATCTGTTTGTCACTTAATAGTGCACCTCCTGTAAATAAAAACTAAACCTTCAGCTTTGCCTCCACCTTGGGGGCCCTTTGTAAATATACAAATCAATTTTGCACAGATGTAGTAACAGTTTGTGTTTTTTCTGCATGGGAGGAAGCCTATCCATGTGTTACGTAAGATGCTAAAACTGTAGTAAAGAAGTTGCTAAAGGATTCTATTCCTCATTTTGGGGTACCTCATAGTATTAATTCAGATAGGGCTACCCATTTTACTGCTGAAATTGTTAAGAAACTGTGTTCATGTTTAAAATTTCTTTACAATCACATAATCCCCACCACCCTTGCATAAAATTAGACCTGCTAGTAACAGCCTGCATTTAATTGCTGGAACCTGTGATCTGAAAGACTGCCTTCCAATCTATCTGCAAATATACAGAGCTGAGTATATATCTTTTTGTTTTAGAGTTTGTTAATTGTTACTTACATCTCTGTTGAAACTATTGTCTCCCTGTTCTGAGAGACTGCTTTCCAATCTATCTGCAAATATACAGAGCTGAGTATATTTTTTTGGTTTTAGAGTTTGTACTGTTAATTGTTGCTTAGATCTCTGTTGAAACTGTTTTAAATTTGGTGGCTTTTGCAGTTGCCCGCCCCACTGTAGATTTGATCTGGGTCACTCCCCCAGTCCCATCTCTTTACCACATTCTACCTAATAAACTTTCTGCACTTGCTTTTAGTCCTTTTTAACTTAATTGCATTTTTTAAACTGTGTTTGGTCTAATATTGTTACATACTCAAGTGTGCTAGCTTGCACTGCATGTGAATTATTTTTACTACTGTTTTGCTACTTTTCTGTAAAAAAAAAAAAAGCTAAGCCTGTTTCCTACCTTTCCTGTAACTAGTGTTCCAGATACAGATTTGCTGTATCCAGGACTGTATGTAAGCTTTTGAGCCCCCCAAGTCTTTCTGTGTTGGAGGGAAGCCTTCTAGCTTATCAGCGGGAGTGGTAAGCACTAGGTAACCTGTCTACCACATAAGGAGTGGTTCTGGCCCAGAAATCATAGTTATTGGCCGTTTGGGCAATCTCTTCCATCTCTCTCAACTTTCTGATACGAAAGCCTGCATTTGCACTTGTTTCTGTCCTGTAACTCGTCTAGTGCAGATACAGATTCTTGGTTTTAGCACTTAAATTTGCTTATTAGTACTCAGCACTTTTTCAGAACCTTTAAGCACTAAATAAGCTACTAATTACAATAGCACTCAACCTTCCTCATTGCCTAGAGGAAAACAGTTTTTATACTTACTTTTCTCACTTGCTTAGAGAAAAACAGCTCTTGTACTCATTTTCCTCACTTATCTAGAGGAAAATATTTTTTTATTCAGGCATGTCCAAGGGTCAGCTCCCAGTGTTCTCTCCTGTCTAGCTGATGAATCTGGGCATCTTGAGGCAATGTAGAAATTGCCTCATGTACACAGACAACCCTCTGCTCCTACCACCCAACACTACAACCTGTGAGAGATGCACTTATCTAGCCAAACTGGAGGTAAAGCTCTCTCCAACCAAGACTGAACTTGACAGTCATGAGAAGAAGGTAAACATTTGCACCACACCACACTCATCACATAGTCTCAATAAATCTACACCACAAAAATCCACACATAGTAACACAAAAACATTCACGGAGGCTCTCAATAATAATCTGTCTAAGCAACAGAGACCTCCAAAGCAGAAATGCAAGCAACCTCCACCCCCAGCACAACCCAAATGACACATAGCCCACAGAGTCAGTGTGCCACTTAACCACAGCCAATAAGGCAAAACAACATACCCAACACACTAGTCATAGTGGACTCTATAGTCAGGCACACTGATGTCCCACTCACCAGGCTAAACAAGGAGAAGGTTACTGTCAGCTGCCTGTCAGTGCCAGGATCTGCCACATAACCCACACACTCAGGTCACTCCAAAACAAGTACAAATATGACTCTGTCATTGTCCATGTTGCTGTGAATGACCTGAAATGTACCTCCCTGGACTACATGAAAAGAGACATGGAAGAGCTCTCTGATCTTGTAGCCCAGGCAGGTATGACCCTAGCCCTGAGTAGCATTCTGCCATCACCCAGAATGATACCGCAGTACAAGGACAAAATGATTGACTTCAACAATTGGCTAAGCTTCTGGTGTCATTCTAAGGGGATCCAGTATCTGTCTGCTTGGGATGACATGGTCGACAGACCACGATGCTTTGCCACAGATGGCCTGCACCTGTCACCCCTGGGATTACGGACACTGGCTAAGGCTCTTGCTGCCCCTATAGTGCTTTTTTTAGGCAAGGTTCAAATAACAAATTCACCACCGTAACAGAAACAGGCAAGCAAAAACTGAGGGTAATGCTACTCAATGCTAGAAGTCTAAATCTCAAAATGCACTCACTCGAGGCACTCCTTAAAATGGAGAACATCGATATCTGTGCAGTGACTGAGACCTGGTTCAAGGCTCCAGAGAGCACCCCTGCACTACCAGGCTATAACTCATACCACACTTTTTGGCCATGTAACCTGGACTGAAACACCAAAGGCAGAGATGTGTCCATATTCATTAAGGATATCCACACCTCCAGGCTAGTTGCATCCGAGGTTATCCAAGTGTGACTAACTCTGGGCAAAACTGCAATCCAAATTGTAGCTTCCTACAGATCCCCCACCATGCCCCAGGATTCCCACTCCTCTTTTCTTGATGTACTGGAAAATATAAGGGGTCAACTAAACACCCTAATAATGGGCGACTTCAACTACCCCACCATTAACTGGGAAAACTACTCGTGTACCAACTCCTTAGCTCAACACTTTCTGGAATTCATAAACTTCAATGCCCTGGTCCACACCCCCACCAGGGGCAACAGTATCCTAGACCTAGTCATTACCAACATGACTGACCGGTGTTCCACACCTGAAGTCAACTCCTCATTGGTCCGATCAGACCATAGGCTAATCACCCTTGATATCCACATCCCGCCCCCACTACCCATTAAGGAAACCATGGTAAAAAATTTCTCCAAAGCCAACGTCATGCTTCTTAAGACAGAAGTGGTGAACTTCATGACAGCTATGCAGATGGACAATACAGTTACAACTGTTGAATCCTACACAAATGCACTCCATAAGCACTTATACGAGTGCATGGATCGTGCTATCCCAAACAGAGCCAAGATGCTATCCTCCAAAAAAAGGAAGCCAATCTGGTGGTCCCCTGCCATAAACAAACTGTACAACAGAAGGAAGAAACTGTTGCAAAAGAGAGTAAAATCCCATGAGTGGAGGATCTCCCTGGTCAGCCTCAGTAAGAAGTTGAGATCCCTTATAAGATCCTCCAAAGCTAGCTAGAAAAACAAAATCACCACTAATTCTAAGGACAACCACAAAGCATTCTATAGCTATGTCAAGAATCTCGATGGCAACAACCAGATCCGCTCTGAGTTACAGTACAACGGCATGAAAATTACAGAACCAACTGATATTGACAACATCCTGGCAGATAGGTTCAGTGCTAACTTTACCCCCCCCCTCACCCCTAAAGGGCCCATATCTATACAGGAAGAATGCAGAGTCCCTGTAATCACTACTACACAGGTAAAAGCTGCACTCTCTAAAGCCAAAAACACAGCATCCATGGGACTGGACAACATCCCAGGCTGCGTTTTACATGAACTTCAAAATGAACTGGCTTCCCACTTAAGCACCATGTTCAATAATAGCCTCGCATCAGGCTTTGTGCCCACTGAATGGTGCACAGCAACAGTTATCCCACTCCA
This sequence comes from Protopterus annectens, assembly GCF_019279795.1. Lineage (NCBI taxonomy): Eukaryota > Metazoa > Chordata > Ceratodontiformes > Protopteridae > Protopterus > Protopterus annectens. The sequence goes on from NC_056732.1 coordinate 1,569,119,224, forward strand.
CAAAGTGGGAGCCACCACTGATCCCAGGAACTATCGACCTATTAGCCTGACGAGCCTGGTCTGCAAGGCCATGGAACATATCATCATGGAACTCATAAACAAAGACATTGGTAACCTCCAAACTCTGGATCCCACCCAGTTCAGGTATGTGAAAGGCAGATCATGCCTCCTGAACATGATCGACTTCTTTGAGGCAGTCACCTAAGCTGTAGATGAGGGTAAGGTGGTTCACACAGCCTATCTTGACCTCGCCAAGGCTTTCGACACCATCCCCCATTTTGGAATTATAGCTAAACTCACTAAACTAGGTATAAATCCCTACATCACAAGATGGGTTGCCAACTGGCTCACTAACAGAACCCACACTGTAAAAGTTGCAGACTCCAAATCTGACCTCAAAGCAGTGACAAGTGGAGTACCACAGGGTTCTGTCCTGGGACCTCTCCTGTTTGGTATCTACTTCTCTGAAGTACAGGCTAATACAGAAGGCCCCTGGCTAATGAAGTTCACAGATGACTGCAAACTAGGAGCCATAGTCAAGTCCCCAAATGATGTGGACATCCTACAGAAGGGTCTTGCTGAGACAGATGCTTGGTGTCAGAGCCATGGCCTCAAGCTCAATGGCAAAAAGTGCAGTGTCATCCCCTTTGGTAAAAACTCTGTACCCATGAACTACCACATAGACAGCAATCTGCTTAACACCGAATGTGTGATAAGAGACCTTGGGACCCAGGTGGACAGTAGTCTCTCCTTTGACAGTCACATCGCCACAGTAGTCAGGAAGTCCTTCTACGTGGCACACCTCATCATAAAAGGGTTCTCATCCAAGAAAAAAGAGGTCATTGTCCCCCTCTACTCGACACTCATTAGACCCATTATAAAGTACAAAGCCCCTTTTGGAATGTACCTCACAAGACATCTGCAGCAGCTGGAAAGGTCACAGAAGTACCTCACAAAGAGGATTACTGGCCTCAAACAAATTCCCTATACTGACCGCCTCAAAAAACTCCAGCTTTACTCCGTAGCATATCGCCTACTCTGAGGTGATCTCTGCCTAACATATAAAGCTATGTCAAACCCAGAGCTGTTGGACATGCTACACCTAAAGAAATTCCAATCCCTCCGAGCTACATGCTCTAGGGACCTAAACCTTGTCACCACAATAAACAGGACATGCTGGAGGGATAGATTCCTGTCCCAGAGACTTCCCATACTCTGGAACAGGCTACCCATCTATGTCAAGCAAAGTTCTTCTTTAGCACTCTTCAAGAAAAATCTTGATGAGTGGATGGGAAATAGGAAATAAACCCCGGGGATCACTTCTGTGTCTCTGCTTGATGGTGGCACAGGAAAATAACTTTCTTGGGTGGCGTAAGCCAGAGAACCTTGTTAACTAGGCTTACATAGGCCCTTGGGCTGATAGCCTAGTACCTACCTATGAACCTACAAACCCACAGTCATATGGCCTTGTTGAAAGGACTAACCAGACTCTTAAAATCAGAATTAGCAACATTTGTAGTGAGACAGGACTAAAATTGCCAGATATTATGCCTCTGGCTTTAATGAGTATGTGAGGAACTGTAAATGCTACTAGTAAACTAAGCCCACGTGAAATTCTTATGGGCTGTCCCATAAGAGAATGCCACTTTCTCCACCAGTCGGAAACTGTGAACTGGTATTTACTGATAAAGCTTTGCTGAACTAGGTCATAGATGACTCCATAGTGAGACACACAAATGTCTCCCTCACCAGGCTGGACAAGGAGAAGGTCACGGTCAGCCGCCTGTTGGGTGCCACGATCCATCAAATCACATACACACTCAAGTCACTCAACAACAATTACTGCTATGACTCTGTCATAGTACATGTTGCGGTGAATGACTTGAGATGTACCTCTCTGGACTATATGGAGAGAAACATGACTAAACTCTCAGATTATTTGTCCCAGGCGGGTATGCCCCCAGCCTTAAGCAGCATTCTACCTTCACCCAGGATGATACCATAATATAGACAAAAAAAATGATTAACTTCAAAAATTGGCTTAGTTTCTGATATCCGTCCATGGGGTTCCAGTATCTGCCAGCCTGGGAAGACATGGGTGACAGACCACTCTCCTTTGCCAGAGATGGTCTTCAGCTGTCTCCTCTAGGGTTTCAGATACTGGCAAAGGTGCTTGCCTCCCCCACAGTGCCTTTTTAGGCAATGTCAAAACAACAAAATTTCCAATGTAAAAAAAAATCCACTCAAGACAAATTCAAGGTTATGCTGCTTAATGCTAGGAGCATAAACAGGAAACTGCTCTCCCTGGAAGCACTCCTCACCTTGAAAGATGCTGATGTCTGTGCAGTCACTGAAACATGATTCAAGGCTGCAGAGAGTACCCCCAAGGCTACCATACCTTCCCCATGTCCAGACCCCAAGTTGAGCGTGAAAGAACCAAAGCTGGAGATGTATCCATCTTCATTAAAGCCAAATATACTTCAAGACTGGTTAACCAGTATGACTCTCTTGAGCTACTTCAGGTCCACTTAACTATAGGTAAAGCACCTCACCACATCAGGTCCCCCACCATGGACCAAGAGAAGCACACTGCCTACCTGGACTTACTAGAGTCACTCACTATACAGCCAAACACTTTGGTAATGCAAGATTTCAACTATCCTTCCATTGATTGAGTGACATACATGAATGCAAACATGCTCACCCTGTGGTTTCTGGACTTTGTCAATACAAATGCCCTGGAACAGCTAGTTTGCACCCCCACAAGGGGCTCAAATGTCCTCGACTTAGTACTCACCAACACGGGGGAGGGGTCGCTGCACTACCTTCTTTGCTTTGCCCTCCCTGGTAAGATCAGACCATAAATCTGTCTTGTTTGAAGTAATCATCAGACCTGACATCCCCACAGGAGCAAAATAACTGAAAAACTTTTCCAAAGCAAATACTAGGCGATGGATATAAAAAGTTTGAAACCTCCTGCTAACATGGCCAACAATGATTCCTATGCACAGGATTACACAACTACCCTGTATAACCACCTAAACAACTGTATAGACTGTATAGACTCAGCTATATCTGCCTGGATCAAAACCAGGTCCTCCCAAAAAACAGTCCACCTTGGTGGACCACAAGTATAAATAAATTATATAACAAAAGGAAGAAACTGATGTCTAAGAACAAGAGGGAACTTACTCAACAGATAGAAGAATATCCTCCATAGCTTGAACAAGCAAATCAGATATCTTGTAAACCATTCCTAGCTAAGGAATTCTTTAGCTGTGTCTGAAATCTTAAAGGGAATGCCCAACTATGTGCAGAACTTATAGTGGATGGTATCTCTCATACTAAACTTGAGGAAATTGCCAACCTGCTAGCTGACAGATTTGGTGCAAACTTCATCCCCTGTCCCCACCAGCCACATCCCAAAGCATACCTGACACCAGTCATCTATCCAATATCTCCAAAGAGTGGGTCATATCTCCACTCTCCAAGGAAACACAGCCTCTATGGAACCAGATAACATACAAAACTGCTTACTAAACAATCTAAAACAAAACCCTAACTAACCTTATCTATAAGCCCATGGAAATAATCATCATGGACCTTATTAACAAGGACATAGGCAACCTTCAAACTCTTGACCTGACCCAGTTTGGCTTCAATAAGGATAGATCATGCTTATTGAACCTGGTGGACTTCTTTGAGAATGTTACCAAAGTCCTGGATGAAGGCAAAACAGTACATACCACCTGTCTTGACTTAGCTAAGGCTTTTGATCCAATCCTCCACTCAGGTACCATTGAGAAACTCTCCCAGCTGGGTATTAAACCATACATCACTAGATGGGTAGCCAAATGGCTCACCAAGAGAAAGTTGGGGATTCCACCTCTATCAATAGACCAGTTACCAGTGACATACCACAAGGATCTGTGCTGGGCCCTCTACTGTTTGGAATCTATTTCTCAGAAGTCCAGGAGGAAAGTTGATGGCCTGTGGCTTACCAAGTTCACTGATGATTGCAAACTGAGAGCAATCATTTAGTCCCCAAATGACTTTAACATATTACAAAAGGGGCTAACACAGTCAAATGATTGGTGCCAAAAGCAATGGACTAAAACTAAGCACAAAAAAGTACGCTATTATCCCCTTTAACAAAGAGGAAGTCCCTGCAAATTACAGTATTGAGAGCACATGCTAAGCTCATAATGGTGTGAGATTTGGGAACACAGGTTGATAGCAATATAAACTTTGATCCCCATGGGTCCACAGTGGTAAGGAAAGCCTTCTGCATTGCGTATCTCATAAAGTAAGGGCATTGCATCCAAGACTAAGGATATTATAATTCTTCTGTATTCAACCCTCATCAGATCACTAATAGAGTACAATGCTCCCTTTTGTATGTATCTCACCAGACACTTGCAGCAGCTGGAGAGACCACAGAGGTTTCTCACCAATAAAATTCAGGGCCTCCAAAACATGACCTACATGGAAAGACTGAAAGCCCTGTGACTGTACTCTGTATCCTGCAGTCTGCTGAGAGGCAACTTGTGCCTGGCTTATAGACAGTCTCTGACCTTGCCCTAATGAAAATGCTTCACATCCACAGATCAAATGGGACAAGTGTCACTTGCCCCAGGGATCTCAACCTAGCCTGTGACATTAACAGAACATGCTGGAGAGACTGATATATCTCCCAGAGACTGCCATTCCTCTGGATTAAACTCCCAATTCACATGAAGCAGAGCTCCTCAATGACTGTATTCAAGTGCAACCTAGACAATTGGATGGTAGACCATACATTCGCCTGGGGGTGGCTCATATGTCCCACATGGCAGTAGGTGCTGATCATAGATTTACTCTGCGAATAATAACCATCTAACCAAAGTCCATTAGGGAACCATCTAGCAGTTGTCAATTAGGGAACATGGGTATAACATGACTAGGCTTGTAAAGGCCCTAGAGCCATTAGCCTAGTAACCTTCTATGAACCTATACACATAGATATCTATATTTATGTATATATATATATATATATATATATATATATATATATATATATACACACATATATATATAGAGAGAGAGAGAGGGGGAGATAAATATATATATAGATATAGATAAAAATATATATGGAGACACACATGCACACAGACACACATATAAACATGCAAATTCCCTGTACTTACCTCCTGCAGAGTGACCTTATGCAGCTACATTCATGCCCCTGCAGACACACACACACACACACACACACACACACACACACACACACACACACACACACACACACACACACACACACACATGCACCCAAGGCTCTGTGATGATAACTATCTGTAGTCATGGTATGATCCATGATGATTTCCAGAGGGATAAATTGGTAAATGTCATCTTTATGATAGCATTCTCTTTTTATTCCTCATGAAAAAATTAACTCAGCACTTTCTGCCACCTCCATTTCCAGGGGAGAGCAAATGTCTAATTTGGATTAGCTATTGCCACTGGCTGCCCCATTTGCATGTGGCTTCACCAGTGAGACTACTCTTCATGCTATGGCTACTTCCAAAGTAAAACTATGGTGTGAGACTGGCCATTGAATCACTCAGGCCTACCATGCCATAACCTTTTGAGTTAAGGCTTCATCATCATGGTAACCCTTTTTTCTGAATTCCAATGCTGGTGTTCCACTTTAAATATAAATTTTCAAATGCTGTTTCTTCTTGTCCCAGTGGGTTACACATAGCAAACTGATCCAAGAAGATGGTCCAGACAACGAATGATCCACGGAATTTAAATTTTATCTCTCTTGAATATTTATACATCTGATTTGTATGTTCTAATGGGACTATTAACCCCAGTGTGGAACAAAATAAATTGGTTGTTTGAAGTCAGAGGGGTGGTATATTGCTGCTGCAGGGCATTAAGCTGGACCAAGTGGAGATGAGTAGTCAACACAGCCCCCCATTTGTCCACATTCCACCTACCACAGAGATTATGAGAGAAAGGGTGGAGGTAAGTTATCTTGACTTGATTGAATGGTTTGACAGAAAGTTTAAATTTACCACAGATAACAAAAAATCTCAAGTGGTTTTCTCAGAAGTGCAAAGAGAAAAGATCTTGAGATTTGAAAAATTGTTGAAAAAACATCAGGGCTTACAGCTTGATAATACTTTTTTTAAGGACCATGTTTAAGCCAAAGAAAGTCCCTAAAGGTTTAAGGATTTTTTCATTTCCTTAATACGCTAGTGCAAGGCTCGGTTTTGCATTCAGAATTGTTTGCTTTATTTGACCATACAGGCTTTGAATTAATTAATGAGATTACTGACAACTGTCAATGAGAGGGTGATGAAAGAAATGGAGGAGCAGATCCGGGTAGTACAAACAGAGATTGTTAATGGGTTTCTGTTATTGGAGTACGATAGTTGTTTCAAATGTATATTTACCAATGTTGAGAAACACTGTGAGGAAATTTTAAGTAGGAAAGAGAAAAAAAAAGCAGTAGTGATGAGAAGAACTATAAGGGCAAAACAGCATACCTGGCACCAGTTAGGAGAAGGGGAAATTACCATCAAACTGGAGCAGACAATGGTTATGGGCAAGCTGAGATATGTGGAGAAGATGACAGTGTTGTGTTTTAGATGTGCAGGCTCCACACAGGTGATTTCACAGACATCAGGAGAGAAATGTGGAGATAGAGAACAGCCATCAGCCTCCACCCATGAGTTATGCTGCAGCAGTGAAGAAAAAGAAACCTCAATCATGGAGGATGAGCAAGAGCAAGAACCATTGGCCAATATATTTACTGGTATCTTCACTACTACTACTACAGGTGTTATACATGCTTTTTTAGGTTTAAAATTTTCAACAACAGTACTAGTACTTGAACATTATTGCAGTTACTCCAGTTTATAGACAGTTGTTTTTGAAGGGTTTTACATTTGTTCCCATCAGCAATACCAGTTTTGGATTCTTTAAAAGACCCAAAATTTACACCTGGAAAGAGTGTAGCTATGGACACTACAAGTGAAAATTTAAGGAGGTCCAGTACTTGTAATCTGCCCCTGTACCATCTATTGGCCTATATGAATGTCTTTGTGAGAGCAATATGAGACATCTTATGAACACTAGAAGAAGGAAATTTGCTGGTTTATCTAGAGAAGATTTGTTTTTGTTTTGTATTCTTACAGGGGAATAAAGACATCAGGGTGATAAAGCCTGGTAAGGGAGGTGGTGCTCTTCTTGTGGACTAATTTATTTATTGTCAGAAATGTTGCAATATTTAAAAGATGGTGTTTTCTTTCTGGTTGGACATTAACAAAATTAACATAGCATACAGAAGGATGGATATATTATTGCATGACCTCATGTACGATTATTAGATAAACAAGGAAGTGATGATTTTTTAAAAGCTGATAAACCAATAATTCCCAGTATATTTGAGATTCCCAAGACACACAAAGCAGTGGTAGACTCCCCCATTTGACCAAATGATGTAGTGGGGGGATTCAAAACAGAACCCTTAGCCAAATTTATTTATTTTAACTGAATAGTTTTTTTTACAACAAACAACAAATATTGAAAGATTTGTTGCACTTTTTAAGCATTTTATCTGGTGCAAAATATGTAGAAATGTCTATGTTTGTAGTGGTGGATGTGAAGGACTTACTTTTAGTAATTCCTCACCACATTGGGACTGAATGGTTTCATAACACTGTATGTGAAGCTACCGTGCTTGAACAAGGTGACATTAACATTATTGTGCAGTGTACGGCACATGTTTCGGTAAATAAATATGTGTCTTTTGAAAATGGATATTACAAGCAACTCACTGTGGTAGCTACGGAGAAGCAACAACTCCAGCATTCACCGGTATGATTTTGTGGTGGTGAGAAAAAAACATATTCTTTGCTCACCCTACTTTGAGTATATGATTACATACTTGTGCTTTTTGGATGATTTTTTTATATGGTAGGGTACGATAGCTATGGTATGTTGGGTGAATTCTTTGGATACATTCATAGGATCACTTTCTTTCTGATCTTTAAGAGTAAATGTAACCTTTTTACCATCAATTTTTTGGATGTTAGTATTTGTAAGAATAGCATGCCATCAATGTATGAATCTATCATATATAGGAAGGAGACCTGTTCTAACAGTTTACTATATTGCACCTGTTGTCACTCTGCCTGGCAAAAAATGAATATCTTTAAGAGTCAGATGATTCATTTGTCATGTTTAGTTTCAGATAATAAAACATTTTAGATGAACTAAATGTTTTAGGTAACATGTTCCTTAACAGGGGATGCCCAGATGAAATGTTTGCTAACTCTAAAGAGGAGATTACAAGAGATAGGGTGATGAGATTGAAACCACTCATTAGATTTCCCAAGAGTATAATTAGAAATCAGGAGAAAGGAAAGGAATATTCTAGAGCTATGGTGTGTGATTTTAACAACACAACACATGGTATTAAGGATATTCTAACAAAAAATTAGGAAATAGTTTTTGATTCTATGGGTCAAAATTTGAAACAATACTTTGAGAAACTTATGCCTATTAACAACAAAACATAGGAAGGGATAGGGATAGGAATAAATGTGGTAACTGCACCCAATGTAGCTTGATTTACAAGAGTGCTAATATTACCATAACAAATTACCTCAGATAAATTGCTCCTAATGGCAGGTTTGATGGTAATACAAAAGGGGTGGTGTATTGTGTTTAATGCCTAACCTGCTCATCTTTATATTAGACAAAACCCAGAATGCCTTAAGAAAAGGATTTACCAGCACAATTATGCTATTAAGAAGTGCCACACCACTAATTCCCTCTGTAGGCATTCCACTAAGTGTAAAAAGTTTCTATTTCTTATTTTAGAGAAAGGTTGAATTTTCTGTGAGATGTAGTAACTTGGAGGCCTGTTTGGAGTCTAGGGAGCTATAGTGACAACTTTTATTGATGCTACTAATCACCAAAGAATAAATGATAAAACTTCAATTAATATTCTCCTAGTATTGATGAGGGCTGAACTGTAGATGCAATTTTGTGAAAGACCTTCAGGGAAATGTTTTTGGAAAAATTATGTTTTATAAATAAGAAATATAGTTTAGTGTTAATAATTTTTAGGAAAGATTTTCATGAATATTGATGTAATAAGTTCACTTTCCCCTGGATTCTCAAAAGCTTGCACGGAGTGCAAGATGAGCGCAGGAGCTCACGCAGGCTATATGCCTGCCGTGCGATCCAGGAACAGCCGGCAGGGGCGTGCACGAGAGCTCCAGCACTAATCCTGCACGGACTAAGCCCTGGTATGCAAATCACCTAATTTGCAGGAGAAATCCATGCAAATTAGGTGATTTTGCAATCCAGGAAGCTTGCAATAGTCCGTGCAAGACTAGTGCAATATGCAGAAATGTACTTGGTTAGTAACCGAGTACATTTCTGAAAATTCCAAAACGGAGCTATGACAGCTCCAAATAAAGGCTGCATATCATTGAGGAAGCATGCCAATGGCCAAGTATAAGGCCATTGGCATTGCAAACTGTTTACAAAATAAAAAAATCAACTTTTATTTTTTTTTTCGCCAATCTCGGCTTTTTAAGCATAGGGCAGCGGCACGCAAACGGGATCGGGGGGAAAATAAGAAAATGAACTTAAAATGAGCATTCTAACTAAAATCAGTATTCTGCCATGCAAGTCAATGGCAGGCAGAAGACAACCTGGCCAGTGAGTAGTGGTTGCTAAGGGAGAAGGCTCAGTGTGAGACATGAAACTATGCATTAGCAGGCAATGCTATGCAAATGAGGGGAAGGATAGTGAATCCCAGATTTCACCAGGGTGTGAGGCAGGTCCCAAGAGTGTAAGAGTATAAATAGCTGGGTGCAAGACTAGGATATAGGTGACATCATGGGGGGGGGGGGTTGCCAGGCATACTGTAAGTGGATTGGAGCTCTGTGGCTCGGGATTGCACCTAGCTTAACACAGCTAAGCTAGGGGTGTGACTAAACCTGCCTAGCACTCTTTACAAAGTGTAAGCGGGTGTGCGTGCCGCACACCAGGTTTTACAGGAAGAAAAAAGAAGTTAAACCAGGAAATACCATCTCTGTGCACATTTGAGCACTCCAATTGCGTGGTGCGCACACAGGCTTAAACAGGGAGGCAATGGGAAGGGAAAACAGCAGTAGGAAGGTAATCAAGGAGAACTAGCTAAGCTGGTAGGTGAAATGTATCAAAATCAGCCAATTACACAGACAGCAGACAAGCCCAGCCAAGAACACTACTATAAACTAAGCAAACACCTTCCCCTCTGGTTTTTCCACACTTTACACCACCGGTGTATACAAGCGGGGAAATTTTAACAAACAAACCTATAAAATGAGAAGGGTTGCAGCAGGCAACATAGAACAACATGTGCAAGAGACTGAGGGTGATGAGGATGTGATTGCTGCTGAACAGCCCACAGTGAGGAGGCGGAGAAGAGTGTACAGACCCAGGGTAACCTACCAGGGGCTACATGAGCTGGAGATAGTGGAGCACTATAGGGTGGACAGAAACCTCCTACAGCAAATTGTTGAGCTGTGCTAGCCACAACTGACACACCAAACTGGCTGAGGGGTACCCATCCCAGTGGATACCAAGATATGTGTAAGCCTAGGTATATTAGCCACATGTACCTCCCAAAGCACAACTGGGGATATCATGGGGATCTCACAGGCATCAGCATCCAGAGTATTCCACCAGTTCCTGGATGCGATGGCAGCACATGCCAGTGAGCACGTATATTTCCTCAACGCACATGAGGTGTTGACCTGCAATATGCGTCTCTTCCACCAAATAGCAGAATACCCTGGGATAGTGGGTGCTATAGACTGCATGCACATATGCATCAAAGCACCACCCAGTGAGCAGGGTAGGGCCTACATCAACCGCAGGGGGATCCCCTCCATTAACTGCCAGGTCGTATGTGATGCCCAGGGCATTATAATGAATGTATGTGCTGGCTGCCCTGGAAGCTATGACGATTCACACATATGGCATCTGACGCAGCTGTACCACAGATTTGCCAATGTGGACATCCCCTACAGTCACCTAGTGGGGGATGCTGGGTACCCACTGGAGCCTTGGCTGATGACACCCATCAGAAATGCACACACACCTGATCAACAATGCTATAATGAGGCACATGCACAGGCCAGAAATATAATAGAGCGTGTGTTTAGGATGCTCAGGTCATGGTTCCGGTGTCTGGACACATCTGGTGGAACCTTGCAGTACTCACCAGCTACATGTACCCAAATTGTTATGGTATGTGCTATGCTACACAATATGATCCTGCAGAAACAGCTGTGGCAGGAACAGCATGGGGAAGGGCCACACAGCCCCCCACCAATGCCAAGGTGTGTACAGGCACAGAGTGACTCGGAGGAGGAACAACCTGAGCCTGCCCCAGTAGGCAGAAGGAGGCATGCCCAGTATGACCTGGCCTTGGCAAAGAGACAACGCATAGCATATGCACTGACACAGTAGGGACCCAGGGAATGACACCTCTCTCTGACTCGCACAGACAGTCAAAGGGATGCCAAACATGACACTACCTGTGCTCAACCATGTATAGGGAGTGTACTATGGGCATCCGACATAGGCAGCCCTCCAGCACCATCTTCAAGTCTGGCACATCCTCAAGGTAAGTCAATCAACCTACCAATTGCTAAATGGAGTAGAATGTGTTGTTGCCTGTAGCTATGGTATGGATGTGAGCATGCAAGGGAATTGGATGAGCAAATGTTATGGCAGCAGACAATAGACACCCATAGTGGCACCATGGCATCTGTAACACATACTGGAGTCACCATAGTAGCCAGTATTACACAGGGTGACAAAACCCACTTCTGGAAATGGGCTGAGTGATATGTGTGTTCATAAGACCCACACATGCCAGTCAGGAAGGTGCACATACCCAACAACAGTTTCAGCCAGCAGGACAGGTGTAGACAAACACAAACAAATACTATGGCCTCTGAATGAGCCCTATGGGTAACCCCTCCCCCAGGCCTACACAGACAGACTACAGCAGGCCAGGCAGTTGGATGTAAGTTGTGAAGGCTAGGAAGTCAGAAACTAATATGTAGGTAATTAAAGCTAAGATCTGTAGTACACTGGTATGCCTCTAGCCAGCATGATAGGTAAGACTACAGACTGAAATGGAGTACCTAACATGCCAGTACAGTCCTAGCAAATGTGTACAAGTGTCAGATGTGCCCCCCATCCTACGTACACTTATAGTAACAGTCAGGTGTGCCCCTCCCACACCTGTGTAGAAATGTAGAAACAGTCAGGTGTCCCGCCCAACTATGCAGAAATGTAGCAACAGTCAATGCCAAATGACCGATGGATACCCTGCAGAAACAACATGCTACCTGTTGGTGTACAACACAAAGGTCAGCACCGCAGTACAAACTACCTGGACTTGATCCACACATGTAATACAGATGGCCATACTGGGCATGCTCACACACTTAGAGGAATGAAGGCAATGTCAGTCAACAACATACTGAAAGGTCATACTGGGCATGCTCACACACTTTGACACATGAAGGCCATGTCTGCAAACACCAGTGGACCAGATATATCTGGCAGTCGCAGTTCTTAGTGCAGACACATGTCAGTATGCACCACTCCTGCCTCTCACACACAGTGGATAGGAATACAGACACATATGTAAGGACAACACACTATAATAAGCCAAAGGTAGATGGACATAGATGTGTGGAAGAGGGTAACTGTGACAAGGAGCCATCTGGGCCTGTCCCACCCAGCACACAGCCAAAGGGCCCCAAACACATGAGGTGCAGATGTCACTCACTGCAGATACTAGCCACCAGTATCTATCAGCATGACAGACTATGTGGTGCATGTGCCAGCTGTGCAACATGACTGTACAAGGAAGTAGTCATCTAGTAGCTGCATACACGTACCTGTGACACATGACCCCGTGTGTGCCCGCATGTGGCATGTCAACCCCTACATGAATGGGTTATGGCCCATGCACACACCGCCCTCCCATAGCAGTATTATGACAAGCCTGCTGAGATCATCCAATGTGTAATACACCTTTGGGAGAGCTGTATCTCAGTAATCTCCATGGCGAGTCCCATAACTGTGTACCGCTGTAGTGATAAACTAGTGAGGTAATAGTTCTAACCCCAGACTTGGCAATTGTGTGAGTGTGTGTTTGCGTGTGTCTCTGACTGTGGAGAGAGAAATGCTTTTTAGGCTACTCACACTCCGTACAATTCATATACTCAACTTTGGCAAGGCTGCTGATGTCACTCACCTAGAAATACACCTCTGGGAAAATCATAGCCCAGTAATCTCTGTAGTGCATCCTGTAACTGCGTACTGCTGTAGTGTGGTTAGTAGGTGTTCTAACCTCAGACCTGGCAACTGTGTTTGTGTGTGAATCTGTGTGTGTGTGTGTGTGTGTGTGTGTGTGTGTGTGTGTGTGTGTGTGTGTGTGTGTGTGTGTGTGTGTCTGACTGAGTAGAGAGCAATGCTTATTAGGCTACTCACCCTCTGTATACTTCATATACTCAACTTTGGCAAGGCTGCTGATGTCACTCACCTAGAAATACACCTCTGGGAAAATCATAGCCCAGTAATCTCCCTAGTGCATCCTGTAACTGCGTACTGCTGTTGTGTAATAAAGTAGTTAGGTAGGTGTTCTAACTCCAGACTTAGCAACTGTGTGTCTGACTGAGTAGAGAGCAATGTTTTTTGGCTACTCACACTTTGTACAATTCATATACTTAACTTTGGCAAGGCTGCTGATGTCACTCACCTAGTAATACACCTCTGGGAAAGTCATTTGCCAGAAATCTCCGTAGTACATCCTGTAACTGCATACTGCTGTAGTGTGATAAAGTAGTTAGGTAGGTGTTCTAACCCCAGACTTGGCAACTGTGTTTGTGTCTGACTGAGGAGAGGGCAATGAATTTTAGGCTACTCACATTCCATACAACTCATATACTCAACTTTGGCAAGGCTGCTGATGTCACTCACCTAGAAATACACCTCTGGGAAATTCATAACCCAGTAATCTTTGTAGTGTGCCCTGCAACTGTGTACTGATGTAGTGTGATACAATAATCAGGTAGGTGGTCTAACCCAAGACCTGGCAAGGGTCTCTGTGTTTGTGTGTGAATGTGTGTGTGTGTGTGTGTGTGTGTGTGTGTGTGTGTGTGTGTGTGTGTGTGTGTGTGTGTGTGTGTGTGTGTGTGTGTGTGTGTGTGTGTGTGACTGAGTAGAGAGCAATGCTTTTTAGGCTGCTCACACTCCGTACACATCATATACTCATCGTTGACAAGGCTGCTGATCTCACATGCCTAGACATATGCGTCTGGGAAGGGTGTAGCTCAGTAATCTCCATAGCATGTCCTGTAACTGTGTACTGCTGTAGTGTGATAATGTAGTTAGGTAGATGTTCCAACCCCAGACTTGGCAACTGTGTGTGTGTGTGTGTGTGTGTGTGTGTGTGTGTGTGTGTGTGTGTGTGTGTGTGTGTGAGTGAGTGTGTGTGAATCTGTGTGTCCGTGTGTCTCTGTCTG
>NC_056732.1:1569138826-1569271326 GCF_019279795.1 Protopterus annectens
TTGCAGTATATGGACTATCTGATGTGCACCATCATCATAGAGAGCCACTGACACAACAACCCTACATATACTGGGCTGCTACACAACGTGGTCTGATGGCTGTCTGTGGTTTGGGACATATGTGCATTCAGCCCTACAAACATGTAAGCTGATAGGGTGACATACAGTGGAGCAGCATGTAACATCAGATAGAACAGGACCAAGAACAATGACATCTAACACAGTCTCTGCATAGGCCAAGGTACATATGCACTATACACACACTGTCGACAATTACAAGACTTACACATACCACAGCACTGTACACACAACCACAGAATGCCCAGGCTATGTCCTCGAATATAACCCCTACTATACATAACATGTGTAGCAGTCTGATATCTCACTGGCTTGTTATCAATATGCTGTCAATGAATATGGTGTACAGAACATATGCACCCCCTACTGTATGACATATGTACAAAGGTTGACAGGGTTGTGGCTGGAGGCACAAACACAGGCCCAATATTGACATGTTGCTGTGATGACCTCATACATTTCCTGTCGTAACAGGGTTTGATGCAACATATGTCCTATGAGGGATATGATGTCAGTAACTCTCCTAGCTGTCACCATCTACTTACTGCAATCCTCACACAACCTTCTGCAGTTGCGAGATAGGTGCTCTGTGGGTAACACAAGGAACACAAGGCACCACATACTGCCCAGTCTGCAGATGACCCTACAGATGGAGATTCCTCATAAACATAGCACTGACATGACAAGTAGTAAAACATGTAGGACAGCCATATCCACACACACCCTGTTAAACCAATAGTACCCCAAGTGCAGTATAGCAGCACTTACAGTCTGTAGTCAGGACAGGCACATCCCCTCCTGTGTATTGGCCTGTTTCTACAGTGTATGTTGTCAGAGGTAAGTCCCCAGTCCATCTGTGATGCTGTTTGCCAAACAACAGATCTAGGTTCTGCTCACAGTGAATGAAATGGCCCAACACCAACATGATGTTCCTAGATATTGGAGTGTGTTTCCATGCAATTGGCTATGGGAATGTTAGCACAGCTGTTCCACATGCAATCAGCTAGAGGAGGGCTGTAATCCTTGCAGAGGCCATCAGCTGATCATGAGCATCACTGACAATACACATGCCGCTGCCTAAGCAAACCAGGTGTAAGTCTCCACATCCACCAGAGAAGGAGTGAGAGAGGCAGACAGAGGCAAAGATAAGTCAGGATGGGTTGGGTTCGGAGAGTAAAAGGTAAGCATGTTTGTGTCACACACCTACCAGTCCAGGGTATCGAACCAATGACTGACAATGCACTGATATCACATCTGTTATCCCTGCACAGTGGATATTGTGATTTATGCTAGGGGCACCATATAAGAAATTTTAAAAACAGACTCAACATTGGGACCAGTTGTTAGACACTCACAACCACCTCCACCCAGGACACGAACGACAAACATCAACACATTAAGACACACACACACACACACACACACACACACACACACACACACACACACACACACACACACACACCTGTCACATCTGGGATTAGAACCCCTATCTAACTAATTATACACTACAGCTCTATGCCATTATAAAATAAACAACGGAGATTGTTGGAGTACTCTTTTCCCAAAGGTGTACTTCACAGTGATTGACATCAGCAGGATTGCCAAAGTAGGGCATTTGAATTGTATTGAGTGTGACTAACCTAAATTGCCCTAATTAGTCTGTATGTATTAACCGCTGTTCTGGCCAGAACTAAACTAACCTGCCTTTGCAGGTCATGAATCGAGGACCATGCAAACTATAGTCACAGTAACTAACCACTAAGCCAGCACAACAGTACATAGAACTGCTGTTCCACCAAAGTATTCCCACCATAGGCTAATCAAACTGAACATGTGAAAGGGATGTATATACAGTTGTCCATAAAAGACCTCTCCAAGGCCAACTTCATGCTACTCAAGGCAGAAGTTACAATGTTTGTGACACCCATGTAGACAGGAGCTGACAGTTCAACTGACAAATCCTGCACGAAGGCACTGTATGAGCACAACCACTTGTGCATGATTCCTGACATCCCACATAGAACCACGACACTCACCTCCCAAATAATCAAGCCAGTCTGGTGGTCTCCTGCCATTAACAGAGTATACAACAGATGGTAGACACTGTTGAAAATAGGATAATCCAAGGATGCAAACAACTCCCTTACCAGCCCCAATAAGACATTGAGATCCCTCATGGCATCCTCCAAAGCTGGTTAGGTAACTAAAATTACCACAGATTCTACAGACAACCACACAGCATTCTATAGTTATGTCCGAATTCTAACTGGCAATGCTCAGAAGTGCTCTGAGCTGCAACAGAATGGCATTACATAGACTGCTCCCACGGAATGTGCCAGTATTCTGGCAGATTGATTTAGTGCCACATTCACCCCCAAAAGGGCCCATTTCAATACGTAAAGGGTTCCGTTGCCCAGTAATCATGGCCACACAGACAGAAAACACACTACCCACAGCTAAGAATACAGCATCCATGGGACCAGATGACATCCTGGGGTGTGTACTACATGAACTACAAAATAGAATGGCAACTCACCTAACTGTCATGTGTAATCATAGCTTCGCATCAGGCTTGGTGCCCACTTAGTGGCGCACAGCTGCAGTTATCCCACTCCACAAGGGGGGATTCACCTGTGATCCCTGGAAACTACTGTCACATCAGTCTGACGAGCCTGATCTTCATAGCCATGGAATGCATTATCAGGGATGTTTTGAACGCAGACATTGGCAAACTTCAAACACTGAACTCCACACAGATTGGGCTCATGGAGGGCCAGTCTTGTCTCCTGAAACTGATTGACTGCTTTGACTCGGTCTGCATAGCTGTTGAAGAGGGTAAGGCAGTCCACAAAGCCTATGCGGACCTCGCCAAGCCCTTCAACACCATCCCCCAGTCTGGAAACATAGATTAACATACTAATCCGACCATACATCCATATGCCACTCGATGGTTTGCCACATGGCTTACTGACAGAATCCAAACTGTAGGTGTAACTAACTCCTAATCCATCACCAGACAAGTGACAAATGGAGTACCTCAGGGTTCAGTCCTGAGACAACTGTTGTTTAGCATCTACATCTCTGAAGTACAGGCCAACACTACTGGTCTCTGGCTAACAAAGGTAACAGATGAATGCAAAATGGGAGTCATTATGAGCCAGACTGTACTGCATGATATGTTACTGATACCAGCCTGACATCATACAGGTGGGATGGAGTACTGTTAACATCTTGTGGCCTTGCCATGTAAGGTCCTGGTTATGGGGTCTACAACAGTTGGTAGTGTATTGCAGGGCAGACGTGTTTGGATGTGGGGGGGAATACCTATTCGTGCATGACGTATGTTGTGTGTGCCTGTCAACCCCATTAATGATGCATGTGGACATATATGTTTCTGCTATGTTCCCACTTTCTGCAGTGATCTTTCCCTTACATGCATTATTACACTACACAATGGCCTTATATTGTACACTGGTATGTTTATAGATTATTATATATGTGACCTGTGTCTTACATACAGGCGTGTCAGACTGCAGGTGTTAATGCAACATATGTTGAGAATTGCTGTCATACACTTTGGGTGAGGTGCTAGAATGACAGGTCTGTTTTCATATACATTCTCTGACTATGTACATGTTTGACTATCAGTTATATGTCATTGACAGCTGCCTACATTTCTTCGATAATCACACTGAATTTTTAGGGGAACAGGGTACCAGGCTGGTGATATGGGCCATTTATCTGGACATGCAGGACAGATTGGAACAGTTGTGGGGTATGAATATGCATACAACTTTCAATTTGAACATTCTAGCAAATTCTGTACAGTTGTTGGGTGTAATTATGCATACATCTTTCTATATGAACATTGTAACAACATTTGTACAGTTGTGGGGTATGATTACGCATACAACTTAGTAGCACTCCCAGGATTCAAACCCCTGCTGTGTGTGACAAAAAAATTATAGCTAATATCACAGTACACTGTGGTATCATAGACTTGGTGTAAAGCTTTTGACTGTTTTCTATCTAAGTCTCCCTAACTTGTACAATATGACTGACCTCTTAGCACTTCCAACATTGTTATGCAGGACTTCATACACATTTTATCTGCATACCACGATGTGGGTGACACTGCTTAAGATACAACAGTATTATTTATAGTATGGAACAGATCACCAACATATGAGAGAAGAGTAAACAGAAGCTCTCCAGGGGCTTTACCTTTATTCACAGACTATTACACATTTATTTCTACTGCCACAACACTTTCTAAGGCTCTTATATTTATTTGTTATGACAGTACAAGAAGACTGATTACTAACCTGCCTCGCGATGCAGCTTTTGCAGCCTAGCATCATGGGCTTGCTGATTCACAGCCCACTCATCTGCAGCTGTCAGAGAAATGCAGTGATATTTAGCCATACCTATTCATAGTATACACAAGCTAGGCAATTATTTATTACTTAGTAGAATGAGTACTTACTCAGTACTGGGGCATTGGGCATCTGCCAAAACTCCTGGAGCCACAGTTCCAGTACATCCCCCCTCCACCGCTTCACATCAGCATGGTGGTGCCTGACCTGCCCACCAGTTCGGGGGATACCTGTGGCACTGGTGAGGTCACGAGCAAGACTGTCCCAGGCCTCCATTTTATACTGCAAGCCCTGGTACTAGCCCTGCAGTAGTCTCTACTCATGGTGTTTTACCAGGAGACATACCATGATTTTTGACTCCTGGATGCCCCAGCGCTGTGCTCTAAATCAAGTGCCTTCACCCACACCAGCCATTCTGCCTGCAGTAGGAAGCTACAACCAGTTATGAGAAGTATTCCCGGTTGTGGGGTTTAAATTTGGCCAGTTTCCCACACCTTCCCGTGATTGGCCAGGTTTAAAAAGGCTAAGCTATAGGCACACCTGCTTATATAAGGTTGGCACTGCTTAAAGAGGTATACCACTAGGCATATTGAATTGGCTCCCCTACACATTGCCTACACTTACTAACTTGAGCTGTGCTGTGGTTAGCATTGCTTAATAGTTAATTAGCACTATATTTGCCATTTGGCAATGATTTATTCTTCATTACAGGTTATATATGCGTCTGGTATCTGTGATTCATGTGTACATACACTGTATGGGGACCTGGGGACTTCTACACTTTATTACAATAACACCTCAAATCTATGCTTACTGCAGTACTCCAGTTCACATATTTATGTTATGTAGCAGGTTATACCACTTCACACTGTACACAGATTCAGTTCACGTTTGGTTTGATTTTCCTGTGGTGAGGAATAGTTTGCTGATACCTCATTCATATCTATTGCTGTTATGGTTTAGTGGTTAACTACTGTGACTATAGTGTACAGGGTCCTGAGTTTGAGTCTTGCAGAGTTTATTTTGTTGCTGGGCAGAACATGGGCCGTTGGATACAGAGTGATTAAGGCACTTTAAAGCAGTTGTAAGTGGGTTTGCATGGGTTTGCACAATGGTAAGCACTGCTAACCTCTGGTTACAGTTTTTTACACTCAGTTAGCTTCTACTTTGCTTAATTTGTGTAGGCAATGCTTACCCCATGCAAACGCACTTGAACACACTTACTACTGCTTATTTGTGCTTAAACCTGCTTACTAGTGCCTTATTCATTATGACACTGACACTTCACATGTGTATTTAATGCAGTCCTCCAGTTCACATTTAAATGTTATTATGTAGGTTATATGGCAAAAAGATTTAAAAATATGTTCATGTACAGATTTCACATGGAAAATGATATGTGCTGCAGTGGAACTTGAACCAGGAATACCACCCATAGGTGGTAATCCATTAAGTACAGAATAAGTAATTAGGGACCTGGGGACCAAAGTTGATAGTAATCTCTCATTTGACAACCACGTGGCCAAAGTAGTTAGAAAAACATTTTATATAGCCCACCTAATCATGAAGGGATTCACATCTAGATCAGGGGAGGTCATTGTGCCTCTTTACTCATCCCTCATCAGGCCCATAATTGAGTACAATGCCCCTTTTGGGACGTACCTTACCAGACACCTACAGCAACTGGAAAGACCCCAAAAGTACCTCACCAAGAGGATCAAAGGGCTCAAACAGATGCCATATACTGGCCAGTTAAAGAAATTCCAGCTCTACTCAGTGGCATACCGCCTGCTCAGAGGCGATCTGTGCCTGACGTATAAAGCCATGTCCAACCCGGAATTAATGGACATGCTGCACCTCAGAAAATCCAAATCCCATCGAGCTACGCGCTCGAGAGACTTGAACCTCAGCACTGAAATAAATAGGACATGCTGGAGGGACAGATTCATAACCCAGAGGCTCCCCTCACTCTGGAATAAAATCCCAGTCCAGGTTAGGCAGAGTCCCTCATTGACTCTCTTCAAGAGGAATCTTGATGAGTGGATGGGAGATCGTAGGTTTACCCAGGGTATCACTTCTGTGTCGCTGTTAGACAGAGGCACAGTATAGTAACCTTGAAACAGGGCATAGTAAAATTAATTTAAAATGGGTGGCGAAAGCCAAACACACTCTGGCTAGGCTTATAAATGCCCTAGGGCAGATAGCCTAGTATGAACCTATGAACCTGTTTGTTAGGTGGATGCTCTAACCACTACACTATTGCTGTGCTGCTTCATTTGCATATATATTCCTTGTTATCCTCTTCAGCCTTTTCAGCTGCTTTAACCGTAGCTAAGCGATGGGCAAACCCGTGCACCTACCATTAGCTTTACTCAGGGTTTTAAAAAAAATAAATAAAAGGGTTTCTTCATTTTATTTAAATGTACTGTTGCTGTTGAACACATGGTGACTGTTGGTGGGGATATGCAGACACCTATGAGCAGTCTTGCTCCTTTATTTACACTTTCTTCTGTTCTACTTTGCAGGGGTGTGTTTATTCTGAGAGCTCTGCTCTCAGACACACCCCCTGCACTCATACACGCTCTGTGTTGGATTTGGAGCTCAGGCAGCGGGCCTTCATTAATATGCATGGCCTGCTGCCATCCTCCTCTTAAACTGCCGCTTCCGTGCAGGACTAGATTAGTCCTGCAATGAGGATTAGTAAATCCGAGGGTTTATTTAATATTTTTTAGCATAAATGGAAGTTGTTTTATGGAATGTTTACTGCTTATGATTCGATAGTATTGTTCATATGATTTTATTGTTGAAGTATTTAAAGCTTGATTGATGTGATGTTTGTTCTGTTGAAATTCTGATTATTTATATGAACAAAAGTGTTTAACCGAATAGATGTGTGTGTCTAATTGTGCAAATTTGTTTATTTAGAATTTGCCTGAAGTTGCAATGCTTGTGAGTGGTTTGAAGATTTATACAACAAATATGAAAACATTTCACAGAATAGTGAAACTGGAACACATCCTTCTTAAGCCAAATTTGGATAGCATATTCATTGGTGAACCTCTAATCCCTGACTGCCCCACATAGCTCATTTTGTCTCATCTAGAAAGAAAGCTGCATGGAGCTAATTATATAGCCTCACCAAATGCAAATGAAATGTGGGACCCAACTGATATTTTAAATGTAATTTTACTTATTCATTTGTTAACAGGTAAGTAAAGTGGTCCTCAGACACTTTTCAGCCAGGACTTGTATCATAAGGGCAGGGGTAAACACAATATACACGGACAATTTTAGTGTAGTCAGTTAACCCACATATTTTTGGGAAGGAGTAACTTAAGGAAAACCCTCAGGGACACAGGAACTACATTTAAACTCCACCGTAGACAGTTCTTGGAATTTAGGATTGAACTCTGGACTCTGAAGCTGTGAGACAGAGATCTGATCACTGAGCCAGCCATCATTCCCAGCTACTCAAGATGCCACTCAAGTAGCAGACAGGAGCAGAATAGATTATGAGGAATTAGATCCTGTCAATGGAAACTGGCTATTGGGCAAGGAATGTCATCTCACTACTTGGGAAGGATTAAGAACCAAAATGTGAGGTTGAAAAGTAAGAGACCTTATTTCTACACACATGGTTCTGGAACCAGACCTTTCAATCAGAAGCGGTCTCTGTCCCATGAACATCCCTCAGGACAGGCACCAAGTAGTTGTAGGAATAGTCACAAGATGCTTACTGGGTGACATGTATTTGGAGGTTGTGTCAGTAGATAAGATATTCATCCCAATGCAACCATAAGCTACTGAAACTTTTATCTGTTCTTTGTGCATAGGTTCCTTCAGCTAAATACCCCTCAACTGACCAGAATATCACAGAATGTCTAGATTTTTGCCTCATATTTTTGTCCTGTTCTTCATAAAATTTGTGGTTTTCTGGCAATTCATTAAGGTTTGAAGTCACTGAATAATGGTAGACATTTGAGTTTCAGAATTAATAGCATTCAGAAAGCAGATGCTAATGCAAAACCTGTTATTCTAGTAGCCTAAGTTCACCCCAACATTGTTTTTGGTTTTGTCCAGAATTCTTGCGCTAATAGGTTGAGAGGTATGAGCAACTTTTCTGTGTGGTCAGCTTTCCTTGAATGTAAGGGTGAGGTGCATCACAGGTTGTGAGCTACTGACTTTTTAGTTCTGCGCTGAAAAATTACTGTTGTGTAAGCTACTGACTTTTTAGTTCTGCTCTGAAAAATTACTGTTGTGTAAGCTGAACTTACCATAACAGTAGATGTTTGAATGATCACTGCTGCAGTAGCCTTAACTATATGGGTTAAAGTGTGCCAAGGATATAACAGCGGACCAGCCTCCAAAGCTTCAGGACACCTTCTACGTGCCCAAACTGTCAAGCAACTCAATCTGAGCTGAATAAAAGACAAGTTTGGTTGTGAAGTCCTTCAGAGCTTTCCTTGTAGCAGAGAGAGGGAGGCTAAGCCCTGAAATGACAACACTAGAAATCAAAAGAAATAATAATAATAAAATAAATGTCTAGACCCTGGCACTAAAAAAAAAACACCTAAAAACAAGGGGGATGGAGGGAGTGGCTACTGCAGCACTGATCATTCAAACATCTTCTGTTATGGTAAGTTCAACTTACACAACTGTACTATGCTCTTCATATTGATAAATGCTACAGTAACCTTAGCTCTATGGGTAGATTACCATAGCCAACTGTATTTGGGATGTGGAAGGGGAAGGGTCCTAAGAAAGCATAATCTAGACCTCGAGAAATAATCAAGCTTGTAGTAAAGGTATGTAGAGAGGACCAAGTAGTATTCTAGAATCCATTCCTTTTCAAAAAGCCATAAAAGAAGCCAAGGTTCTTGTAGAGTGGACCTTGACCCTGCCTGGAATAGATTTCTTATGGTGAGTATAACAAATTGTTATAACCTTAGGCAACCATTTGTTAATAGTCTGTTTTAACACAGGTTGCCCCTTCATCATACTTTCATAAGAAATGAACAATTGATGCAAAGATCTGAAAGATTTAGTTCTGTCAAAATAGTACCTGAATTGTTTGTGGACATCCAAGTTTTTTTCTCATTTTTAGGTTCAGAAAAGAAAATGGGGAGATGGATAGTTTGGCTTAAATTAAGAATACCACTTTAGGAATAAAAGAGTGATTAGTTCTCAAAGAAAACCTGTCCTTGTGGAAAATGAGGTGATATTGACTCACCAGAAGAGCTTGCAACTCAGCTACCCTTCTTGCAGAGGTCGGAGCAATCAGTAAAACTCATTTTCACATTAAGAACCTCAAGTCAGCCAGATTAGCTGGTTAAAATGGAGCAAGTGTTGGATTCTCTAACACAAAATTAAGATTCTCATGGAGGGCCACAGGTTAACTTAGAGGGCTATTATGCAAAACCCCTTTCAAGAATATTTTGGCATGTGACTACCTTGAAAGAGGAGGATCCATGGGTAGACATGCTGAAATGGCTGATAAATGAACCTTGATAGAGGAATAAGAAAGGCCACTGGATACTACCTCATACAAATACTGCAAAGCCAGAGAACAACTAGCCATGAATGAGTGCTGGTTATGTTGCTTACACCAAATAGAAACACTTTTCCATTTGCTAATATGTGATTTCTAGTAGCAGGCTTTCTTATCTCCATTAGTAACTGCTGCACACCCTCTGAAAACAGGTGCCTAAAAGGAATTAAGACCTTATCATCAAGGAAGTTGATTGAAGATGATTGATATCAGGGTGTATCAATCTCCCATATTCTTGTGCAAGTAGATCCATTCTGTAAAGAAGCTTGTCATAATTACCAGTTGCCATTTCAAAAAGGAAGAGGGAATCACTACAATGATCTTGGGGGATTCCTACTGAATCTGGATATTAGTGGAAAGGCAAATAGGAACATACATGTCCAAAGAAAAGAAAAGTTATCTATCTTCCAGACATTCTTGCATGGAGTCCTGGAACAGAACTTTGCCAGTTTATTGTTGAGAGAGGAGGCAAAGAGATCTACATGAAGAACTCTCCACAGATGGATCAAATCTTGGAAGACCCCAGATCTAGTTATCATTTATGAGGTTCTGCCCTAGTCCTGCTCAGCTTGTCTACCACACAGTTTTGCTATGACAGAATGTAGGATGCCTGTAGAGTGAGATTGCACTGTGAAGCTATATCCCATACTAATATGGCTAATCTACAAAGGGGGTACAACTTGGTTCCCCCTTGCTTGTTGATGAACCACATCAATGTGGTATTGTCTGTAACCACTTGAAGAAGTCCTGAGGACCAAATTGATACAGAGAAATGAGTGCCTTGATTGGGGCAAGCATATCCTTGATATTTATGTGCTTGCATCTGTTCTTGGTGTCCCAAACCCCCTGCACATTTATTTCTCCTGAAACTGCTCCCCAAGCAAAGCCTGAAGCATCTGTGATGACTGACTGCTTTAGAGCAGGGAGAGAGAAAAGGAAACCTTGATTTAAGGATATATGTTGTCGCCACCAAGTGATTTCTCTTAACCCAGTACTGGGATCTGTAAAGATAAAGGGTGTTGATGTTGGGAACAAAGAGATTTCATAGATGCCATTAGACCCAAAGTCCTGAGGTATTCCCTCGCACTGACTGAAGTCTGAAAACCTTAGAAATAGATCTAAATAAAGATGCATTCTTCCTGTGGAAAAAAAAGATCTTTGAACTGAGGTGCTAGTTGACATCCCAGGATCACAAGAAAGACTTTTGAATGTTCTCTTGGAATCCCAGCTTGTACAAGAGATCTCCCACCCAAGAGAGATTACTGACATTTTGAAAAAGACTCTGCAAAGAGAAGCAAGTCATCTAAATATGGAAAAATATAGCTATCATGTAGCCAGAAATGAGCTGTAACTGAAGGTAGACACTTTGTGAACACTCTTGGAGCAGCGGATAGTAAAAGGGTAAGGCAGAGAACTGATAATGTGATCCAGACACACAAAATCTTAAGGAACGCTTGAAGTCTGGATGAATAGGAATATGATGATAAGCTTCTTTTAAGTCTAGTGTCGCCAGGAAGCTTGAAAGAGGAAGAAGAGGCAACAGGTTGTGAGGTGACATCATTTTGAATTTGGGCACTATCACAAACAGGTTTAGGAAAGAAAGGTCCAGGTAGCCAAGCATTTTCTTTCTTTATGACTAGGAACATTCTTGAATAAAACCCTTCCTCACCTGGAAAGGAGGAACTGGTTCTGTCACTTCTTGGACAGCATGTGATGAAGAACAGGTGGAAACAAAGTCTGATTTCAGGATGAGAAATGACCCCCTGAAAAGGAGGAATTTCCTTCCACTGCCATTTGTACAGCTGATGAATGATTTTCAGAACCCATTTGTCTGATTTAGACTTTCAGGAAGAGAAAAAGGGCTAGGGTGGAAGGGAGTCGCAAGGTCTGTTTGTTAGAAAAATGTGTATTTGAATACATGAGAAATGCTAGTTTAAAAAGCAAAGTAGTATATAATTCAATTTATTCTATTAATCATATAGTAGAGAGGATTAATTCATGTTTAAATGTAAAGTAGTTTTGAAACTGCAGTGCGGCTTGAAGCAAAGCTGACCTTCGACCCTGGCAGATGCTAGCTTAGCAAGTTTTAATGCTTATGCTTTTCACAAGTGATTATCTGCTGGGTCAGGAAATTAAATGTGTGAAATAATGAAATCTTCTGCTCTTTCCTGCTGGGATGATTTGGCCTTGTATCATACCTCTCAACCTCTTAGCTCAAGAAATCTGGACAAAGCCTTACATTATGGAGGGACAAAGGCCCACAAATAGGGGAAGATTTTAAACAGTGCTCTTACAAACTTAAAAAGTAGATAGAGTAACATGGTTTGTGTTAAAATGCATTTTCTAAAGGATATGAAGCCTGAAACTCAAGTGTATGTCATTATTTAGTGATTTCATTCCTCAGATCGTCCAAGTGATTTGCCAGAAAAACATTAATTTTATGAGGAACAGACTGAAATTTTGAGCCAAAAATCTGGACATTCTGCAACAATCTGTACAGTTGAGAGGTATGCCTTGTATATGTATTACCGAGATAGCACGCAGCTGTGTGAGAAAGTGTAACAGAGAACAAAGATGTGTATTAAAAGACTGAATCTGCTATTGTATTCGAACTGATATGAAACCTTGAAGAAGTAACTTTACAGAGAGACATTATGTCTGACCAGGTGGATAGCAAGGCCGTATTGTAACCAGAGGAAAACTTTTTTAAAATATACAGTATCAGCAGTTTTAATGAATAGAAGACTGTAAGCTAAAGTGATGTAGATGCCCTGTGACATATCACGTCAGTAAGGTGGGCACAGCTTGAATGTTAAACCTATATAAGATTGTGTGCTTCCTGTTTCATGTCAGACAAAATTCTGTACTTGTACGTTTTTTGCCTCCTGGTGTACACTAGTAAACCTTTGAATCTGAACCTCCTGTGTATTGAATTCTTGATTTTATTTAACAGTTTGGTCCTTCGTGCCGGATATTCCCTCGGACAGCTGCAGATCAGAGTCTACCGGTGGTCGAATACTGCGCAGGAGAAGTTACTGAAACGGTTCTTCTTGGGTGAAAAGACCTCCGACTGAATTGTCATTTAAAGAGGCTGGCCACTTTCTGATCTGTGGCCGAAGAGCGGATATTGGACAGTTCAATACCGGAGGCTCAGGTAGGAAGAATTTACCTTTTTTTCTGTTTTAGATCAGGGACTAGGTTACAGTATATTGTTGTCAAGATTTGTTTTGCAGATCAGGGACAAAAGGAAGTACTGTATATTTGGTCATAGATCAGGGTAACAGAATAAGGTAGGCAGTTATTCTAGATACACTGCAAACAGGAACTGAGAATTTGATATCACGTGATAAAAAAAAAAGGGTTACGTAATATTTTCTTTGCCATGGGTAATCAGTGCACTAAAACATCGCAAGATCCGCCCCTAACCGAAGACGCAAAATACATGCAATCACAACGTTCCGATAACGTTAGGTATTATACGAAATGGGTTAACAAATATGAATTTGATGGTAAACTAGATAAAACTTCACTAGTGAAACTCCTCAAACAGCTTAAATCTGATGCGGGAGGTCAGGCAAAAAAGCAACGCCAATTAGGCATTCCTCAGGCACACAGGTGGATTGAGGAAGCAAATCGTAGAGAACAGAAGCTGAAGAATTCAAAAACATTATTTTTAGACAAAGAGGATAATAACTTGGTAATAGCGACAGCTCCTCCTCCTCCTCCTTTGCCCCCTCCCTTACCCTTTTCAGGATATGAAGCGAGTGGACAGGCTGGTCCGCCCCCGTGTTATCCTGAAGTTTCAGCAAGACCACAAACATTTGTTAGAGATCCTATTGAGACTAAGTCCCGAACATGTAAAACACATAGGGACACAGAATCATATCAAATAGAGAGAAACCTACAGGATGAGAGTGAGGAAGAAATATGCCCACTTATAGAAGTTCCAAATCCTCAGGCAGGACAGGAAGGGCAAAACCCAACACTCTTAGTATATAGACCATGGACACCGGAAGATATCCGGAAGGCTACTGAGGGTATCCCCCATCCGAAAGTTAATTTTACGAAATTTTTAGAAGATATACAAGGCATGAGGTTGAGTTACCACTTGAATGGGGAAGAAGTAGAAAAAGTAGTAAGACAAATTATAGGTCCAGATTGGCACATGATTTGTGGCACCTGGAATCCTCGTAATGCAGACCTTAGACCACTCCCACATAGTGACGCAGAGTTAGACAACAGAGTGAAAGGTCTAACAGACTGAATCTCTGAGAAATGGAAACCTAGAGTGGACTGGACTTGCATTAATCAATGCATACAACAGGAAAATGAGACAATAGATGGGTACTATGCTAGATTATTAGAGTGTTTTAATAATCATAGCGGTATGTCGGTTCCTGAGAACCAAACGAATGATTCCCCATATAAACAACAATTGAAAAATGCATTTTTGAAAGGTTGCATTGCACCTATTAGTAGCTTCATTACGAAGCATATGATAGATCATCGAACAGGGAGGCTACAAGCCTTACTCGAATACGCTAGACATGCTGAAAGACATTTTAATAGTAAAAAGAAAAAGAAGGCGTAAGTCTTCACTGCTGAAGATGGAGCTGAAGTGTTTGTGTTACAGTCAGGTAAAAAGGGCAAAAAGAATGCCCAGGGAAACAAACAGTCTGACAAACGATCAGAAGATTTTGAAGAGAGAAAAAAGAGAGGTGAATGCTTCAAGTGCGGGAAAAAGGGACATCTAGCAAGGGATTGTAAGCAAAACAAAAAGGTAATTACGGAAGATAAGGGAGATGAGGACTGACTATGTGAAAGTCAGAAATCATCAGGAAAAGCTAATAAACAGAAAACAAATGTAAATGTGATAGAAGGAGTAGAGGAAGTGCAAGTAGATATGGAGGATGAAGAAAATGAAATTTTGGACTTAGCATTATTGAGTTTAGAGCTCTACTTAGCAGATACAGAACCGGAAGTTACACTTCTGGTGGAGGGAAGGGAAGTCAAATTCCTGTGTGACTCAGGAGCATCACGGACTTTGATACACCCCTCCAAGTTACCAGAACATTCCGAATCGCCTGATTATATACTAGTGAAAGCAGCAAACGGACAGCTATATAGGGAACCACTTTCCCATGATATAGCAATAACTGACCTGCTTCAGGTATGACCCAGAGAAGTAAAACTGTTGTTTCTGCAAAGTGTCCAGTGAACCTATTGGGCAGGGACCTTATGCAGATATTTGGCATAGCAGTAGTTCCAACTGTAAAAGGTATGGAGGCACAGAGACAAATGGATACCTTTGTAGTGCGATCAGAGGGTGAAACTTTTTACTGGTACAGCCAGGACCTAGTCACGACTGGTCCAGGGGCAGTAACTGAGGAACTGATGAACATAGCCATCAGTAAAGCCCCCTCCCTTGACACTGATCGACAGCATTTGTTACACTGTACTCTATACTACTGTACTACACCAAGACCTGATAGAGAGTATGAGCAAGAATTGTTTAGAAATCATGCAACTAGATTGGTTTTGCGTACTTTGTACTGGGATACTGAGGAGAACAGTGTAGTTAGCTGTTTGTTACCTCAAGAATTCCTTGCATTGTATAGATCAAATCGATTACCACATGTCAACTAGACAAAGAACAAAAGTGTCAAATGGGCAGACTTAGGAGAAAAAGTAATAAGATGGGAGAAAGAGACTGATTTAGAACTATCAGAACAAGGGATACAAAAACAAAAACTGAATTGGTTGACACAGACACATCCAGCTGTACACTTGCAATATAGCGAGGACAGCTGATTAGCGTTTTTATTAGAAGAAGAAGAAAAGGCCTTATGTGAAATTCCAACAACTCTTTGGTCAACAGGCAGGTCAGATGTAGGACTTATTCGAACAGCAGGACTGGTTACAATTACCCCAAAGTCAGCTTTTAGACCACAGAAAAGACAATACCCTTTGAGAAAGGATGCAGAAATAGGAATTAAGCCTATAATAGCAGCATTACTCAAAGAAGGAGTACTGGTAGAATCTCCTGATTCACCATGTAATACACCCCTATTTCCTGTTAAAAAAGCAAACGGGGAATGGCAGATGGTACAAGATTTACAAGCTGTAAATAATGCAGTAATACCTAGAGCACCTACGGTGCCAGATCCACAAACTTTGTTAAACGATTTAGAACCGCAACAGAAGTATTTCTCTGTGGTAGATATTAGCAATGCTTTCTTTTCAATACCTATACATCCTGATAGTCAATATTGGTTTGCATTTACATTTCAGGGTAAAAGGTATACGTATACTCGACTACCACAGGGATATTGTGAGAGCCCAACAATATTTGCACAAGAAATGGCTAGCAACCTGGCAGGGTTTACCCCACCGGGAGGTAGTCAAATTCTACTTTATGTAGATGACATCTTGCTAGCAGCCCCCACCCAGCAACAATGCAGGGAGGATACTGTAGCATTATTGAAATTTTTAGCAACACAAGGACACAAAGTAAACAAAAGTAAGTTACAACTTTGGAGAAAACAAGTTAGATACCTAGGATATGTAATATCCAATGAAGGTAGAATATTAGATGAGGAAAGAAAAACAGCAATTTTGCAAGCACCCAAACCAACAACCAAGAAGGAAATGATGTCCTTCTTGGGTACAACTAATTTCTGTCAGAGCTGGATACCAAATTATGCTTTGGAATCTACTCCACTGACTAACTTAATATATAAGACACCAATGGCAGCACAAGATATCTTACAATGGACACCTGAAGCAGAAACGACTTTCTGCAGGTTGAAGCAGTTGATAGCTTCTTCATTAGTTTTAGGACTTCCGAATTATCACAAATGGTTCTTTCAGACTGTAGATTGTAAGCAAGGATATATGACGTCAGTATTGACGCAACAACATGGGGATAAGCAACGCCCCATAGCCTATTATTCATCGCAGTTAGATCCAGTGGCATGATCTTTGCCTCACTGTGTACAAGCAGTAGTTGCAGCTGCAATGGCAGTGCAGGCTTCGGGCTCAGTGGTGTTATTCCACCCCCTCACATTGAGAGTGTCTCATGCAGTTGCAATAATTTTACTGCAAGAAAAAGTGGCATATCTTTCTCCTGCTAGACATCTTTCATGTATGACTATACTGCTGAGCCAACCTCACATGACAATTGAACGATGTACGACATTAAATCCATCAACATTACTTCCAACTCCTGTGGAGGGCACACCACTCAGCTGCCTGCAGGAAATTGAACAGTTAGCTTTACCTAGGCAAGATCTCACAGCTATGCCCTTGGATAATGCCGAGGTGACATATTACGTGGACGGCTCATGCAGAAGGGGTCCTACAGGGAAGAATCTGGTAGGATATGCAGTAGTTACAGACACTGAAATTTTAGAAGCTCAATCCTTACCACACAACTTATCTGCACAAGCAGCGGAATTGATAGCTTTGACGAGGGCATGTACTTTAGCAAAAAACAAGTGTGTAAACATATATACTGATAGTATGCTTTTTCTACAGTACATGTATTTGTACAACAATGGAAAAATAGAGGAATGATAACATCTAGTGGAAAACCTATTAATAATGCGCAATTTATTTTGGAGTTATTAGAATCTATTCAGTTACTTACCAAAGTAGCTATTTGTAAATGTGTAGCTCATACAAAACAACAGGATAAGATTTTGAAAGGCAATGCACGAGCTGATGCAGCTGCAAAGCAAGCAGCCTCAGACTCAGAAACCTTACTTTTGAATGAGGAATTACAACCCTCTGAGATTTTAGATTTAGACATGTTAAAAACAATGCAGACGCTTACTACAAAAGCAGAAAAACAAAAATGGATAAAATGAGGTGCAATTCTTGAGAATGGACTGTACATTTCCAAAGAGAGAAAACCGATATTGCCGTCTAATTTATTTAGATATGCAGCTTTGTTGAGCCATGGGCAGTGCCATGTCTCAAAAGGGGGGATGATACAGTTAGTAAACCGAATATTCCAAACATACGGATTCACAAATTATACACAAAAATTTTGTGCAGCTTGTCATACTTGTAACAAGCACCATGCACAAGGGGCATTTAAAACCAAGCAAGGAAGTTTTCCTATACCACCATACCCGTTCCATACTATTTGTATGGATTTCATAGAATTGAATAAGAGTGAAGGGAAAAAGTTTTGTTTAGTTATTGTAGATATGTTTTCCAAATGGGTAGAAGCTTTTCCAACCAAAAACCCGGATGCAGCAACAGTGGCAAAAGCCCTGATAAAAGAGATAATCCCTAGATTTGGCATTCCGGAAAGGATTTATAGTGACAACGGCACTCATTTTGTGAATCAGACAATCCAGCAACTTGGGAGATTTTTTGGTATCTCCCTAAAGAACCATTGTGCCTACCACCCACAGTCAGCAGGACTGGTGGAAAGGTACAATGGTACCCTCAAAAATAAGCTTAGGAAGCTAGTAGAGGAGACCCAAAAGAATTGGATATACTGTCTGCCTTTGGCACTGCTGAGTATGAGAACGGTTACAAATGTGAAGGGTTTGACTCCCTTTGAAATGGTTTTTGTGAGAGCATATTATGTGCCTCAGTGGAAAGCTCTCATGCCTGCAGAGCAAGAGGCTGACAGTTCATTAGCTAGTTATATGAGGAAACTGTTAACAAATAAATCTGTTTTGCAGTTTAACTCTTTTTCAGATAAGGAACAGACCAGACCGGTGGAAGCAGTCTTGGCCCCTGGGATGTTTGTGTGGCTGAAAGTAACGAAAAGGAAGAATTGGGTAAGTCCAAAGTGGGAGGGACCGTACCAGGTTCTGTTGGCAATGCCTACTGCAGTTAGAGTGGCCGAGAGGACGTCCTGGGTTCATTTGACACATTGTAAAGCGGTAAAGAACTTTCAACTTGATAAAAACTTTGTGACTGATACACAACCAGACCGAGATGGCCAAAAACAAAGCGAATAGAAATTTAGATCAACCCCAGAGATGTTGCATAATCATTTTGTTGAGAGTACATTTATTGACTGTAATTGTGACAATTTTCCTCTTGTTGTGGTTTATCCTACACACAACCACACAAGTGAAAGTGGGAAGGCATGATGGAATGTCTATAGACTGGCATCCAAATTTTAACACATACCTAGCCATAAAATGTGTATATGCAGAGACTATGAACATTTCAAATTGCTGGGTTTGTACAGCTATACCAACAGCATATGGAGGACTGATAATGCCCGCTGTCCCTTTGGGGATAAATGAGACTTGGGAGAATTTACTCTTCGATACAGGAACTGTGAGATCACAGGACAAAATAGCTTTATTTTTACCTGTCACACAAAAAAGGAGTTGTATGTTTTTATAAAAATGATACCCTCCAGGTGGGCTGGAGCAATTGTAATATAACCATATCTTACCGATGTTATATTAAGAATAGTAATGGCAATACTTATTGCAATACTAATTATGACTCATATTTGAACTCATTGAAAACAACCATGAATGACATTCTCAAAAATCCAGTTTTGTTTAAACAATTGTCAGTTATAGATCAGAAAATGTTTCATGCAGGGCTGATGCGTATTAGTACTAAAGTAGAAAACTGTTATTTTATTTGTGGGAAAAAGGCATATAAATGGTTACCTGAGAATTGGTCCGGCAGTTGTTTTTTGGGTTATTTGGTTCCAGCAATAAGACATACTGCAGAATTACCTTTGGGTAAGATACGAAACGTGAGAGAAGCAGCTCGAAAACCTGAAGGTTTAGTTGAAAAACCTGTAAATCTGGTCGGAAAGATTGACGCTGGCTGGAAAGATCATAATGCCGTGAAAGATAAAAGCAAATTGACTCATATGGACTTGAGTGACAGTGTTATATCCTGGGCAGGAATATTCCCAGCCTACGGAGCAGTCAAATCGATCTGGAAGCTGAGGAAGTTGTTGACACTTCTCGAAGTAATGAGTAATGCAACTTTTTCTGCCTTAGAACTGGTGACTGATGAATTGAATGCAATGAGAACTGTTGTGCTACAAAATCAAATGGCTCTTGACTTCACCCTAGCGGCGAGAGGTGGTATGTGCGCACTTATCAAAGAAGAATGCTGTGCGTATATACCAGATAACAGGCATGAAATTAAAAATCACCTAGAGGTAATTTAGCAAGTATCAGCCATGACTGAACCAGGCCCAAACCCACTGATGGACTTTTTCCAGAATCTATTTGGGGGGTGGGGTTCCATCCTAATGAATATTCTGATTGCCATTTGTGTGGGTATACTCCTAATAGGAGCATGTGTTTGCTGTGGAATTCCCTGCATGAAAAGATTAATCAAAGATTTTATTGACGTATCTGTTACTGAAACTTTGTACCAAGATATTGAGATTGAGAGATTGATCTCAGATGACATTTTTTCTGAAGTATCGATTGAATGACTTACCTAGCTGAAAATCCTAAGTGGAAGAAGTTGGGAGATGAAATGACACTATGCATACTTCAAAATAGAATAAAAAGTATCAATAGGGGGGAAAATGTTAGAAAAATGTGTATTTGAATACATGAGAAATGCTAGTTTAGAAAGCAAAGTAGTATATAATGCATTTTATTCTATTAATCATATAGTAGAGAGGATTAATTCATGTTTAAATGTAAAGTAGTTTTGAAACTGCAGTGTGGCTTGAAGCAAAGCTGACCTTCAACCCTGGCAGATGCTAGCTTAGCAAGATTTAATGTTTATGCTTTTCACAAGTGATTATCTGCTGGGTCAGGAAATTAAATGTGTGAAATAATGAAATCTTCTGCTCTTTCCTGCTGGGATGATTTGGCCTTGTATATGTATTACCGAGATAGCACGCAGCTGTGTGAGAAAGTGTAACAGAGAACAAAGATGTGTATTAAAAGACTGAATCTGCTATTGTATTCGAACTGATATGAAACCTTGAAGAAGTAACTTTACAGAGAGACATTATGTCTGACCAGGTGGATAGCAAGGCCGTATTGTAACCAGAGGAAAACTTTTTTAAAATATACAGTATCAGCAGTTTTAATGAATAGAAGACTGTAAGCTAAAGTGATGTAGATGCCCTGTGACATATCACGTCAGTAAGGTGGGCACAGCTTGAATGTTAAACCTATATAAGATTGTGTGCTTCCTGTTTCATGTCAGACAAAATTCTGTACTTGTACGTTTTTTGCCTCCTGGTGTATACTAGTAAACTTTTGAATCTGAACCTCCTGTGTATTGAATTCTTGATTTTATTTAACACTGTTTAATAATCATTTAGACTTGTTGGAGTGTCATTGATTTATGGAGGTCTGAGACATCTTTTTGGAACCTGTTTTTCTCCCTGTCTATCTCTCCTTCTCTTTTCCAGTATACATGACCTGATCTGTTCTTTTATACATATATTAAAGTTAAGAACACCACTTTTTTGGCAGTACTGAAAGTCAACCTGATCTGTTCTTTTATACATATATTAAAGTTAAGAACACCACTTTTTTGGCAGTACTGAAAGTCAGATACAAATGACTTTGTACCTTTACTCACCCAACCTCCATCCTGAAACTTAGTGGAGATATTCACCCTAACCCTCGAGCCACACATCAACTGCCCACCATGGCCGACCCATTACTTCCCAATGCTCCCAACACAATGTTCCTATCAAGTAATAAATCTAACCTCATTCTTTTGACATTAACCTCAGAAGTATCTGCAACAAAATACATGATATCCATACATGTATAGATTTTTACTCCCCAGACATTTTAATTACCACTGAAACCTGGCTAAAACAAGAAATAACTGACAACAAAATTATTTCCACATGTATTAACATACTCAGAATGGAAAATTTTTAAAAGAACAATTGGCATTTCCATTATTTATAAAAACAACTTAGAAATAACTCCAGCCCATCTAAATATCCAACAATTTAATAATGCTGAACTTCTAATTGCACACCTCAAAATCAACCAAAATAAATCTATATATATCTCAGAAGTGTACATCACACCAGGCAACAACATTACCACAGCCAAAAATATTCTACACTGGATATCTAACAACATCCCCCAAACCTTCATCTTAGGTGCCCTGATTATAGACTGGTAATCCAATAAACTGCAGCAAACCCAATGACTCTATTCATCTATTTGGCTTCACCCAACTAATAAGCTCCAACACCAGAATTAACAAAAGCACTAACAGGCAGTCCACACTGGACTGGGTATTGACAAATAAACCCCATAATATAAAGTCCTCTGGTTGCTTACCAGATATTATAAGTGACCACCTCCCAAACTATGCAATCAGACAACAACATGGTTCACCCAAACAAATAATCTATAAACAAGTACGTAATTTAACCAACAGCTCTGTCCCACTACATCTGGAATGTATTGAGAGTAATGCCCCTAGATGAAGCAGTTACTCACTTCAGTTATTCTTCTTCCGGCTTTTTCTGGTTAGGGGTCGCCACAGCGGATCACCTGTCTGCTCATGATTGTCAGTGGAGTTTTACGGTGTCTAGTTGCCAGCCTGGCACCCAACCTTCAACAGAAGGCACACACATGCACACACTCATACCTAAGGCCAGTTTAGAGTGTCCAATCCACCTACAGCATGTCTTTGGGATGTGGGAGGAAACCGGAGCACCTGGAGGAAACCCACATGACCACAGGGAGGACATGCAGACTCTGCACAGAAGGCACCCCAGCCAAGGATCGAACCGGAGAACTGCTGTGAGGCGGCAACACTAACCGTTGCACCACTGTGGCCGCCCATCAGTTACTCACTTCAGTTATACCTTCCTAAAAATACTAAATGATTTAGCACCAGTTGGGACAAGAAGGGTAAAAACTAACATAGTACCATGCTTGACAAAAGAGACCAAACAGATCATGCTGCAAAGGGATAAAGCATGGAAATAATAGTATAAGAATAAAACACAACATGCCTACCGACATTTTAGATAGCTCACAAACAATACCAAGACCCTTGTTACATCTGACAAGGAATCATACTACAGTAATCTGCAACAAAATCACCAAAACAACCTCAAGCTTTTTTGGTCCTCTGTAAATAACTGTCACACCCTGGCCATACCACTACACCCTGTCCTTCTACTTCAAATACTTCAAACAACAAAGAGTCCACTGTCACTCAGCTCAATACCTTTTTTATCCAGTCATTTCTATCACTAATAAATGACCAAATCACCTCACCCCTCCAACTTCCATCTATTCTTGAAAGCAATGCACTGTATTTTAGTTTTCAGCCCATCTATTTTAGTTTTCAGCCCATCCAAACAGCAACCGTAAAAATTTATTAGCAATATTTAAAAGCAACAACCTCAGATGCTGAAAACATTCCCACTGAGGTCCTCAAAATAGATGACAAGCACTAGCCTTCCCTGTCTCCATTTTGATCAACTGGTCAGTAACTAAAAACTATGTTCCATCCATCTGAAAAAGTCCATTATTAATATACCGTTCACAAAATAGGTTCTTCAACAGAGTTAACAAACTACAAACTTACTGCTATCATATCACCCCTCTCTAAAATCCTCAAGAAATGTATTCACTCACAGCTTATGAAACCTATAACCAAACACAACAACCTGCACAATGTCAGACCCAGCCATATTACTACTACTGCTCTGCTCAACTTCACCAACATAGTAAACCAATACAGAAATGAGGGCAATCTTGTTTCTTCATGTTTCCTTGACCTTTCCAAAGCATTTGACATAGTGACCCACCAAAGGCTCCTTTCTGAACTTGTAGCACTGGGTCTCACTTACCCCTCCCCCTCCCATTCCTGGTTTCATAGTTATTTATACAATCATTAACAGGCAACTAAATGGCAACAAAACCTTTCAGCATTTCAAACAATTTCTGTTGGTGTTCCCTATGGGTCAATATCAGGCCCCTTCTATTTAATATTTTCATAAATAAACTTCATACCGCTACAACACTTGCTAGTTTCACACAATACTCTGATGATTCAGCCTTTATCTGCTCTGCCCCATACATAATAAACTTACAGGAAATCACTCACAAATCTTTCAGTGACATTGAAATATGGAGAAAAAATTCTAACTTGATGCTTAGTGACAAAAAAAAAACAAGCGTATGCTATTTACTCCAAAACACTTTAACCAGAAACACACATTTAATATTACCTCAAGTAATAACACAAAAATAGAAACCATAAGCCAAGCTAAACTACTCAGAGTCATAACAGATGACAACCTCAAATATGATAACCACACACTTCATTCCATTAAGAAAATTCACCAAAATCTCGGCTCCCTCTATAGGGTCAAACACTACCTGATAGATCAAGCAAGGATTACCTTAGCAGCAGCAGACCTCCTTCCTTCTCTATTAAATGCTTTTCCTATTCTTACAAATATTAACACTACATGTAAAACTAAACTAGTCACTTGCTGCTACAAAACAAATAAATTTGCAACAAATCAACCTTATAAAACACATCACTGCCTTGCATTAAAATAATTAAACTAACAAAATATTAAATATTTTCACAACCATCAAGATTCTTGTTGGGTGCTCCCAAACCAGTTGACATACTCATAACTACTTATTGCCCATAACCTATTGTACTCTTCAGACAAATTCCCAGCATTGCAAAATACTCTACTGTACTATTCACCCACTAGAGACCTTTGCTCTAGCAATAAACTTTTGCTATGTATCAGTAAGACATTTGACAATGCTGGAGACTCTCTCTACTCCCGTTATGTGGCAAAACTCTGTAATGAAATCCACTCAAAGTTGTAACAGATAGAAAACTTAAATAGTTTCATAACTTTGCTTAAAAATCACCTATACTAAAGGTTTCTCTGTTCTTCCTGTGCACCTGGGTAGCTTTACTCAGTTTGTCCAACGAACAACAGCTGCAGCAAGCAAACGTTCAACTTCTTATTAAATAATATAAATCGCGTGGTTGCTTCTGTTGAAATAATGGTTCATCCACTTAATAAAATCAGCACACGTTTTATTGAAAAGTAACTGTGAAGCGAACCCAACTGTTAAAAACAGATAAAACCAAAATTCCTGTTAAGCGCTTTTCAGCTTCACAGTGTGAAGACTTCTTCAGACTAATTGCTTTCTCCTACAATTCATCTAAATATAACTTCCTGTGACATCACTTAATTTGCTAAATTAATCATAATGCAATTACACTCCGTAATTACTCACTACTCTCTAGTCCCTATTTGTTACGCTCCGTTCTTGTTCAAATACACTATACACCACGTTCACATACCACACGTGGGCGTAAAAACAAAAAGTAAACACCAAGACAAAGCTTCGCTCCATAGGAATGGACACAACCATTGGTCAAAATGTTAATATTCCTGTTAAATGCATATACAGTTTGTCCATACCTCCGCATTTGATGTTGTAGCAACTCTAATTACATATTAGTTAAAATATTCTAGGTCCAATGGAAGTCCGATAATAATGCCAATACCTTAAATCTATTGATTAATGTTTTCTACTGTTAAAGTGACTGAAATAAAATACATAAAGTTGTAATTTCATATATTTACCATCAGAAACTTCTGTGCTATTCCCACCTATTAAATGCATTAATTCCTATCTACATAGGCGGGACCTATCTTAACTATATCAGCTGTATATACTAATACCTGGTACGTGTGGGAGTCAGTCTGCATATTCAACTTTCTATTGATATCATGGACATAAATTTCGTATCTAATAGAAAAAACGAGACCTACTATTAGGACGGGTTTAATCCAAAAATCCTATTATGGTGAAAGGTACTCTAAAGTTGTAACAGATAGAAAACTTAAATAGTTTCATAACTTTGCTTAAAAATCACCTATACCAAAGATTGCTCTGTTCTTCCTGCGTACCTGGGCAGCTTTACTCAGATGATATTTCTCCAACTCCTACAGCGACTTTGCTTCCCAATCTTTTCTACCTTATCACCTGATAACTTGCCATCAGAATATCTAAAATTAACAGCAGCTGTTATTTCCTTCCCTGTGTCAACACTTATAAGCTGCTCTATACCAGAAGAAGTGTGCACCAGCTTTTTGGAAAATTGCATATATTACACCATTACACAAAGGAGGCAGTTCAACAGAACTAACAAACTACCAGCCCACTGCTATACTTTCAATACTTTCTAAAAGTCTGGAAAGATGTATCCACTTTCAACTTCTTAAACACCTTCTAAACAATAATCTCCTCTCATCTTCACAGCATGGAGTCCGACCATATTATAGCACTACTACAGCTGTTCTTAGTTTCACTAATACTATAAATAAATTCAGAGATGATGGCAAAATAGTGTCCTCAGTCTTTTTGGACATGTCTAAAGCATTTGATACAGTTTCCCATCCTAAGTTAATGTCCACTCTGAATAATTTTAATATCAACCCTGATGCTGTTAACTGGTTTCAAAGTTATCTATCTAGCCGCCAGCAAGCTGTGAAATGGAAGCAAGATCTAGCCCCACTCCTTCCTGTTACACTTTGATTCCCTCACGGTTAAATTCTAGGGCCCCTCCTCTTCAGCATATTCATAAATGATCTTAATACTGCCTCCTGTCAAGCATCTATCATACAATACGCAGATGATTCAACCCTCATATGTGCATCATCCACAGTAACTCAACTTCTTACAGTCACACAAAAAGGCTTCTCTGATATTGAAACATGGCTAGCAAACTCACAACTCATTCTCAACCCTAATAAAACTTATGATCTTTCATTCATCTAAACCTACTAACCTCCCAGCTAACATTGATATCACTGTCAGTAATAATACTAGGATTTTCTCTGATTACCAAACAAAACTATTAGGCGTCATAGTTGACAACAGAGTAAAATTTGACATACAAATTTCTAACACAATCAAAAAAAGTTCATAAGAAAATGGGAACAATGTATAGAAACAAAAAAAAAATTAACAGACACTACAAGAATAGCCATAGCTAGAACATACCTTCTCTCCTCACTCTTACTTACCAATCTTTCCCTTTCTTATCTTTCCCCCATACTTACCAACCTCAAAAAGTCAGAACTAGGCAAATTAGAATCATGTTGCAATAAGATTGCCAAATTTGCAGCAGATTCTACACATTCAACCCATCACTGTCAATGCCTCAAAATTCTTTCTTGGTTGGAACTATCTCATGTTATGAACTATAACCAATTAATAATGGCTCACAAAATAATGCACAATCCTGACAACATATCTTCCCTAAAAAATCTTCTACAACCCAATTCTGACATTTGTAATCTTCGATCATCTAACAAAGACTTACTCCAAGTAACCAAAGTATCCAATACAGCAGGCAACTCTCTT
Source organism: Protopterus annectens (assembly GCF_019279795.1). Classification (NCBI taxonomy): domain Eukaryota; kingdom Metazoa; phylum Chordata; order Ceratodontiformes; family Protopteridae; genus Protopterus; species Protopterus annectens. Next base: position 1,569,166,204 of record NC_056732.1, read on the forward strand.
TACTTTAACTTTGTTGCCAAAAATTGGAATACCCTTCCACATAGTATTAGACCCATAAGTAATCTTAATAATTTCAAAATATCTCTCAAAAGACACTTATTTGAGTCTTGGCTTAGCACATGTAACACTCCAGGTTTATTATTAACTTGGCATTACTTATATAAATTGGCTGTACGTACTACCTCTGTTAAAATATCCCTTCTAACAACACTACTTCTCTATATGTAGTTACATTCCTAGCTGCAACTCTCACCACTGAAGTATTACTAACTATGCACTACTTTGCCTAAGTGATTCTCCCTACTTAATTTCCTAACTAATGTTATATTCCTCCACATATATAAGTTCAATCATATATTTGTCTATATCCAAATGTTTAAAGTCTTCTTCTATTTGATACTATGTATGTATTTTTGTTTTTAAATTTTTATCCAGTAAATGTGTTAACACTCATTTTTTGTCTATAATTTCTATTACTTGATGTGATGACTTTGTATGTAAGCTTAAGCTGGAGCTTTTCTCCCTGGGCCTCCAATAAAAATGGGTACTGTCCCAGTCGGACCATCCCTGTAAACAAATGTAAAATAAAATAAAATAAATAAAAATAAAATAATTATCACTCCTCCTCATACTGCACTAATTTGCTAAACTCTTACCCTTCTCTCACACCCCACCACTGACTACAGTTCCTCCTCTATGTATCTTCCTGCTCATTTCCACAATTTCTCCTTTCATAGCTCTCTTATGATCAGTTTTAAGCTGCATTACTACATGTCTGCCTGTAACTTATTACTAACCTCAAAAATATCCCAGTTTGATCTTTTCTCTGCAGCCATCATGCTATAAATACATTAAATGCTATTGTATTTTATTTTTCTATTGGATAATTAACCCCTTTATGTTAATTTCTCTCTCTTGTTTTTGGGTTGAGATGCTATGTTCATGCAAGAACTATATAAAGTCATGTAAATAAGTTCATGTATAAATGTTTTTACCCAGTAATTATAAACATGGATCATGTGTAGTAATGATAATGTGTAACTTTTTCCCCCAGATCTGCACTAAATATGTGTTTTACCCAATTGGACTTTTCCCAGTCAACAAAGACAAATAAATAAAATTAATAAATAAACCTCTTTGCTACTTCTTAAGTGTCTGTTTATCTGAATTCTGTTGAGACTGTTTATTCCGTTTTTTGCCAAAAGTGGATGAGGACAAAGCAAATCCCTTGCACAATTTGGAAAAAGATGGTTGAAAAACCTTAGAGATTCCCTAGATCAACTTGCCCCTTTCATCATACTTTTTGATCATCTCTTTAGCAGAGGGGCCAAGCACTAAATCTCTATCCAAGGAAGAATTTCAAATTGTATTTTAACATCATCTGGGAGGTTCTGAGAATGTAGCAATGCAAACCTCCTTAAAACTGTAAGAGTGGCATAGCCCTGGAAGAAGTGTCAACAGAGTCATACACACACTGCAAACAATGAGTAGTGAGCTGTGCAATAAAATAAACTAAGTTATTTAAAGCAGATTTTTCTTCACAAGAATAAACTGCGATAAAACATTCCTCATACTTTCACAATATATCAGAATAAACTAACATACGGGCCTGATGCTCCGGTAGCGTTGTCATTTCACAGTAAGACGCTGTCCGGTTCGATTCTCAGCTGGAGCATCTACTGCGTGGAGACATACGTGAATGGGCGTACCTTCATTGAAGGTTGCACATCAGGGCTGGCAAGTTGGCATGTAACAATCAACTGCCAATCATTAGCGGACCGGAGTTCTGCTGTGGTGACCCCTAACCGGGAAAAGCCAAAAGACACAACAACAATGGGCCTGACAATTTAAAGTTGTGAAAGTCAAAGTTGCAGTTTTCCCCATACCCATCAATAATTTTCCCATCTTTATTAGAGCAGGACTGGAATAAATTAAGTGCTTAGCAGAGGTGGAGTCAACTAAGGCTATAGCTGCTGGGATAGGTTTGTGAATAATGTATTCAAATGTAAAAGACTGAGGAACTTTATACATCCTAGTTGCCGTTTTAGGGACAGCTATCTGACTATCAGGAAAATTGCAAGACAGTAAGACACACATCCTCTAAAGCAGACAGGACAGGACTAATGGGTGTGGGTTCTGGAAAATTCTTCTGCGACAACTCATAATATTTTATTATGGCCTGAGAAACCTCAGTATTCTCTCACTGAAAACATTGGGGACATTCTAGCAATAGTCTAAGAGAAACAGAAACCTCCCACAGACTCTGAATCAGAAATCTGAGGACAATACCCTGAATCCGTTCCTGTATCTTCCTTGTTCAGATTCAGGATCTTGAATCTCTTCAGGAAAAGAGGTATCCCTCTTTCTTTTACTGGAAACTACTCTACAAGAAGGATTAATAGCCTGAATCAAACCCTGTGCCAGTCCCAGTAAAGTATTCCTATTCAAAGAAATTTGAGGAAGAGTTGATGCATGCTTAGTTTTCTGTTTCTTTTTGACAGGAAAAATGGGGTCAACCATGTTACTAATGGCAGCCACTGCTTCCCAGGGATGGGCACAACATTCTGACACAACAGGGGAAACTTTTCCTATTCCTTCTGTCAGACCAATGAGAGTGGTTTTCCCTTGCCCACTGAGAGGACCCCAAGAGCTGCAGAGGACATGGCTAACTCTCAGTCATAGTGGCTGTAGATACTAAACCAGAGGGATCTGGGGTAAAAGATGAACGGTCTGAGGTACAACAAATGGCCACAGCAGAGTCACCCACCTGCAGTTGAGACAAATTGCTAGCCTACTGAGTTGGCAAAGGCTGTTTGTTTATCTTTTTCTTTTTTGTGGCTGGAAGAAGGACCGACCATGGGACTGATGAGCTGTTTTATGGTCAAGCTGAAAATGGTGCCTCTATCCTGGGGAAAACAAGCAATAATACCAATAAAACTACCAGTATACAAAAGTTTTTTTTACAGTAAAAACACATTCAAACACTATGGTAGTCCCACAACATTACAATAAACACAATGTCACCATAGAAAATATTTTGTCAGTTAGAAAACACTACTTTTAACCTGACAGAAACAACCCATGCTCCATTTAAAAGTATATTACAATCATGAGACCATCCATTAAAACACAGGACTCCTAGCTTAAAAATAACTTTCCTGAAGAGGGAAGTAATGAAACCTCAATAAAATCTAAGAAAGTAGAAGTTTTCCTCCCAAAGGGAACTTATCTGCCCAGCTAAGAAAAGAACAAGCCAACTGTCTACCCTCAAAAACTTCAGAAGAGCATACTCTTTAGTGGCAGTAAAGCTTTGAAGGGCTTCAATCCCAGACTTGTCTTTTAACCAGTTCAGCTTGAGCTGCTTGATAGTTTGGGTGCATGGAAACTATGGAAGCTGGCCATCTGTTATATCCTTGGCTGGATAGCACCCATATAGCTAAGGTTATGGCAGCAGTGATCAATATGAAGAACATCTCAGTTTTCAATTCAAAATAGGTAATTTAACACTTATTTCAAGAATGATGGAGATACTTGGTTGAGAGAAATGATTTGTGTGATCTGAACCTAAATGGTGAATTGATACTGAACTTCTATGGTAATCATGGACTGTTCATAAAGAATACAATGTTTGAACATAGGGCTGCTCATAAGTGTATGAAAAAGCACCTCATAAAATATCAGTGACTAACTTTGTGTCAAGCAAAGCATGGTCCAGTAGGTGAAAATCACAAGGCAGACCAGGCTTGAAGCATAGATATTATATTGCCTAGATTACTTGGATATGCCAGGGAATCTTTCAAGATGGGTTGGGGGCTCTAATGTGGATAAGGAAGTGAGATTTTCCCTGAACAACCTGCTGCCACCACATCCCTTAGCAGGACAAGTGGTTTAGAAAAATTGTGGAGGGATAGATGGATGGATGTTTTTTCATAATGCATTATTATTGTTGTGACACCCGTGCACTGGCCCAGTAATGAAGGAGCCTCAATCCTCACCACTAACACCAGTAAGAGACGTGCACATTGGGAAGATAACAAGTACACACACAGTAAAATACAATTTCCCTTAAGAGCACACAGAGATCACAGTCAGTTTGAGGCTGGTTTCTCCCTTTCTCTTCAAATTCCCTATAAGACTCCCCACTGGCACAGCTATAGGATTCAAATCTCCCTTTTTCTTCAGATCCCCAATAAGACTCCTTACTGGCACAGCTATAGGGTTCAAATCTCATCCGGGTGGTCAAACCAAAACCTCCAGCACCCTCTCTGTCCAACCAGTGCTTCGTGTTCCTGCCTGAGTAGCTGACATACACACACACACACACACACACACACACACACACACACACACACACACACACACACACACACACACACACACACACATACACACACTTTATATACAAACACACAGAAACTCCTGGGGAAGGCTGGCACAGGTTCATTAGCTATGCCCCCTACTGCCAAGACTATAAGGTAGTACCAACTGCCACCAACCACTACTATCAGCTACCATAAAGGCCCTTACCAAAGGGTGTCCAATTCTACTGTGCAGTGTTATCATTATCCAATTGGTAAGTGTGACTCAGACTTGAAGACTATTTAGGAGTGGCTTGTACAGCATCCCCAACTACATGCAAGTACACTAAGAGCTTATATATCTCTTCACAAAACAGCCACAGTTAAAAGGTTTACATATATTTAATAATAAAGTAATAAAAACACAAGTCAATACTCAGTAATTCAACACAGTGACAATACAGAGTTCAGAAATCACAGGAAATACTTTAAAACAACATTCTAGGACAATCTTACACAAATATAGAAAACATCTACACTAATCTGGCTATATTCCTATCTATCTCTAAGAAAAATGCTAATATCTAAATCCTACTTACAGAGCAATTCAAAGTGCTGGTGAGTTGTTAATGGGACCAGAAAAAGATACAAAATGCACTCTCTCTCTGAGATACTTTTTAAATTGATAATACACATTACTCCAGAGTCATTTCAGATTACATCATTCTTGTTAGCTCTGCTCAAATTCCCAGGCTCACAGAACTTAAAATTTATTTATTTATTTATTTTATTTATATTTGTTTACCGGGAAATTCTGACTGGACGCAAGTCCTTTTTCAGCGGATGCCCGGGGAGAAAAGCTCCTCATCATGTACATGATAAATAGAGATACAAAGCTGCAGCAATAGTAAACAACATTACATGTTGTTTGGCTTTACTACAATAACAAAATATTGATTATCAACAGTATATACAGTAAATGTTGCAAGTTAAGATAGTTTCTTGTCATTTATAATATTAGTAACAAAGTTGTCAGACAATTTTAATGTATGTAAAGACAACTAGCTAATTCTGACTGTGGTTAATAGTGGTGGTAGTATAGATGGGTTATGAGTCTAGGTTGGGGGGTAAGGGTGGGGGTGTTAGTCTGGATTAGAACAAGAACAAAGCCAGTGCAAATTTAAGTGGAATTTGAGCACAGTCTTGAAAAGGCTGTTGGAAGGTAGAGTAGTTATAGAGGGTGGAAGATTGTTCCAATGTTTAGATATGGTACATCAAAATATGGCTTCTCCTGCTGAGTTTTGGTTTGATAATAGTGAGTTGAATTTTGCTGCTTGATCGTAGGGGCCTAGTGGAGTGATAGGGTTGGAGAAGAGTTTGAAGGAAAGGGATGTTATGGGGGTGGTTAATACGTTTATGAGCGAGTTGATTAAAGTGAAGGAGTTGTGGGAGTTCTAACCAGTTTAGTTCTTTAAGGGAGATACAATGATGGCTGCAGTAGGAGGTTCCAGTGGCATATTTAGCAATTTTGTTTTAAGAAGCATCCATCTTGTGTAGGTCTGTCTGTCTGAGGTTGGTAAGTATGGGGGATGCATACAGTGGGGTGGAGAATAGCTGGAAATTGGCTATGGAGATTCTCGCCGCCTTGGTTAGGAATTCAACTTCGATATAATGCACCAAGTTTCTTGTGAACTTTCTTTATTGTGAGAGATATGTGGGTGTCAAATCTAAGTTTGCTGTCTATTTCCACACCAAGTAATTTTGTGTGTTCTGATGGAGAGATGATGGTATTGTCTTTGGCGAGAATGTTGAAGTGGGGGGTGTTTTGGGTGGCTTTGGGAGGTTGGAACAGGAGAAGTTTTGTCTTACTTTAGTTGAGTAGGAGCTGAGCATTGGATAGCCAGCTTTCTACAGAAGAGAATTATTCCCGTGTGATTTGTTGTAGTTCTGGTAGAGTGGGGGCAGAGCAGATGAGAGTAGAGTCATCTGCTTACTGTATAAGAGATGCTTGTGTGGTGGCAGTAAGTAGGTTGTTAGTGAAAAGGGAGAATAGCAGAGGGCCAAGGATAGACCCTTGGGGAACTCTGAGAGTAACTGCGAGGCGAGGTGATAGGATATCATCACAGATTACTGATTGCTGGTGTCTGTGTAGATAGCTGTGGAACCAGTTGCAGGCTGATTGTGAGAAGGAGAGGTTGGGGAGAGTAGAGAGTAGTAGCTCATGAGATAAAATGTCAAAGGCCTTTGAGAGATCTAGAAATATGGCAGTAGAGAAGAGGCCATTATTTTTGTGATTAAGTATAGTGTTGGTGAAGGAGAGCAGAGCGGAGGTAGTGCTGTGATATGGCCTGAAACCATGTTGAGTTTTGGAGAAGAGATTATTAGCTAGGAGGTAGTTGGAGACCTGTGTGTTGATACATTTTCAAGTATCTTGGAGAGAGGGGAGAGGATAGCAATGGGGCGGTAATTGGAGAGGTCATGGAGGGGGTGCCTTTGTGGAGGGGAATGATGTGGGATATTTTCCATATTGAGGGAACATAGCCTTCTGTTATGGAATGGTTGATTATCATTGAAATTGGGTAGGCTAGTGTATCAGCTGCAGTTTTCAAGTATTCAGAGGAGAGGTTGTCAGCTGCGAGTATGGTGGGTTTAAGTTTTGACAATAATCTTTTTATGTTGGAGGTAGGTACTGAGGTGAAGAAGAAAAGAGGAGTGGGCGGTTTAGGGTTAGGAGTTGAGAGGGCTGTTGTAGGGAACTGTTGTTTGTTTAGAGATGTTATAGTTTCAGTGAAGTGTATGTTGAAGGAGTCAGCAATACTGCTGGAGGAGGGGGGAATGCGCGGCTGGGGGGTATCAACCTTCCCTGGGTGGAGGATAGTGTTAATAATGGACCAGAATTGCTTAGGGTCGTGGTTGGTAGAGTTTAGGGTGGATTTTTAGTAGAGGGATTTGTCTAATTTTGTTTGCTTTTTGGCTTTATTGCACAGTTCAAGGAATGATTGCTTATCTGAGTTATTTTTTGTTAGTCACCAGTGCTCCTAGGCCTTATCTCTGGATTTCATTGGGGTTCTGGTGGTCTTTTGTAACCATGGGGCATGCCTGGATCTGACTTTGGCATTTCTTACAGGAGCATGGGTGTTTAAGATGGCGAGGAAGGTACTGCTGAAGAAGTGGACAGCCTCATCTAGGTTGAGGTATTTTAGTGGTGGCCAGTTAATTTTTTGCATGGACGAGATGAAGGAGTTGGGATTGAAGTTGGACTTGTTCCATATTTGCCTGTGGATAATGGGCTTCAGACTGTTTGTGTGGTGCCGAATTAGGAAAGTGGGGGAGTGGTCACTAAGACTGTCAGGTAAGCAGCCTGCTAGATAAGAGTGAGCGGCTTTGTTGACTAGGATCCAGTCAAGTAAGGTATGATTGTTAGGGTTTTTGTTGATTTGGATAGGGGATTGGATGAGTTGAGTGAACCCATGGAGATTAAGGTGAATGGTTGGGAGATTGTTATTACAGGATAACCAGCTGATGTTAAAGTCGCTGAGAATGATGGTTTCCTGGGGATAGAGATAGAGTAGCCCAGCTCAAGAGTTTTTTCTAGGGTGTAATATTTTGCCCTGGTGGGAAATAGCATCCTATGATATTGATTGTTTTGTCTGGGTTTAATTTGAGATTGTCATAAAGGATTTCTTCATTGTTGTGAGGCACAGATGCATTCAGGAGTTGAATATTGAGGTGGTGCTTAAATAATGCTACGCAGCCTCCTTTTTTGGACAATCTGTCTATGCAAAGGATGTTGTATTCAGGTGGAAGTATTTCCTCACTTTTGATGTGAGGTGTGAGCCAGGTTTCAGTTAGGAAGAGAATATCTGGGGAATATATGCTTATGCTGGCATGTAGTTCTTGGATTTTATTGCATAGGCTTCTGATGTTTAGGGACATTATAAGTAGGTCTGTTGTTTTTTTGTTGGCTAGGAGTTGAGTTGTGGGGGGGGGTTGGACTAGGGTTTGTGGTTGGGCTGGATTTGAGAGGACCAGGGTTTGGATGGATGTCTCCATGTCTCCATTTAACATTTCTTTGTCATCTGCAGCTGTCAGGAAGTCACAGAGCAATAAAAGGCACTTTACATGTGAAACCTAGTAATTATCTCAGCTTATTTTCTTAGAGTTTGCAAGTTAACTCTGTATATCCCAATTTCTACCACAAAACATACATTACATAGGCATAGAGTTTTTACACATTTCTGCTTTCTTCCATCAGGGTGCACTGTGATTACAATCTTGAAGCTCAGCACATAACACAGTTTTCTTACATTTGTAACACAGGCCTGTAGATCATATTAATATTTACAATGACACAGAATTATTTACAAAATTCAATCTAGCTGGGCTGGCAGCCTCTCAGTTTATCACAATTGTTCAGCTGGTTTCTTTCTGCCATGCAATATTATGAATCATTACAACAAATTCAAGATACATATATCCATGTGAATTTTATAAAACTCTCAGTTCTTTGTTAGTTCAGAGTAAATAAATACTGTTTAGCAATTTTGCCCATTTTGTTAGACATAACTTACTTACAGACTGTTTCTGGGATTCAGAAATATTCATAGCATTGGTATAGATAATTGTGACATTGAGCTGACAAGAGAAGAGTGTATGTGATCTACAGATGCTTTGAGTGTGACCTGAGGAGGCTGAGCACCATAGTTGCTCACATTGTATGCCAGCTGCAGTATAATGACATCGTAATGAACAACGGTATTAAAATGAGTGCCTCTGTGTATACAAATGAGGAAAAACAATATGGCAGACTGATTCAGAAATGTATAACATCTGCATTGTGAAGCACCACCACCAGTTATTCTGACAGCAGTGAATTCCAGGTGTTAATGCAAGGTTGTAAAAGAACTATTAGTGGCTGCCACAGCTTTAGCAACTTTGTATATGCAGCAGGTTGTAACTGCCCTGGTGGTGCATGTTGCCAACCTCCTAAGAGCTGTTGCATCCAACCACACAACATTTCATGGCCATTACAACATCGACATTATAGACTGGTGCTGTGTGCATGGATTACCTATCTTGATAGATGCTAAGATATGTGTGGCTTTATGAATACCACCTACAGGGATCTTTCAGTGTCCAACTGGAGATGTGATGGGGTATCCCTGGCATTTACCTCAAGAAAACTCCCATCAGTACCTCAGTGCCATGCTACAGTATCTTGGGGAGCATATGTGCTTTCCTCGTACCACAAATAAGAAACCCAACACAATGGTGGAATTTTACAATATAGCCCATTTCTTTCAGGTGCTGAGAGCATAGACTGCAACCACATTGAAATAAAGGCCCCACCCTGTGAGCTGGAAAGAAGGTGTGTCAACCAAAAAAAATATATCACTTTGTCAAATGCTGACATGGTCTGTACTGCATAGGGTAATATCCCCAATTTGTCTACATGTAACTTGTATCAATGGTTTGTGAGGAGTGACTTTCCCCAGGATTATCTTATGGGTGATGCCAAATATGCCTTGAAGCTCTAGTTGCTGACACGTACCAGAAATCTACAGACTGTGACAGACAGTGGATACAACTATGGCTTAATCACAAACACTGGTCAGCTTGAAGCTTGTGTTTGGGCTAAGAAAGGCATGCTTTCACTGCCACAGTGTATCTGGTAGTGCCTTGCAGTATGACCCTGGCACATGTGCTAAGTTATTCTTATTATGTGCAGTGTTACATAACATAATATTGAGGAAGCAGTTGCAGCAGGAATATCTATCAGCACACCAGGCAATGGAAGCTGATCAGGAGTCTTTGGGGGGGCCAAGCACCAGGCGATGACCATGCAGGAGCTGGGCACACCATGCCATGGCTTTGGCCATGTGCCAGTGGCTGGCACACAGCCTTGGGATATTATAAGCATACACTACAATATATATGATTTGTGCCATCTCACAACCAGGCTGTGCTTGCACATGCATAAACTGGCTATACTGTACATCAGACAAGCAAACCAAATAACAAAGTGCATAGGTCAGAGCACAGTTAACCTCTTTTGCACAGGTAAGGGAGTGAGCTATAGAAGATGAAAATAACATTTGCATTTAACATTTGCAGTGTGGATCTGAGGTGGAAGTGGAAGGGACTATTGTAAAATGTTCTGTGAAGGGCCAGTGTCACTGTGTGTGTGTGTGTGTGTGTGTGTGTGTGTGTGTGTGTGTGTGTGTGTGTGTGTGTGTGTGTGTGAGAGATATGGTTGTCTGTGTGGGTATGTTGGGACACAGCTTCAGCAGATATTGTGACATGGTGGTGTAGTCTTGCAGACAGGTTCAGGTCATCCATGAAAGATGTGTAAGTATACTGTGCACCCCTCATCCATGAGAACTGTCTGTCTCAGGAGTTGCACAGGTAGTGACAAAGCTTTGGTTAGAGGTAGCTGCGCTGACTGACCATGACTGGCACCTGTTACCAGATGTGGTACTGGCATGTTTGTTACTTCCCTGGGAATGCCCTTTCTTGCCAATAAATCATGCCAGCGGCCCTACATCTGACCTGCTTATAGGTTTGGCACTGACCACTGACATCATTAATGTCCAAAACAACATGCTACCATGTAAAATCACTGTCACTGTAGGGATGATCAGCATTCCCCTGGCTGAACAGTATTATTTTGTCCATCTCTACAACACACACCCTTGTACAGAGACATTCATCATAAAGGGCTTAAAATACACAGGAAGGTTTTAAGATGCCTGATGACTGACCATAGGTAAGCATGTCTGCCACTCTATGTTCAGCATTCAAATGCATGCTGCCCAGATGTTGAAGCAAAACAGCAGACCCCACTCCAGAGATACTGGCAAAGTAGTCAAATACACATTTGACTGTCACTTGCAAAACCCAACAGGTTTTAGTGTGACACCTTTAAATTATGCCTTACAACATTCCTATGGGATGCACCTCTAGTAACCTTTTTTCATTATTTGTAGTGGCCTTCATTGCTTTCCATACATTGTTCTTCCTTGTTAGAATGTGTATCAACCCACTGCAAGCCTATTTCCCCAGACTGCTTGCAACAAAAGTGACATGAGTATAATATAGAATCTTCCTCATACATTTAGTGCTGCTGCTTTCATTCTTCACAGTCTGTTTCACACCTGTGTAGCCAATTTTCAGTCATTGCTCTACATCTTCTTCTTCCATAGCAGGATGAGGATCAATGTGCCCACAGGGGCTTATATTGTGCAGATTAGGTACTCTGAGCATGATGCGCATGCAGAATAGGGTTCAGCTCATGAATGTTTCTGAATTCCTCAATCTGCACATCGGGGCTAGGGTAGAGTCTTGCATACAGACTTACAATGTGTTGTGCACCCGCATGAACACCTCATGTGCATTGAGCACGTGAGGCTGGATGAATGGCATAAAGAGAGTTGCTGCCTTTCATGTTGTATGCCTTCAGGTAACAAGGGCAATAAATAACAATGTCAGTCAAACTGTTTAACAGCATGCAAATGCAGCACAGAGTTTCTGATTTGTCTGACACCTTTAGGTCACATTTACAACAGTCATAATTGCATAAGCCATGTAGCTGTCTGACACTGTCTTGCACTATTATACTGACTTATGTTACATGGAAGTCTTAAAATGCAGAATGGGTATCGCCATGAGATGACAGACACAATTCTCTGGTATGAAGCCTGCAGTGTGCCCATGGTTTCCAATGGCCTAGTTTCTGCCAAGATGCAATAGTGGTGCTCTAAGAAATCAATAATATTTCTTTATTTGCTACACAGGGATCACAGGGACCACAGGCAGTACCTGCCTGTGGATTCCTGTGAGGGTCCCCAGAATAAGGTGGATGCAAGTCACTGTCTCACTAGGGCCATTAACTGGCACAACAGACATACCTCAGTCTGGCAAACAGTGCAGCCACCACTATAGTGATCTGTGGAGGTACCATCCACAACATCTTAACCTGAGGGGGAAAACTGGTTAGAGAGAGTGTGCCTCAGGTGAATTGTAAATGTGAGTTTTGGTTTTATAATTTTTTTCTATCCTGCCACTGGGGAATGTGCATAAAATATTCCTCTCATTTATTCACAGTTCAGAAGACTATTGCAGGCAATTATCTCCTGTACCAGATGGGGCTGGATCACTTTTCCAGGTGCAAAGAGGAGTACACCATTCTTAAAGTGTGTAACCCTCCCATAGCAGTACACATATCTCATGAAAAGTAACTTATAGAAAATAGGATCATAGGATCATAGGAGGTTACTAGGTTATTGGCCCTGAGGCCGTTATAAGCCCAGCCAAGAGATTAGCCCATGTTTAGACAAATCATCACCCAAAGGCCCTCTCCAACAGGGAGGCAGATGGAATCCCAGGGGTGTATTTTCTGTTTCCCATCCAGTTATCCAGGTTGCACTTAAAAAGGGATACTGAGGTTCTCTGCTTGATGTGGAGAGGGAGTCTGTTCCACAGATGGGGGAGTCTCTGGGACACAAATCTGTCCTGCCAACAAGTTCTTATGATATCACAGGCCAGGTTGAGTCTGCATGTGCAGGTTACTCGAGTGGAGCTTGACTTGTGGATATGCAGCAGTCCCATCAAGGTGGGGTCTGAGATTGCTTTGTATGCCAGACAGAGGTCACCTCTGAGGAGTCTGTATGAAACTGAGTAGAGGGACAGGGCTTTTAGCCTATCTGTGCAGGGTAGATGCTTGTGGCCCTGGATTCACCAGGTGAGGAACCTCTGTGGTCTGTCCAGCTGCTGCATGTGCTTTGCAAGGTACATGCCTAAGGGGGCATTGTACTCAATAACTGGCCTTATAAGGGAAGAATACAGGGATGTTATGACCTCTTTGTCCCTGGATGAAATACCCTTACTTATGAGGTGGGCCACGTAGAAAGCTTTCCGTACAACGGAAGCAACATGGAGGTCAAACGTCAAGTTGCTAACAACCTGGGTGCCCAAATCCCTCACTACTGATTGTTATTAATGTCACTAATCAGTAGTGAGATTTTAAGTATTTTTCTTCAGATTATTTGCTAAGTTTTTCTGCATAGCCGCCTACTTTTAGCATTTTCTGGCTTGTTAAACTTGATTTCTGCATTGGTAACTGTATTTAGAACACAACCTAGATCTGTTTACTGAATTTCCTGTTTGCACTTATTTTTAAAATCGTTTTTTTCTTAAAACTTGCATTTTATCTGTCTCTGGCCTAGCACTCAAGTGTGGGGTCATTTACTGCACTGTTATAACTTGTTGATACTTGTGAACCTCTGCTATCTTTAAAATAACAAAAAAAAAAACAAAAAAATCTTGCTTTTTCCCCACTTTTCTGAGATTTAAAAAAGTTCAGTTACAGGCTTGCTGTTCTGAACTGTTTGTAAGTTTCTTGGAGGCCATTTTTTGCTTGAGCTAAAGGGAAGTCTCTCTGTTCATCAGTGGCAGTAATAAACATTGAGCAGCCTGCCTGCCCCTGTGGGACTGGTTACTGCTTTGAAACTGTAGTTTTATTGGCCAATTTGGGTCAATTCCAAACTCCTTGATCTCTCTCTCTTAAAACCAGATTGCCTCATGGTTTTGGCATCTTTTCAGACTTGTTGGCTGTTGGGGAAGCACCCACCAAGAGGAGAAAATGCTGAGAGAAGAAAGGAGCCACTTTTCAGATTTTAAGTATTTTTCTTCAGATTATTTGCTAAGATTTTCTGCATAGCCGCCTACTTTGAGCATTTCCTGGCTTGTTAAACTTGATTTCTGCATTGGTAACTGTATTTAGAACACAACCTAGAGCTGTTTATTGAATTTCCTGTTTGCACTTATTTTTAAAATCGTTTTTTTCTTAAAACTTGCATTTTATCTGTCTCTGGCCTAGCACTCAAGTGTGGGGTCATTTACTGCACTGTTATAACTTGTTGATACTTGTGAACCTCTGCTATCTTTAAAAAAACAAAAAAACAAAAAAATCTTGCTTTTTTTCCACTTTTCTGAGATTTAAAAAAGTTCAGTTACAGGCTTGCTGTTCTAAACTGTTTGTAAGTATCTTGGAGGCCATTTTTTGCTTGGGCTAAAGGGAAGTCTCTCTGTTCATCAGTGGCAGTGATAAACATTGAGCAGCCTGCCTGCCCCTGTGGAAGTGGTTACTGCCTTGAAACTGTAGTTTTATTGGCCATTTTGAGTCAATTCCAAACTCCTTGATCTCCCTCTCTTAGAACCAGATTGCCTCGTGGTTTTGGCATCTTTTAAGAATTGTTGGCTGTTGGGGAAGCACCCACCAAGAGGAGAAAACGCTGAGAGAAGAAAGGAGCCACTTTTGAGATTTTAAGTATTTTTCTTCAGATTATTTGCTAAGTTTTTCATCAGTGGCAGTGATAAACATTGAGCAGCCTGCCTGCCCCTGTGGGAGTGGTTACTGCCTTGAAACTGTAGTTTTATTGGCCATTTTGGGTCAATTCCAAACTCCTTGATCTCCCTCTTGTAATAGGTGACTCTATTGTCAGACACACTGATGTCCCGCTCACCAGGCTGAACAAAGAGAAGGTCACAGTGAGCTGCCTGTCGGGCGCTAGGATCCGCCACATAATGCAAGCACTCAGGTCACTCCAAAGCAAATACAAATATGACTCAGTCATTGTACATGCTGGTGTAAATGACCTGAGACGTACCTCCCTGGACAACATGAAAAGAGAAATAGAGGAGCTCTCTGATCATGTAGCCCAGGCCGGTATGACCCTGACCTTGAGCAGCATCTTACCCTCACCTAGAATGATGCCACAGTACAAAGACAAAATGATCGATTTTAACAATTGGCTAAAATTTTGGTGTCATTCAAAGGGGATCCAGTGTCTGTCAGCCTGGGATGACATGCTCGACAAGCCACGTTGCTTCATTAGGGATGGCTTGCACCTGTCACCAATGGCTTTCGGATATTGGCAAAGGCTCTTGCCACCCCCATAGTGCCTTTTTTGGGCAAGGCTTAAAAGTCAAACCCACCTCCATAGACAGCACAAGGAACAAGAAACTAAGGGTAATGCTGCTAAATGCCAGAAGTCTTAACCTCAAGATGCACGCACTCGAAGCTCTCCTCAGTATGGAGAACATCGATATCTGTGCAGTGACAGAAACCTGGTTCAAGGCTCCAGAGAGCACCCCAACACTTCCAGGTTATACCTCATATCATGCTTTTCGGCCCCAAAACCCGGACCGAACCACAAAAGGAGGGGGAGTTTCCATATTTATCAAGGATATCCACACCTCCAGGTTAGTGGCATTGCACGAAGTATCGGAGATCATCCATGTGCAACTAACAGTGGGCAAGACTGCTTTTCAGTTTATAGCATCCTACAGACCACCCTCTCAAAGTCAGGAATCCCACTCGGCTTTCCTGAAAACATTGGAGAACATGAAGATCTCTCTGAACACCATTATATTGGGCGACTTCAACTACCCAAACATAGACTGGAAGCACTACTCAAGCCCCAGCACCTTAGCTCAAACGTTCCTGGAAATTATAAACTCAAATGCTATGGAACAACTAGTCACCACTCCCACAAGAGGGGATAACATACTAGACCTGATCATTACCAACACGGGTACTCTATGCTCCATACCAGAAATATATCCCTCATTGGTAAGATCAGACCATAAATTAATTTCACTGGATATCCACATCCCGACCCCACCCCCAACCCAGAAAACCACAGTAAAAAACTTCTCAAAAGCGAACTTCTCACTTCTCAAAACCGAAGTGGAATCCTTCAAGGCCCCAGGGCCAGTGGAAACTATGGCCCAAACTGCAGAATCCTATATAAACGCATTCTAGGGACATCTCCAGGAATGCATGGATCATGCTATCCCAAACAAAACCAAGACCCAGTCTGGTGGACCCCAGCCATAAATAAACTGTACAACAGAAGGAGGAAGCTACTACATGATAGAGCAAAATCCCTAATAGGGAAGGCAGCTCTGATCAGTACTAGCAAAAAATTACGATCCCTCATAAAATCCTCCAAGGCCAGCTTCGAGAGAAAAATTGCACAGGACACTAAAGACAATCATAAGGCTTTTTTCAGTTATGTTAGGAACCTGGGATGCAACTCCCAGACTTGTTCTGAGTTGATTCTAAATGACAAAAAATACACTGAACCCACAGACATCGCCAATATCCTGGCAGACAGGTTCAGTGCAAACTTCTAACCCCCCTCCCCCCCAAAAGAGCAAGTATCTATCCCTGCAGAGGGCTGCCTCCCAAACATCTCTGATGCTCAGGTGAAGGCTGCCCTCTCCAAAGCAAAAAACACTGCTTCCATGGGACCAGATGGCATCCCGGGTTGCATCCTACATGAACTCCAAGAAGAACTAACTCCTCAAATAAAACAGCTGTATAATCTTAGCCTCACTACAGGATATGTGCCCACAGAATGGCGTACAGCAACAGTGGTCCCACTCCACAAAGGTGGAGCCTCTACGGACCCTGGAAACTATCGCCCCATAAGCCTGACTAGCCTAGTCTGCAAGGCTATGGAGAGGATCATCATGGAGCTCATAAACAAAGACATTGGGGACCTACTGACACTAGATCCTACCCAATTTGGCTTTGTCAAGGGCAGATCCTGCCTTTTGAACCTGGTTGACTTCTTTGAAACAGTCACCAAAGCCATAGATGAAGGGAAGGTAGTCCACACAGCCTATCTGGACCTAGCAAAGGCATTTGACACAATACCCCACTCAGGCATCATAAATAAGCTATCCAGCTTAAATATAAACCCCTATGTCACAAGATGGGTCGCAAACTGGCTCAAAGACAGAACCCACAGAGTGAGAGTTGCTGGAGCCATGTCAGACTCGAAACCGGTCACAAGTGGCATCACACAAGGTTCTGTCCTGGGACCGCTCTTGTTCGGTATATACTTTTCCGAGGTGCAGGCCAACGTGGGAGGACTATGGCTCACCAAGTTCGCAAATGACTGCAAACTGGGTGCCATAATCGACTCTCCAGCTGACACAAACATCCTTCAAAAAGGTCTCACAGAGACGGATAACTGGTGCCAGAGCCATGGTCTAAAGCTAAATGCCAAAAAGTGTATAGTCATACCCTTTGGCAAAAACAATGTGCCCACAAATTACCACATAGGCGGTAACCCATTAAGTACAGAGAAAGTAATTAGGGATCTGGGGACCCAAGTTGATAGCAATCTCTCCTTTGACAACCACATTGCCAAAGTGGTTAGAAAGACCTTCTACATAGCCCACCTCATCATGAAAGGATTCACATCTAGATCAAGAGAGGTAATCGTGCCCTTTATTCATCCCTCATCAGGCCTATCATAGAATATAATGCCCCTTTTGGGATGTACCTTACCCGACACCTGCAGCAATTAGAAAGACCCCAAAAGTACCTCAATAAGAGGATCAAGGGACTCAAGCAGATGCCATATGCTGCTCGGTTAAAAAAACTCCAGCTCTACTCAGTTGCATACCGCCTACTTCGAGGCGATCTATGCCTGACATATAAAGCTATGTCCAATCCAGAATTAATGGACATGCTCCACCTCAGTAAATCTAAATCCCTTAGAGCCACACGCTTGAGGGACTTGAACCTCAGCACAGAAATAAATAGAACTTGCTGGAGGGACAGATTCATAACCCAGAGGCTCCCTTTGCTCTGGAATAGAATTCCAATTCATGTTAGGCAGAGCACCTCACTGAATCTCTTCAAGAAGAATCTTGATTAGTGGATGGGGGAATCGTAGGTTTGTCCCGGGGATTACTTCCGTGTCACTATTAGACAGAGGCACAATAAACTAAACCTTAAAGAGGGAACAGTATACTCAAATCAAGGGGTGGCATAAGCCAAACAAAATCGGGCTAGGCTTGTAATTGCCCCAGGGCAGATAGCCTAGTATGAACCTATGAACCTATAATGTGATAATATGTGGGGACATCACTCTCCCCAAAGGTGATGATGATGCATTTTTTGGCATTCAGCTTGAGGCCATATTTCTGGCACTAGTCATTTGTTTGGTTGAGACCCAATTGGAGGACATCCACATCACTTGGGCAATTGATGACTGCACCCAGCTTGCAGTCATCTTCAAACCTGGTCAGCCATAGCCCACTGGTTTTGGCCTGCACCTCAGAGAAGTATATCCTGAATAAAACAGGCCCCAAGACCGATCCCTGGAATGGAGAATAGTGTTGAAGGCTTTGGCCTGGTCAAGGTAGGTGGTGTGCACCATCTTCCCCTCATCCATGCCTTTGGTATATGTCTCAAAGAAGTTGACCAGATTTAACAGACATGACCTCCCCTTGACAAAGCCAAACTGTGTAAGGTCGAGTGTTTGGAGGTTGCCAATGTCCCTGTTAATGATGCCCATGATAATCCATTCCATGTCCTTGCAGATCAGGCTAGTTAGGCTGATGGGCCTATAATTTCCTGGATTGGTGAATGCTCTACCTTTGTGTAAAAGGATGACAGCCATGCTCATCCTTTTACACAAAGGTAGAGCATTCACCAATCCAGGTAATTATAGGCCCATCAGCCTATAATTTCCGGGATTGGTGAACACTCTACCTTTTACACAAAGGTAGAGTGTTCACCAATTCAGGAAATTATAGGCTGATGGGCCTATAATTTCCTGGATTGGTGAATGCTCTACCTTTGTATAAAAGGATGACAGTGGCTGTCTTCCACTCAGCTGTGACAAAGCGAGTACTCAGGCTTTGGTTGAATAGGGTGCCTAATGGTGCTGCACGTTCATGTCTGAGTTCATGTAGGATGCAGCCTGGGATGTTATCAGGTCCTATGGATGCTGTATTTTTTGCCTTTGAGAGGGCAGTGCTGACCTGTTCCCTAGAGATAAGAGGTAGGGGCAGGTGCTGGGGATTTCCTGATTTACCGATGGGGGACAGAGGGGAGAAGTCCACTGAATATGTCAGCCAGTAGATTGACTATATCTACAGCATTTGTGTATGTGGTGTCCTTGACCACCAATTCTGAACAGATCTGGGTGCTTCCTTTGAGATTGTGGACATATGTGAAGAAGGCCTTATGATTGTCTCTAGTAGATGTGACCAATTTGGACTCGAAGTTGGCTTTAGAGGATTTCACTAGTGCTCTTATTTGCTTGTTCAGGCTAAGGAGAGATTGCTTCCAATTGGGCACCTGCTACTTCTTGGTCCTGGGCAGCAATTTTTTCCTTTTGTTATATAGTTTATTTATTGCAGATGTCCACCAGACAGGTTTACTCTTCCTTGCGGAGGATGATTTTGTCCTGTCAGGTATTCCTGATTCCATGCATCTATATAAATGCTCATATAATACTTTGATGTAGATCTGGACACTGGTGCCAGTTCCTATAGTGGGGGAGGTGGCTGTGAAGCTGTTTACACCATCCCTCAGGAGGTTGTAATTAGCTTTGGAGAAGTTTTTTTGTTTGACCCTAGCTGAAGGGGGGGGGGGCAATGGAGATGCTGACTTTGAAAATGACCGCTTTATGGTCAGATCTTACCAGGGAGTATGATACTGTAGGGATGCTGCAGTGCCAGTGACTTTACCATGTACCACCAGACACCACAGATAGAGAAACCATCAGTGACAGCTGGGTCTGTGCCACCTCGGGCTAATGTTCATTGCTTTCCTCCCCTGCCCTGATGGGTCTTCATTGGCTAGAAGTAAAAGTATTGTTCCTAATAGCAGCAGTGCCAGGGATAAAATGTATGTAACCCACAAGCAGCTGGCAAGAGTGGTGGGAGAGCTGGTGGACAAAATGCATAGAAGCCTGCACTGGCCACTTGGAAAGACTCCTCTTGCAGTTTGCAGAGTCATGTCCTTGCCTACTATTAGCAACATCATTTGAGCCAGCCACCAACTATACATGATGCAGGCAGGATGGTACAGTGGACCATAGATCTCTATGTCCCATTATGGTGTTCCCCTCCCTTTTGTGCTATTGCCTTTACCTGTTTGTTGTTCAGTCTTCCTAATTACCATTGTCTTTCCTTTGTTTGTCTGATGTGTACAATTCCACTGTCATCCCTTACCTTGATGTGTTAGCACCTCACCTATAACTCCTGTCTGTGTTATACATTTGTGCATTAGTCTCTGCTACCTACCCTCATCCCCTACCTTCATCTTCCTTTACATTCTTCCCCACCTTACTTTCTTTGAAAAGAGAAGATGGGCACCTGTCCTACAAAAAAAAAAAAAAAAAAAAAAAAAAACACAATTCCTTTCCCCTCTCCATTCCTATTCAATTCTTACTGGTTTTCATTAGGTGTTTCCTCTGCTTGATTTCCCCTTTTCTTTCTGTCACATACTTCTATTTCCTTCCATCATTTAGTAAAAAAAATAGATTTAAAGTGTGCAGTAAGCATGTTAAAGCTGATAACTATCTTTCTCATCTTGCCGGTTTTATGCAGATGTAAATGTGCTTAGGCATGAACATGCTTTAGGCTCATCATTTGTGAACATCGCATTACACAGGGACTACTGCAGACATCTCTCCCTCTCCACAGACCCTGCTCTCACTGTGGGCAGGATTATTAATTAGCTGCTGTTTGAGCTCTGAGTTAATAATAAGCTCTGAGTCACTTTGCTCCTAGCTAATTTAATCGGAGCTGCCCTTCGCTTGGCCACTACACCAGAGTGACTGAGAGAGTCTGCTTTTTTACAAAGCCATCCACTACTGAAGCTACAAAAATAAGTATTATTTGAGCTTTATTTGCACTTTGTTTTATGTTTTCTTTATTTACTGCTTCTTTGCTGACATTTTGCTGCATTCCAGCCCTTTGCAAGCTGAACTGTTGCTTTAAGGCCCAGGCTACATTATATCTATTTGATTCAGGACTACTGTATCTAGATAGTGTGTTTGGATTACACTTCGGCTCTGAAACCAGCCATCTTACATTAAGAGGCTTTTTTCTGCACTGTAGTGGCAGAAGTGTGCTGATATAAACTCATCTGAGTTTGGGATTGTTGGAGGAAGGCTGATGTGTGTTTTCCCGATTGGTAGATAGCTTTATACATGTTTATTTGTGCTGATATTTAAGCCTTGCTTTTGTGTGAAACTGCTCTCAGTATAGCGGCAGTTGGCAATGCCTTTTTTAGATGCAAATGCCTTGTAGATAAGTTTTTTCTTAAACAACCATCAGTGAAACCATTTTCAGCCCTCTGCTGTTGAAGGAGCAACTCAGTTATGTGCTGATCAGCATTGCTTTACTGGTGTACCTTAAACTACACAGACTACGCAAAGTATAGCTCCCACTCATAGTCTGTGGGCTAAAAGCACAGTCCAGTCAAAAGTCAAATCAAACTGACCCATTTCTTTCCCCTAAGAAAACACACAGTAAACATCTGCTATCATGGATGGGCAGTTTCCCATCATCTCTCTGGCCAGCCTGATGGACATCGGCATCCTGAGGCAATGTAGAGATTGTCTCATGTATACTGATAGCCATCTATTCCTGAAACAAACTAACACTATATGTGAGAGATGTAGCTAGATTATGAAATTGGAGGCAAGACATTGACATACAGCCATATCTAATGCCAAACAGGTTGTCAGCACCTACACATCACTTTCTACTCTTAATAAAGACACAACACATAAACTCACATATGTGGAAGTACTCACTAATAACTTACCAAAATCCCACAGGCCTCCCAAGCATTGTCTTTAGAAAACACACACAATAAATCAGATGTCAACCATAATAGGACGTGCTGGAGGGACAGATTCATCACCCAGAGACTCCCTATGCTGTGGAACAAAATCCCGGTACATGTGAGGCAGAGCACCTCGCTGGCTTTGTTCAAGAGAAATCTTGACCAATGAATGGGAGATCACAGGTTTACCCCGGGGATCACCTCAGTGTCACTGCTGGACAGAGGCACAGCAAAATAATGGGCATAGTATCCTTCAAACTTAAGGGGTGGTGAAAGCCACAAAACTTTGGGCTAGGCTTATAAATGCCCTAGGGCAGATAGCCTAGTATGAACCTATGAACCTATGAACCTATGAACACATAATAACACTCACACCAGTGTGTCAAAAAACAAGCCCATAAGGCATAACACCACAAAATCAAATGTTTTGGTCATAGGTGATTCCATATTGAGACATACGGATGTCCCTCTCACCATACTGGGTAAGGAGAGGTTTACAGTTAGCTGTCTGTCAGGTGCCAGGATCTGAGAAAGGTCACTCAAGCACTCAGGTTACTCAGCTACAACTACCGGTATTACTCCGTCATAGTCTATGTGAATCTCAGTGACCTGAGATGTACTTCCTTGGACTATATAAAGAGAGACATGACTGAGCTCTCAGATTATGTGTCACAGGCAGGTATGAGCCCAGCCTTGAGCAGCATTCTGCCATCACTGAGGATGATGCCAAAATGCAAACAAAAATGATTGACTTCAACATTTGGCTTAACTTCTGATATCAGCCCAAGGGGTCCAATATCTGTCAGCCTGGGAGGACATGGTCATCAGACCATGCTGCTTATCCAGAGATGGTCTGCACCTATCTCCTCTAGACATACAGATACTGGCAAATACATTAGCCAGCCCTATTGTGCCTTTTTTAGGCAATGTCAAGATAAAGAACCTGTTAATGTAATATAATCTTCTCTGGATAATCTCAAAATACTACTGCTCAATGCCAGAAGTCTTAACAAGAAACTGCACTCCCTGGAAGCACTCCTTACCATGGAAGATGCTGATATCAGTGCACTCACTGAGACTTGGTTCAAAGCCACAGAAAGCAAATCAGCCATATAAGACTACAATGCCTTCCATATATTTAGACCACAAACAGAATGGGAAAGAACCAAAGGAGGTTGTGTATCCATTTTCATTTAGGATAATTACACCTCGAGACTGGTCAAACAGTATGATTTCCTTGAGCTACTCCATGTCCAATTAATCACAGGCAGAATCTCCTACCACATCATAGCTAGCTATAGGTCTGCCACAATGAACCAGGAAAAGCATACCGCATACCTGGACTTACTGGAGTCACTTACCATGCAGCCCAACACCGTACTCGTGGGTGATTTTAATTATCCTAACATCTACTGTGGAACATAGACAACTACAAATGTGCTGGCTGAGAGGTTCTTGGACTTTGTCAATGTGAATACCTTGGAACAGCTAGTCAGCACACCCATGTGAGGCTGTAACATCCTGGACATAGTGCTCTCTAACATGGGGGAATATTGAACTTCCCCCTGTGTTATGTCCTCCTTGGTAAGATAAGACCATAAATCAGTCTCCCTTGAAATAGTTGTAAGGTCATATACCTCACCAAGCTCAAAAATGCTTAAGAATTTTTCCAAGACAAATTACTCCTTATTAAGTGTTGCCATAACATACTTCAAAGTCCCCCTGAACATAGATAACACAGACTCCTATGCAGAGGTGTACACCAACACCCTGTATAATCACTTAAGCAGTTGTATAGAAATGGCTGTACCAGACCAGATTTAAAATCAGGGCTTGTTGGACCCCTGGTATAAACATGCTGTACAACAAAAGAAAGAAACTAATGTCCAAAAACAAGAGAGAACTGACTCAGCAGAAAAATAAATCCATCACTAGTCCAAACAAACAGAGCCAAGATTTTGTCAAGTCCCCCAAAGCAAATTATGAAAGCAAAATATCCTCCCTAGGTTAGCAAAATCATAAGGCATTTTTTAACTATGTCTGAAATCTTAAGGGGATACCCAACTATGTGCAGACCTGGTTGTGGATGGCACCACCCATACTCAGAGGAAAGAGCCAACTTACTAGCTGATAGATTCGAACCAAACTACATGCCCCTGTCCCCACCAGTCATTCCTCAATCTATACCTGCCAAAAAGCCAAAAACAAGGCATCAATGGGACCAGACAACATTTCAGGTTACCTCTTAAAAAGCAGACCCCCTTGAAACACTATTTAACCATAGTCTTCTGACTGGCTATGTTCTGGCAGAATGGAGGACAGCAACAGTCATCCCTCTGCACAAAGGGGAACCATCAGCTGACTCTGGGAATTATAAACTGATAAGATGACTAGCCTCATTTACAACACCATGGAAGGAATCATTATAGACCGTATCAGCACGGACATGTGTAATCTCTAGACTCTGGACTCAACCCATTTCAGATTGTCAAGGGTAGGTCATGTCCATTAAACCTTTTTGACTTCTTTCAGAAAGTCACCAAGGCCATGGATGATGGAAAGACTGTGCATACAACCTCCCTTGTCCTGGCCAAGGTATTTGAAACAATTCTCCATTCAGGTGTTATAGAGAAACTGTTTTATTTGGGTATTATACCCTACATCACAAGGTAGGTAGCCAAATGGCTCACTGACAGGACTCACACTCTCAAAGTGGGTTAATTCACATCCAGCAAAAGGCCAGTCACCAGTGGCGTACCACAGGATTCTGTGCTGGACCCTTCACTGTTCAGAATTTATTTCTCAGCTGACCACGCAAATGTTGATGAATGACCTGTGGCTGACCAAGTTTGCTGATGACTGCAAATTGTGAGCAATCACTGATTTCTCCAACAATACCAATGTACTGCAGAAAGGTTTAATGCAGATTAATGATTTGGACCATTTTATTGCCTGACTTGTTCTGAGTTTTGAGACTAATGATTGGTACCAAAGCCATGGACTGTAGCTAAATGCAGACAAATGCATAATTATTTCCTTTGGGAAAGCTGACACCCCTGCTAATTACAATATTGACAGCAGCCCCTAAGACCTGACCCAGTGGTACGAGGCCTGAATACTCAGACTGATAGCAATCTGAAATTTGACCACCATGTATCTACAATGGTAAAGAAGAACTTCTGTGTGGTGCATCTCATAAATAAGGGAATGGCATCTTGATCTAAAGACATTATAATTCCATTGTATTTGGCCCTCATCAGACCACCAAGAAAAAACAAGGTACACAAAACATGTCCTATGTGGAAATATTGAAAGGCCTATCACTGTATTCTGCATCCCACAGGCTACTAAGGGGTGATCTGTCTCTGGTTTACAGGGCAGTCTCTGACCTGGCCTTGACAGAAGTGTTACACATTCGTAACTCAAACTGCAAAGAGCCACTCACATCAAGGATCTTAACCTAGCCATGGATATGACCAAATCATGCTTGACAGATAAATACCTCTCCCAGATACAACCCCTCCTCATTCACTCCTGGGGTGACACCCATGTCCTTCACGGATAGAGACAGTCAGTATTAGCTTCATATCTCACACAACTTTGCTCACCTAGGTATCGATAACTGAGGTAACTCCAGATAAATACGGCTAGGCTTGTATAGCCTATGGAAGGTAAACAATAGCTGTCTTACCTCCATTTCTGAACTCCAGGGTCTACTGTTGATCATTTTATTTATTTATTAATTTACTATTATATCTAACAGGTCCAATAGAGGTGTTTCCTATGCTGTGCTTTAATATTCCACTTTTGTCATACAAAAAGCTATCCCTTATCACTTTTTTGAATGTTCTATTGCTAAGCAAATACACATAGCGTTATTTGAAGTATCTATTAATATGTTCAAAAGCATATTGAGAAAACTTGTTTTGAATCATATTTCATGATTGTCTTGATAATTATTTGTGCTTCATGCATTTAAATCATGCTTTCAGATGTAATTAACAAAAAAAAAAAAAAGAATTATTTGTGCTGTAAAACTAGATGTAGAAGCTATGTAATTATCAATAACATGCTCTGCTATATATTCAGGCTAATAACATTACAGTAATGCCTTGTTTGAAGTAACCAGCATACATAATATTAATTTCTTACCATCCACGGTTCCAAGTTTTGTAGGTTTCTGCATATTGCTTTTTCAGAAGGCAGGCCTTTATTACTACATGCATACATATCATGCAATCCATGTGCAATAGCATAGGCAGCTTTATAGACATTGTATGGATACCGTAAATTATTAAAATCAAATAGACTGAGGTGCTCATCACCTAGTTTTTCTTTTCCTGTGCAGAACTTTGTACTGCTTAGAATTACAGTACTTACATTTTGACTGCTGTTTCCGTTCACCCATTTGCAGCCAAAGACTTCTTCCCAAAACATGGAAGTAAAAATGTCATTTGGAACTTGGGAAGGATGGATACTAAGGATAAAATTCTTGAATCCAGGCATTGTTGCTCCTATGACTGAAATTGCAAGACTGCCATTTAAGAAGTTCATTAGCTCCTTTGTAAAGGCCAGTGAACAAGGAGAAAATGAATCCATCATGACCCAGACCTTCCCAGTCACCTTTTGCTTTGCTAGTTCTTCTACCACAGGTATCATACTCTGCTTTGTTGATATAACAATTATTACTCTCGCTGATGATGATTTAACCACTGAAACTGCCTGTGCAATCTTTTCAGCGTGGAAGGCAGTTGGAATCATTGCAGAGAATGCAACACACATTCCGGCTTTGGCAAGTATGTTTTTCAGAAACTGACTGTTTGTTTGGCTAGTGTCTGTCTCCTCAGCCACAATTCCAATCCAGTTCCAGCCAAAGGTGTTGGCCATCTGTACAGCAGCTACTGACTTTATATCATCACTTGGTATTGTGCGCAGGAAAGATGGAAAAATATGTTTGTCACTCAGGGTAATAGCTGCAGAACCATGACTAACCTGAAAAAAATCCCAAACGTTTAACACAATTAATGGGAAGTTTCATGCTAGAAATGAATATATCAACCAATTATCTGGCAAATGGATTTATTCAGTCTATCAAAGAATAGTTCAGTCACTAATCTGTTTAACTGTATGTTACTCAGTGATTAACATTTTGTCTGTATTCATATTAAATGTTCAGCATATCTGTTTTATTTGTATCACATGAAATTATTTAATAATTAAATATATGCATAGTTCAAATAACTTTTTGAATTTTTGTTTTTTAATTTCCTTTTTTTATTTTTAAGGGGGTTAGCATTTTTAGGCTCCCTCCTGGTCTCAGTGTTTATTCAATCTCTGCATAAAAACTGAAGTACTTGTAATCTGATTCTATATATAGTTCATACCTCTTAGCTGCTATGATTTAAAAAATATGCCATGATTTTGACCCTAATATTTAGCTTTACTCCTCCCAGATTTACTGATGTTCCTTGTAAAGACAGACCTGTTTATGGGTATATACCCTGTTCAATAAATAAAATAAGCCTATACAAAATTCCCTTCCAACAACTATATGGCCATAGGGACATTTACTCCTTGCCAGTTAATCCCTTAGACTATATCACCTTTTTCATGTGCCTGCAATTTGCTGTCTTTCACATCAGGTAGCAAATTATTGTAAAGAAGCTATTCTGACTTATTCTGATAAAAAACAATAATAAATCACTATATTTGTTTCTGTGGTGTAGAGTCGAGAAGTGATGCATGTTGATGTAAGGAAAGGAACTCCTGTAAGCTGATTTAACATAGCACCAGTGTTTAAAGAAAAACAACAGATGCTGACACAATTTTAGGAGGAGCTGAGAAACAACTTTACTCTTTTAGTTAGAAATATCTCTATTTAGCTGAAGTGTTTGTTTGGTGGCCTGCTTGCTGTACTGTGCCTGAATATTGCTGATCTTTGGCTGCATTTTATTTTGAATCTAAGCTTTTCATTTAAGGTTTGATCACTTCTATTGTATCTTATATGTATTACATTTGTTTTGTTTTAAGTTTCCTGTTCTTCTGGAGTTTTAATAGGTCTTGGTCAGTGTCAGTTAAAAAAAGTTAGCAAAGAATTCCTTTGCGGACAGTGAATAACATCAGTTAATTAGTGGGAGGAGCTGAGGAACAGCATTGCTCTTTTAGTTAGAGATATCTCTGTTTAGCTGAAGTGTTTGTTTGATGGCCTGATTGCTGTACTGTGCCTGAATATTGCTGATCTCTGGCTGCATTTTATTTTTCTATCCCACCCTCCCAGTTGCTGGTTTGTTCTTAAATTTGGTGACTTTTAGCTGCCCTCCCCTACTATAAATCTGATTTTGGACACTCTCCCAGTCCCATCTCATCAGCTCATTTACTGAGTACAGACAGATCATTTGGGAAGGCCCACTGCCTTAGTTACTCAACCCTTAATTATCTTCTATTTCCTCCCTTCCCACTTAACCTAAAAAAATGCACTTTATTCAGCTGCATTTACTGTATTTGTGTTTCTTCCTACTTTATTACTTTGCTGGTTGTTTTTAAAAGTGTTCAATTGCATTTATTCTGCAGCATTTATTACTGTTTCTTAGTAGCCTGATTAAATTATAACTGTTATTCTAAGCCTTTTGGTTTAAGCACTTGGGCTTTAAGCCAGTTGTTTTACATTAGGAAAGTTTTGTAGTCTACACTCTTGTGGCAGGAGAGGTAGCTTACATCCTTCTAAGTTGGGAATTGCTGTTTAAAGGCATACTGCATCTGTTATTTTAAAAGTGTCTTAGTTCTGGCTTAAGGACTTGGGCTTCAGTCCAGTTATTTTACATTAAGAAGGTTTGTGGTCCTCTCTCTTGTGGGAGGAGAGGGTCGCTTCTATCCTTCTGAGTTGGGAATTGCTGGTTGAAAGCTTATTGTGCCTGCTTATTTGAACTGTTTTTTTTTAAATTGTTGCACTTCATTTGCTGTAGCATTGACTAGATTCAGACCTGCTGAATCTAGTTCTGTTTGTAAAACCCGAGCATTAAACCAGGCCATCTTTTATTGGAGAGGGTTCCCTTGCACCCTAGTGGCAGGAGTGTGCAGTTAGAACTCATCTGATTGAAGGTTGCTGGAACAGGGCTCAGTTTTGAGCTTTTTGTATTAGTTAATTTGTTTAAATCAGTTTGCCCTTATTTGCTACATAAGCAAATCCAAGCCATTTGCTGATCTCTGCTAAACTTAAGTAGAATTTTTCACTGTATATTACACTTTTAAACTGCATTATTACCACATCACTGCTTATTTGAACTGTTTTTTTTTTTTGTTCTGAAATTGTTGTTCTCTGCTGTAGCATAGACTAGATTCAGACCTGCTGAATCTAGTTCTGTTTGTATAATTTGGGCACTAAACCAGGGCATCTTTTGTTGGAGAAGGTTCCCCTGTACCCTAGTGGCAGGAGTGTGCAGTTAGAACTCATCTGATTTAAGGTTGCCGGAACAGGGCTCAGTTTTGAGCATTTTTTATTGGTTAATATTTTAGATCAATTTGTGCTCATTTGCTACATAGCACTGTGTTTGTGCATCTTACACTGCCGCTCAGCAGTGGGCACCATTGGTGGTTATAGATGCACTTTTGCCTGCACATTTTCCCATAGTACCCTGCTGGTGCTCTATCAGTGAGTTCTCATGATTGTACCTCAGTGACATGTAATACATTCAATGAAGCTCCTGATGTACCAACACAGATAGTATCCACTTGCCCTTCATATTTTTGTCCACTTCTCCTCCCCTCTACTTTACCTGTTCCTTCCTGTCCTCTCCCTGTTTTCTGACCACATCAACTTACCGAACATTATAGATGGACAATTTCCCACAGTTTCTTCAGCCAGCCTGATCAACATGGGCATCCTGAGGCAATGTAGCAACTGCCTCATGTACACTGACAACTGACTTCTTCTAGTCCACACAAATCCATTATGTGATAGATGCATCTATATTAAGAACCTAGAATCCAGGTTCTCTCACTCACCAATCAGTCCATCTAGTAATAAGCAGCTTGTCAGCATGCACACCTCTCCTCCTACACCTACCAAACCAACAGTACATAAACCTACATATGCGGAGGTCCTTACAAGAAGCTTATCTAAACATCGGAGACCTCCCAAACACAAGCACGCTTCACATAATACATTCTCTGCAGAATATAGTACACATAATATATCACACACCAGTCAAGCCCCTAAGGCACAGGTTCCCAAAGTGTCACTGCGGCGCCCTGGGGTGCCGTGACTTCCTCACAGGGGCATTGCGAATGAATAAGCTTAACAGCAAAATAAACTGCAAACTAATAAGCTTAGTTACTAAGCTTATTAGTTCGTGGTTCATGTTGTGGCCGCTAGACTAAGCTAAATCACAGGGTCTCTGTTTCTACTAGTTTCTGAATGAAACAAAACAAAGTGCTACCGCTGATGCCCTTTAAAGAACTGTCTGAGATTATAACACTTAAAGCATAGCCATTGCATTATTCTTACTTGCATACTCATGCTTCAACCTGTCTAGCAAAACCTGTTTTATACCTACAACAGACCTTAAATATATTACACAGCCTGAGATAAAAACGCAACACATATGCTAAAACACCCAGTAACCAATATATTTAAATTTTCTTGCTGTCTGAATTAAGCCACTTTAAATTTAAAACAAGAGAAGCATCCACAGACAGTACCTTTCTGCTAGATCAGACATTATCCCGATTTTCACCCAATGCAAAAAAACAAGCTGCTATTTCTGTTCACAATAAAGTTAAGTCTACAAAGAATACTAACTACGCTCAACACCAATATGCAAACAGAGGCCACTAAAAGTACACATGTAGCCTAAAAGAAAACAATATTAACTTCATACACACACCCTTTCTAAAACACCATCCAAGGCTATGCACCCCCCACCCATCCCCCACACCAGACGTAGGATCCAATTAAATAAACGTAAATAATGTATACCAAAACATATATACAGATATATTTTTTGTTTGTTTCCAAATACCACCTGCAAACATTATACATTCTAAACTTATATAGAACCCTAGGGGTGTTCCCTTGGCCAGCAGAAGACAAGGTTTTGCTGGACGGAACATAGGCAGCAGGGAGGGCAGCACTGAGCATGCAATGAAAGGGAGAATTGCATAGTCAGGCACAAAAAAGTTCACTCCTAAAAGTTTTCTTCCCTTCCCATAACTTCCTCAGGAGGCTGCGCTGGGCAGTTCCATTGTGACAGCTTGCAGAATAAGCCAAGGTCCCTGCCTAGAACATTAAATCACCTGCCGGAAAGGCCAGTTGTAAAGTGTACCTTTAATCAACAACAGGGTCATCAGAGCTCCTCGTGAGACCAATGCAGGTGCAAAACTATGTAGCATGAACACCCCCCCCAAACAAAATGTTGGGAAAAAATGTTTGGCTGCCACAGCGTCTTAGGCAGCAGTCGGTAACTTATGCTGCTGCTGATGAGCACAGTTGCTTTTCATTGGAACGCATGAAATCAGTGAAGAAAAGTGATACCAAAGAACAGTGAAAAAATGGGACACCTGGATGACTGGAAACAGCACACTTAAGGGTGCTAAAATGCCTCACAGAAAAGGTAAGCTTATCTTCTGTGTACCTACCTGTTTTGGGATAACGTCCATTACTCCAGGTGAGTGCTGCGCAGTGCACCTGTAGTGAATAAGAACTAGTGCATGCCCATTCTGCAGGGTAAGTCGAGCTGGAGTTAGATTTTGAGTTCATTTTTTCATGTAAATAAACAGTTTGAAGTTTGCCCAACAGCACATGGTACAAGCAGGCACCAGTTTCCCACCTACAGGTGTGTATGGAGCAAACACATTCAATAAAACTGCGATTTCCTCCCTAGAATGTGTTGATGTAGTTTTCACTTTTTTAGTACATAGTATTCTTTATTTTATTGCTTTGTGGTATTCTTTTTTTTATTTTTTCGTAGTACAGGATGGGGGGGCAGTATGGTTTTGTTTTGTCAGTTCCAGTCTTATTTGTATAACAAACATTTATGTAAACAAATTTATGTATGCACACACACATACTTGCAGTTAATCAAAATGCTGAAGGATGGAAACACAAAAAAAAAAACGTAATCAACCGATCCATACAGGAAACACCCACTTTCAGTTAAACTTGCCACTAACTATACAAGCGAAAAAAAATTAACTAAGATATAAAAATAACAATGACAGAAAACAAAACTGATCACAGAAAGGAAATTGTAAATCATTAACTATAGCCTTTAAAAGTCATACCAGAGGGCCCTAAGGGGGATAATTTTCTTACTTTTTGGAATAGATGGCTTTTATATAGTAGTTGTATAGCAGACACCTTATAGTTAGTTATAAGTAAACTTTGTATAGGCTTATTTCAGTTATTGAATAACATATATAGACTAGTTAGAATTTGATGGGGGGGGGCACCTTGGGAAAACCTGGATTCAACAAGCGGGCAGAGAATCGAAAGGTTTGGGAACCACTGCCCTAAGGCATAACACAAAAACAAACATCTTAGTCACAGATCACTCAATTGTGAGACACACAGATGTCCCTCTCACCATGTTGGATAAGGAAAAGGTCACGGTCAGCTGTCTGTCAGGTGGCAGGGTCCACCACATCACACATGCGCACAAGTCTCTCAACAACAGGCACTGTTATGACTCTGTCATAGTCTATGTTGCCGTGAACGACTTGAGACATACCTCACTGGATGATATGAAGAGACATGACTGAGATCTTGGACTATGTATCTTAGACAGGTATGTACCTAGCCTTAAGCAGCATTTTACCTTTGCCTAGGATGATACCTCAATACAAACAAAAAATGACTGACCAACAACTAGCTTAGTTTCTGGTGTCATTCAAAGGGGATCCAGTATTTGTCAGCCTAGGATGACATGGTTGACAGACCTCGATGCTTTGCCAGAGATGGCCTTCATTTGTCACTCCTGAGATTTTGGTTACTGGCTAAGGCCATCCCTATAGTGCCTTTTTTAGGTAATATCATAAGAACAAAATTTCCAATGTAAAAATACCCTCTAAAATCAACCTTAAGGTTATGCTGCTAAATGCTAGGAGTCTAAACCAGAAACTGCATGCACTGGAAGCAGTCCTCACCCTGGAAGATGCTGACATTTGTGCAGTCACTGAGACCTAGTTAAAGGCTGCAGACAGCACCCCAGTTATACCAGGTTACATTTCCTTCCACACGTTCATACCACAAACTGAAGGCATAAAGGAGGGCATTTATATTACGCTGTTGAAAA
Source organism: Protopterus annectens (assembly GCF_019279795.1). Lineage (NCBI taxonomy): Eukaryota > Metazoa > Chordata > Ceratodontiformes > Protopteridae > Protopterus > Protopterus annectens. Next base: position 1,569,199,458 of record NC_056732.1, read on the forward strand.
CTCAAACTGTCGACAACATAATAATCGACATGAAAATGTCAAAACCCCCGAACATCGAACATACACAAAAAAAACAAAAAAAAAAACACCCAAACACAACACAAATTGCTCTATTTCTCCCTGGACCCCCCACACCCCCCGCTACTTAAATATACCAATTTTGAGATCGCATTACACTGCAGTAAACAGAAATCTCCCCTTATGGAGATTTCCATTTACACGCGCGATGGTTTTCACTTTCAACATTTTGGTGCCAACAATATCAGTTACGATACTGTCGGCCTTCGACAGGATGAAGTAGACCCAAAGGAGGTGGTGTATCAATAATCATTAAAGATAAATACACCTCTAGATTGGTTAAACAGCATGATTCCCTTGAATTACTTCAGGTGGAATTGACTGCAGCTAAGACCCCTCTTCAGGTCATTGCCAGCTATAGGACCCCCTCCATGAATCAGGACATCCACGCAGCCTACTTGGATCTACTTGAGTCAATCAAGTTACAACCAAACACCCTGATTTTGAATTACTTTAATTACCCATCCATAGACTGGGTAAATTATATGTGTTCTAACTCACTTACCCAAAGGCTCCTGGACTTTGTTAACTCCAATGCCTGGACCAGCTGGTTGACATGGGTTCCTATTACGTGATCGAAGTTTTGAAACTTTGAACATGACAATATCGAACTTGTCTGTTCGAAGTTTCAAAACTTTGATCACGGGAAAATAAAAATAAAAGATGCAACAGTAAACTAACTGTTGCAAGAAGGGAAGCAAGCCCCCCTGCACCCCCCACACCCCCCGCTCTTTAAATATACCAACTCTGAGATCGCACTACAGTGCAGTAAAGGGAAATATTCCCTTTCCGCACTATAATGCAGTCTCAGAGTTGGTATATTTAACAGAGCAGGAGATGTGGGGATGCAGGGGGGCTTGCCCCCTGCTTGCAACAGTTAGTTTACTGTTGCATCTTTTATTTTGTTTCTTTCTGTGTTTGAACTTCAGCAAGTTTGACTATATGGTTTTGACCATATAGGGTTTGAACTTGTTGAAGTTCGATAACGTAATAGGAACCCAGTTGACACACCCACAAGGGGCTCAAACATCCTAGACATGGTGATCACCAACATGGGAGACTGCTGCACCACCCCCAGTGTGTGGCCATCCCTGGTGAGATCTGACCACAAATCAGTCTCACTATAGGTAACTATAACACAAGATCCCACCTTAGCAACAACTAGACTAGAAAACTTCTCCAAAGCCAATTACAACCTTTTACATGATGGCATAAATAACTTCATAGCCCCTCCCCCATGATAGAACAGACATGCATGGTGAGTTATGCAGTAATGCTTTATACAAGTACATGTACAATTGTATTGACTCTGCCATCATACTTCTCAACACAAAAAAATCTGGACAAAGCCTGTCATAATGGGGGAACAAAGAGTCAAAAATAGGGACGCATTTTAAATATTGCTCTTATAAACTTAGAAAGTTGCTAGAATAAAATGATTTGTCTTAGCATGCATTTTCTGAAGGATGTGAAGTCTGAAACTCAAATGTGTGTCATTATTTAGAGACTTTAATCCTTAGATCGTCTCAGTGATTTGTCAAAAAAACACAATTTTTATGAAGAACAGACCAAAAATATGAGGCAAAAATTTGGACATTCTACAAAAAATATATACAGTTGAGAGTAATGTCTGCTGCACCTTATAGAAATAAAGCAAGATCTTGAAGGAAAAACAAACCTGCCTGGTGGACAACTGCCATTAATAGACTGTACAATAGGAGAAGAAAATTGCTGTCTAAGAGCACGAAGGAATGGTCTCAAAACTGGAAACACTCCCTCCTCAACTTAAAGAAGCAAATAAGACTCCTAGTTAAATCCTCCAAAGCTAACTACGAATCCAAATTAGCTTCCCTAACTAAGGATAACCACAAGGCATTCTTTAGTTACATTCGTAACCTCAAAAGTAAGGCCCAGATTTGTGCTGAACTCATACTTAATGGTACTACATGTATAGAACTTGTGGATATAGCAAACCTGCTGGCTGACAGGTTCAGTGAAAACTTTACTCCCCTGTCCCCGCCACGTATACCCCAAAGCATCCCAAATGCCTGTCCCCGCCTAGTATCTCTGAGGATCAGGTCTTAAATGGCCAGGGCCAAAAACACAGCCTCTATGTGACCAGCCAACATACTGGGCTGTGTTCTACATAGGTTAAAACAGGAATTAGCATCACCATTGAGCACACTTTTCAATCACAGCCTAAGCACTGGTTTCATCCCAGTAGAATGGAAAAAAAGCTAATGTCTTCCCTTTGCACAAAGGGGGTGCATCCAAGGACCCTGGGGACTATAGACCCATTAGCCTGACCAGCCTTATCTGCAAGGTCATGGAACGAATCATCATTGACCTTACTAATAAAGATATAGGAACTCTCCAAATGCTTGACCCCACTCAGTTTGGCATTATCAAGGGGAGATCATGCCTGTTAAACTTGGTGAACTTCTTCAAGACAGCCAACAAAGCCCTAGACGAGGGCAAATCTGTGCACACAGCCTACCTAGACTTAGCCAAGGCCTTTGACACAACCCCCCACTCAGGCATCATTGATAAATTCACCCAGCTGGGTATCAACCTATATATTGTCAGGTGGGTTTCAAACTGGCCCACTGATAGAACTTATACCATCAAAATAGGAGACTCCACCTCCTCCAGCAGACCTGCAACCAGTGGTGTTCCACAGAGATCAGTTCTGGGACCCCTACTGTTCAGAATCTACTTGTCTGAAGAGCAGGCTAAAACTAAAGGACTGTGGCTGACAAAGTTTGCTGATGACTGTAAACTGGAAGCGATCATTGAAATCCCTAGCAATGTCAATATCCTGCAAGACATTCTTACGCAGACTAATGACTGCTGCCAATCCTATGGTCTTAAACTTAATGCAAAAAAATGCATTATCATCCCCTTTGGTAAGGGTAATGTTCCTGCAAACTACCACATCAGCAATACCTTAATCACAGTCAGTGGTGAGAGATCTGGGCACACAGGTTGACACCAACCTTAACTCTGATCACCATGTCTCCACAGTGGTAATAAGGGCATTTTATATTGCTCATCTCATAAGTAAGGGCATTGTCTCCAGAACAAAAAGAGGTTATAACCCGCCTGTACTCTTCCCTCATTAAGCTAATAATAGAATAGACTACAATACTCCCTTTGGTATGTTCCTTTCCAAACACCCACAGCAATTGGAGAGACCATAAAGGTCCCTTACAAAGAAAATTCAGGATCTTCAAGATCTGCCTTATGCTGACAGACTGAAATCATTGTCACTTTACTCTGTGTCATACAGACTGCTCAGAAGTGACCTGTGCCTTGCATATAGAGCAATCTCTGACCAAGCTTTGATGGAAATGTTGCACATTCACCAGTCAAATGACATATGGGTCACTTGCTCAAAGGACCTTAATCTGGTATGTGACATCAATAGAACTTGCTGGAGAGACAGATTTGTCTCACAGAGGTTGCCCCACATTTGGAACAAGCTTCCTATTCATGATAAATGAAGCCCCTAGTTGGTCCTATCTAAGCGCAATTTGGATGACTGTATGGGTAACTGGAAATTCACCCCAGGGGTTCCACCTGTGTCCCTCTTGGACACCCATTCCCACTGGGAAGCCATCTGTGAATCTGGACACTGTTCGTACTTGTGTTATTGGGTCCTTGTACATATCCTGAACTAATCCTACCAACGTTTCTGTGATTATAGATTTGCTGCATATAACATCCATGAAAATTCTTCTTATGGTTTTACAGATTAGACTGATCATAGGTTCATAGGTTCATAGGTTCATACTAGGCTATCTGCCCTAGGGTATTTATAAGCCTAGTCAGAGTGTGTTTGGCTTTTGCCACCCATTTTAAATTAATTTTGCTATGCCCTTTTTCGAGGTTAGTATACTGTGCCTCTGTCCAACAGTGACACAGAAGTGATACCCAGGGTAAACCTACGATCTCCCATCCACTCATCAAGATTCCTCTTAAAGAGAGTCAATGAGGGACTCTGCCTAACCTGGACTGTGATTTTATTCCAGAGTGAAGGGAGCCTCTGGGTTATGAATCTGTAACTCCAGCATGTCCTATTTATTTCAGTGCTGAGGTTCAAGTCTCTCAAGCACGTAGCATGATGGGATTTGGATTTTCTGAGGTGCAGCATGTCCATTAATTCCGGGTTGGACATGGCTTTATATGTCAGGCACAGATCGCCTCTGAGCAGGCGGTATGCCACTGAGTAGAGCTGGAGTTTCTTTAACCGGGCAGCATATGGCATCTGTTTGAGCCCTTTGATCCTCTTGGTGAGGTACTTTTGGGGTCTTTCCAGTTGCTGCAGGTGTCTGGTAAGGTACATCCCAAAAGGGGCATTGTACTCAATTATGGGCCTGATAAGGGATGAGTAAAGAGGCACGATGACCTCCCCTGATCTAGATGTGAATCCCTTCATGATTAGGTGGGCTATATAAAATGTTCTTCTAACCACTTTGGCCACGTGGTTGTCAAATGAGAGATTGCTATCAACTTGGATCCCCAGGTCCCTAATTACTTCTTCTGTACTTAATGGATTACCACCTATGTGGTAATTTGTGGGCACTTTGTTTTTGCCAAAGGGGATGACTATACACTTTTTGGCGTTTAGCTTGTGGCCATGGCTCTGGCACCACTTGTCTGTTTCTATGAGGCCCTTTTGGAGGATGCTTGTGTTGGCTGGAGAGTCGATTATGGCACCCAGTTTGCAGTCATCTGCGAACTTGGTCAGCCACAGTCCTTCCGTGTTGGCCTGTACCTCTGAGAAATATATACCAAACAAGAGAGGTCCCAGAACTGTGCCTTGTGGGATGCCACTTGTAACTGGTTTGGAGTCTGACATGGCTCCAGCAATTCTAACCATGCATGTTTTGTCCTTGAGCCAGTTTGCAACCCATCTAGTGACATAGGGGTTTATATTTAAGCTGGTGAGCTTATCTATAATGCCCAAGTGGGGTATTGTATTGAAGGCTTTTGCGAGGTCCAGGTAGGCTGTGTGGACCACCTTCCTCTCGTCAATGGCCTTGGTGACTGTCCAGGTTTAAGAGGCAGGAGCTGCCCTTAACAAAGCCAAACTGGGTAGGATCCAGTGTCTGTAGGTCCCCAATATCTTTATTTATGAGGTCCATGATGATCCTTTCCATAGCTTTGCAGACCAAGCTAGTCATGCTTATGGGGCGATAGTTTCCAGGATTCATTGAGGCACCACCTTTGTGGAGAGGGACAACTGTTGCTGTACACCACTCTTTGGGTACATATCCTGTAGTAAGGCTGAGATTGAACAGTAGTTTTATGTTTGGGTTTAGCTCTTCTTGGAGTTCATGTAGGATGCAGCCTGGGACACCGTCTGGTCCCATTGATGCTGTGTTTTTTGCTTTGGAGAGGGCGGCTCTTACCTGAGCATCTGAGATGTCAGGGGGGCAGCACTCTGCTGGGATAGATACTTGCCCTTTTGGTGGGGAGGGGGCGGAGAAGTTTGCACTGAACCTGTCAGCTAGGATGTTGGCAATGTCTGTGGGTTTGGTGTATTTTTTGTCATTTTGGACTTATTCTGAGCATATCTGGGAATTCCCACTCAGGTTCCTAACATAACTAAAGAAAGCCTTGTGATTATCCTTAGTGTCCTGTGCAATTTATCTCTCGAAGCTGGCCTTAGGCGATTTTATGAGTGCCCGTAGTTTTTTGCTAATACTGATCAGAGATGCCTTCCCTTTTTGGGATTTTGCTCTATCATGTAGTAGCTTCCTCCTTTTGTTGTATAGTTTATTTATGGCTGGGGTCCACCAGACAGGACATCTGTCTTTGGAGGATTGGGTCTTGGTTTTATTTGGGATTGCAAGATCCATGCATTCCTGAAGGTGTTCATAGAATGCGTTTATAAAGGATTCTGCAGTCTGGGCCATATTTTCCACAGGCCTGGGGGCTTTGAAGGATTCCACCTCGGTTTTGAGGAGTGTGAAATTTGCTTTAGAGAAGTTTTTCACTGTGGTTTTCTGGGCAGGGGGTGGGATCGGGATGTGAATATCCAGTGAGATTAGTTTATGGTCTGATCTTACCAGTGAGGGATACACTTTTGGTCTGGAGCATAGAGTCCCCATGTTGGTGATGATCAGGTCCAGTATGTTTTCCCCTCTTGTGGGAGTGGTAACAAGTTGTTCCATAGCATATGAGTTTATAAATTCTAGGAACCTTTGGGCTAGGGTGTTGGAGCTAGAGTAATGCTCCCAGTCTATGTTTGGGTAGTTGAAGTCGCCCAATATAATGGTGTTTGGAGAGACCTTCATATTTTTCAGTGTTCTCAGGAAGGCCGAGTGGGGTTCCTGGGTTTGGGAGGGTGGTCTGTAGCAGGCTATAAACTGGAAGGCAGTTTTACCCATTGTTAGTTGCACATGGATAGTCTCTGATGCTTCGTGCTGTGCCACCAACCTGGAGGTGTGGGTATCTTTGATGAATATTGATACTCCCCCTCCTTTTGTGGTTCGGTCCAAGTTTTGGGGCCGAAAAGCATGGTATGAGGTATAACCTGGTAGTGCTGGGGTGCTCTCAGGAGCCTTGAACCAGGTTTCTGTTACTGCACAGATATCGATGTTCTCCATGCTAAGGAGAGTTTCGAGTGTGTGCATCTTGAGGCTTAGACTTCTGGTGTTGAGTAGCATTGCTCTTAGTTTCTTATCCCTTGTGATACCTATGGAGGTGGGTTTGTCTTTTGAGCCTTGCCTAAAAAAGACACTATGGGGGTAGCAAGAACCTTTGCCAGTATCCAAAAGCCCAGGGGTGACAGGTGCAAGCCGTCCCTAGCGAAGCATCGTGGCTTGTCGAGCATGTCATCCCAGGCTGACAGGCATTGGATCCCCTTTGAATGACACCAATACTTAAGCCAATTGTTGAAATTGATCATCTTGTCTTCATATTGTGGCATCATTCTTGGTGAGGGTAAGATGCTACTCAAGGTCAGGGTCATACTGGCCTGGGCTACATGCTCAGAGAGCTCCTCTATGTCTCTTTTCATGTAGTCCAGGGAGGTACGTCTCAGGTCATTCACACCAGCATGGACAATGACTGAGTCATATTTGTACTTGCCTTGGAGTGACCTGAGTGCTTGTGTTATGTGGCGGATTCTAGTGCCCGACAGGCAGCTCACCGTGACCTTCTCCTTGTTCAGCCTGGTGAGCAGGACATCAGTGTGCCTGATGATAGAGTCACCTATTACAAGTGTATCAGGTGTGTTGTTTAGCCTTAAGGGCTGTGACTGTTCAGCACACTGGCTTTGTGAGCTATGTGTTGCACATGATTTGTTTTGGGGTAGCGGTTGCTTGGGTGTCTGCTTTGGAGGTCTCTGCTGCTTAGGCAGATTTTTATTTAGAGCCTCTGAGTATGTTTTTGTGTGTTTATGTGTTTGGTTTGCTGTCGTGGTAGGTCTATGTGAGAATGGAATTGTAGTGAGTGTGGTTTCCTTCTCCTCCTGACTGGTTACGCCAGTACTGAGTTGAGAGAGTTTAGCCTCCAGTTTGGCTATATGGTTGCATCTCTCACATGTGTTGGAATTTGTTGGGAGGAGGAGAGGGTTGTCTGTGTACATGAGGCAGTTGTAACATTGCCTCAAGATTCCCAGATTCACTAGCTGGACTGGAGAGGAGATTGACAACTGACCTTTGGACATGCTAGAATAGTATTGGGAATTCCTTTATAATTGAAAAAAAGGGCCAGTGGGGAACAAGGTACTCAAGGGGAGTTTGTGAGGGTGTAGTGCTTTTAATTTTTTAGTGCTGACTTAGTGAGCAAGTGCCAGGTAACTTAAATGCAATGTGTTACAGGTAACTTAAATGCAAAAACGACAAACAGTAACTTTCTTTCAAGTGAAACAAGGAAATAAGTACAGTAAGCAATGCAGATATCACTAGGGATCCACAGAAGTGCTGCAAAGCTGCGTTTTAGGTGGAATTAGCGTTTCAGGGAAATAAGCAAACAAACAACAAGCATACAAACAAAGCTAGATTCAGCAGGTCTGGATTATTATTATGAATTATGCTACAGCAAACAAGGTGTACCAATTTCAGTAAGAAATAGTTCAAATATGCAGGCACTATAAGCCTTTAACCAGAAATTCCCAGCTCAGAAGGGCAGAGTCCAGCCTCTCCTCCCACAAGAGTGCAGATCATGAACCTTCTTAATGTAAAATAACTGGCCTGAAGCCCAAGTGCTTAAACCAGAACTAATACACTTTTAGAATAACAGACACTGAGCCCTCAATCAGCAGTTCCCAACTTAGAAGGATGTAAGCTACCTGTCCTGCCACCACAGTGCAGGCCACAAACCTTCTTAATGTAAAACAACTGGTCTGAAGCCCAAGTGCTTAAACTAAAAGGCTTAGAATGACTTCATATCAGACTAATGGATATGAAGTTTCTCAGGCCAATAGAGGAGCCACCCTTCTGCAGTAGAATGACAGTTGTCTATTCCATGAGTACAAACCTAGTTCAATCAGAGATTAAATAGCTTCATTAGGGGGGGTTGGAAAAGTCCTGTTTCAAGCCATAAGGCAAGCTGGTATGTTATCAGGACCCATAGCTGCTGTGTTCTTTGCCTTAGAGAGCACCTTTAGGATCTGTTGTCTAGCGATAACAGGTGGTGGTGTGGATTTTGGTATCGCTGTAGTGGCGACCCAGGGAGTGGACTGAAGTTTACACTGAATTTGTCTGCCAGTAGGTTTCTAATGTTGTCTGATCCAACTTGGTAGGTAATCCCAGGAAAAGAGAGCCATTCAAAGGCGACAATGAGATGGGAGAAAAGGGTACAGAACCAAAGAGAGCAGAAGGGAATTTGCAGACTGAAGGTGGTAATGTGGAATATGGGAGAATTTCACACCTGATTTAAAGGAAAAAAGTACACAGCAGAATGAGAAGGATGCAAGAAGATGTCGCAGTGCTCCGCGAGACCAAATTAAATATAAAAAAGGGAGGAAAGCTCATGAGCCCACAATACCCCAGAGAGAAACAGACAATAAAGTGTGTATGTTTGGGGGGGTTGGCCACCCTTTTCAGAAAGAGATTACATATAGTGATAAGGTGTAGGAGACTGGAGAGTGGAGATGGATAATTTGGCTAGAAAGGATAAATGAATGGAGACAGACACTAGAAATCCTATATGCCCCAAACAAGGGTATAGAGAACTTTTTACAGCAGGTTCGTTGAAGAATGGAATCAGATAAAAATGGATGATGAGGAAGTCATTGCATGGGACTTCAATGTCACACTAGATCCCAAGAAAAACAGGTTGTTTGAGAAAAAAACGAGTACAGTATAAAGATGAACCGAGACTTAGAAAGAATCATAAAAGAGGAAGAGTGGAAGGATATATTGAGGCAAAAACACCCTAGGAAGAGGGAGTACATATTTACCAGAAACTACTTGATTCAAACTAGTAGGTAGGACAGGATACTAGGAAAGAGGAAACTAAAAGTGTGGAGGATACAGAAACACAGGAGATACATATTCAACCATATGCAGTAGTAGCAACGACAAACAAGGACAGAGAGGGCAAAAAGTGGGGGGGTGGGATGGAGATGGATGAGCTACAAGTGGGAAAATCAGAAAAGGAAGGAACAATTAAAAAACTGATAGAGGAAGTAGTGAAGGAGAATGATATATACAAGACAGAACCGGGGAAACACTGAAGGGATGGAATAAAAGCAGTAGTTTGGGAGAAAAATCATGAGAGAGGATGAGGCAAGATGAGGAAAAGATAAAACTGGAAAGATACCTGATTAGGGTACAAAGGGAAATGTGGAAATAGTATAGACAGAAAAGCACTAAGGAGAGAGAGAGAGAGAGAGCAGTAATAAAACCTGAACTAGAAGGAAAAGCAGCAACTTTGGAGTAGAAGAATTACTGGTTAATAACTGGGGAGGAACAGGGGGAAATGTCTAATAAGGAAGTATAAAAAATGAAAAGGTGAGAGAGAGGTACCAAGCATTAGAAGAAAACAGGGAGAGATCATAGAGGAAGACAGTAAGGCTAGAGAAGCCTATAGTGAATACTACCAACAAATTTACTAGAAACAGGAGAAGGAAAAGGATGTCCATTGGGAGGGCAGATGAGAGGGATACCAAGTAGAAGGAATACAGAGGGAGAAACTGAATGCCAAAATCATGAAGAAGGAAATCAAAGCGGCAGTGATGACAATGCAAGACAGAAAAGTAGGGGGTCCCAGATGGATACCATCTATATCCTTCAGGTGGGGCAGTGAGGCATTGTGGACAGTTATGAAGGAGGAGTATGAAAGGATAAGTGAAACACAGGAAATAATAGGCACAATGAAAAGCCAAGGTGGTAGTAATCATAATAGGGGGTGAAAAAGCATTGAAGCAGGGGATTACAGAACAGCCTCCTTAATAAACACAGACATGAAGGTGATGACAGACATGCAAAGAATAAGACAGTAGGGGCAAAATGGTCTTGTGAAAGGAAGGCCAGAAATGAATTGGTGGGCCCTTACAAAATTTATAGACAGAGAAAAGTAAAAGGTGGGGCGACATAGGCATGGATGGTCTTTTTTTGACTTACAAAAGGCCTTTGATTGATATAATCAGATGGGAATTCCTTTGGGAAGTATTAGGAAAAGGAAAATGGGAGCTATTACAGGCAGTATGCAATGGGCCAGAAATGGAGTGATGGAAATGCAGGAGGTTCGAAGACACTAAAAGTAGTGAGAGGGACTAAATAGGGTGCCCCATCTCCCCCAGGGCTAGCCATAGGATACCTATAATTGAAATGAGGAAAATGTTAGCACAACTGGAGGGAAGAATATGAGTACAGTTAGGGTTCCTAATGCATATAGCTGACCATATGCTCATATGCTATCAGATAATGTGGCGATGACCATTAAGGAAATAATACCAGTCTCTGCAAAGTTAGAAAGAGCCTCAGGGCTTAGATGCAACCAGAAAAAGACAGTGATGGTCAGGATATGAGAGGGAAAAGGAAAGGAAGGAGTGAGACACATTTAGGATAGGAAATACCTCCAATATATGGGAGTATATGTAGGAATTTGGAGAAGGAGAGACAGAGAGAAAATACATAGGATAATGGAGAGAGGAGGACATAAAATATATATGTACCTAGGTAGAATCAATGTGATTATAATGATGATTCTCGCAGTTATAGTGCATGTACTGAGAAACCTGCCATTGGATCCAATGGAGATCAAACTACTAAAACTACAGAAGGACTTAGAAGGGTGGCTAGAGAAAGAGAAAGGGAGAAGGGTCTCAAAAACAAGCTGAGTAGGAAAAAAGGGGGCTGGGGACTCACACACATACCCACATAGGCCTTAGCATAAAACCTACATAGTTAGCTAGAGAGAAATGGGGAAACCAAAAGGCAAGATGAGAAAGAAGGCAAATAGGATAGTGGAAAATATAAAAGAATGAATGAGGAGGTGCAAAGAGATGGGGTGAAATAAAGTGAAGATGAGAGAAAGACAGAAAAATATGGGAAGAGGAAGGATTTAGCACTTTCATATGGCAGAAACAAGTAGAAAATGGAAAGAAAGGGGATAAAATAAGAACAGGGGTTAACAAGGAAAGGGGCAGAAGTACAGACAATTTTCAAAACCCTACAGAAATGAATACAGGAATTTGGATTAACACAAAATGAGCAGTGAACACACACAAGACTGAGACAAAATGGCCGGAGAAGACGGAGGAAGCAGAAACCCAATAAGAGAATGGAAAGAGAGCGCCATGAGGGATATACTAAAAACAGGGGATAGGTAAAAGCAGATGGTTTATGAAGACCTAAGGAGGGAAGTGGAGTAAGCCAGAAAGAAAGAGAAATGTAAGGGGTGGGAGAAGGAAGACGAATGGTATAATGTAATAAAAATAATATCAAAGATGTAGAAAATGCATGGTGTGGGAGATCAGATATTGAGTGTTGCAAAGATGGTGTCTCACATTGAAAAGATTATAAAAGGAGGGACATAAAACAGATTCAGAATGCTGGAGATGCATGATAGGACAGGCAGGCATGAAAAATATTTTCTGAAGTATATCTTGGCACAAAAGCTCTGGAAATCTGGAAGAGGATATTTGGAAAACAGGGACAAAACTCTTTGGAATTTTGCATGTGGGATATAATTTATGAAGAGGGTGTTGGCAAGAAAAAGCAATGCTGATAAGACTAATGGCAACAGGGTTAATTAAGAGTGGAATATTCAGAAAACGGAAAATAAGGGAGAAGTGCCAGAAAGGGCATATCTCTTTTTATAAAAAAATGTTAAAATATGAATATAAAAAGCCTTGTTCCAACTCAAACTTTATTATAAGATTTTTCATCGGGTTCCTATTAAATGATCGAAGATGCATTCTTTCAAATGCGTCTTGATCGAACTTGAAAGCACGAAAAGGCAAAATAGCGAAACGTCATATAAGCAAATTCTTTCCCTGGGAGAGAAATCGCTTTGCTGCTTCCATTACTTTGCTGTTTTCATGACTATAGTGCGATCTCGGAAGTGGTATATTAAAGTAGGGGGGCTGTGGAGGCACAGCCCCCCACATCGGGGGTGTGGGAGGGTGAAGCTCCCCACTTTATGTAATATTTAAAAAAAAATTTTTTTTTTGTTTTGTGGAACAGCGATTTTTTTTTCCCCTCGGAAAACAATCGCTGCTCTAAACATTCGAGATTGTAAGCTTTCACTTACATTGGTTCGATAAATCATTGTTTGCATTTTTAAGCATTTGATGATTTAACATAGAACCTTTTTCATCTTCTCTCTCTATAGACATTTTGAGCCCTAGGTATAAATGTTCTTGGACCAAGCCTTGAATATGGTTTCCCCATCCCTGCCCCGAGTTCCTCATATAACACCACTCAGCTGCAAAAAGCTGAAAACCAAATCTTCAGATTCATTCACCTCGCCAGGTGATTTGAATAGTACTGTACTACTCTCACCAAAGGAAAATGGCTATCTGTGAGAAGCAGGGCTTCTCTCCTCCTTAATGGACTCACTTTTAAACTTCTTAATCAAATGTACTGTTTTCCTCTGATCAATAAATTGTGCATTACATCCTGCAACGTCTCTCTCTGAAATTCCAGTTCTCTTTTTACCAAACTTTCTTTTACTCTTTTCAACATATGAAAGAACCTTCCCTAAATGTGCTCTAGCTTGCTGGAACTTATTACCTGAAGTTATCAAGTTGGCAGATAATATCTCATTCATGAAGTTTCAGAAATAACGGTTAATATACTTTAATGCTCCCCTTCTCGACTATACCCCACCTTTGCTTTACTTATCTGTCACTGTCCCATTGATTTTCTTTTTATCTGCAAATCTTACTATCATCTCCCTCTCTTCCTTTGTCTACATGAATGTTAAGGGGTAAGACAGGTCTTAAAAGTAGATGACTGTAGGAAAATTCATTAGTTTGCATGTTTAGTTTATAATTCTTGCATTCCTCACCATGCTTGTTGTGTTCTCCAAACATGCATCTGCAATGGTAAAATGATTTTATTTGCATATCTAACAAGCTTTCTGGACTGCATTGCAGTGCTTTTCAATTCTATTATTAGCATATGCTTATTATTTTGAATGTTTAGTTTATGGATTAACTTTTCTTTTGTTGTAATGCAATTATAATTATTATTGTTGCTATTATTTATTTTGTAAATCCTGATTGTTACATTTTTACTGAATGTATCTTGTTTTTGCCATCCTGATCTGGGTCATGGGCTGAAAAGGGTCCTTGGACCAGTATATTTACTCGATTAAAAAATGTTAAATAAAAGGGAGCAGGGCAGCAGGTTTGCAGACATAATATAGAGAAGTGTAAAACAGAAAAAAATGAAAGGGCTGGGAAAATAAAGGGAAGAATAGAAGGAGGTGATAATTTCCTGCCAGTGAAAGGAGGAATGGGTCCTGAAAGTAACTAGGAGTAACTAGACTAATAATGAGAAGCAGGGAACTACTTGTGTAAAATAAAAAAGTGCACCATGTATGAGGATTACACTGTGCATAATTGTTAATAGGTATGAAAAATAAAGTAAAAATATATATTTTTGATAATGGGCAAGCCCTCTGCCCACCCTCATGTTGGGGGATGGTCTTAGGCCCCCACAATCACCCTACTTGAATGTACTAACTCTATGTTCACGAAACTGTGGAGAAAAAAGACCCCCCCCCCCCACACACACACACACACACATTCACTGAATCACAGCAGACATGCAATCAGAAATCACATGATGATGAGTTCTACAGGAAAAGTAGTTGAGGATTCCATCATCAGATTTCAGTGCATTAGTTTTAGGGAGTGGAGAGGGATTTTAGATTTAGTAAGTCATCAGTATATAAGGTTTAGGGAAAGGAGGGGGATTTTTGGTTTAGGGAGCAACTGGCACATTAGGTTTAGGGAAAGAAGGGGAAGTTTAGGTTTAGGGACTGGTTGGGAGTTTGTTTTTATAGTTAGGATCAGGATTTGATAGCGTTAGAAAAGATTATGCTTTGAGAGGGATGCTTAGTTAAGGGAAACATGTTTGTGAGACTTACAACACTTGCTGAAATGAACAAGTGCCAGAAACGAAGTATGTCTCAAGCACATGTGGTAGGCCTGTAAAGCAATCGCATTTATGAGCTTTTAAATGCCATGGAAGCGGTATATCATAGTCAGATTTGGTTGAAATGAACTTCAAATCATCTCAGGGATTGCCTCTCATGCTGCTGACTAACTGATTTAGAATATTAATAATCGTTGTGTGAATAAATTTAAACCAGTAATAAATAAATCAGCAGATCTTATAAGTAAGTTTAAAATAATGTACATTCAAAGTAAAAATTTCAGTAGAAACATTCATACGATTTGGCTAATAATTTGGTAATTAATCCTTTATATGATAAGTCAAGATAAATGAAAATGGATGGGTGTCAATAAGAATAACTTCATTATTAGATAAACACACCCATTTCTTAAATGAATAAACATGCCAACTAATATAAAATACACAAATCTAGAGTAATTTTTCATTAGAAAAAAATCAGAAGAATATGTTAGATATATGAAGTGCAAAATATCTAATCTTTGTGCAAAAATAAGCTATTTCAAGTAAATCTTGTTGAAGATTTATAGTCTTTTTGTTGGTAAGTCATATCAGGTTCAGACAAGCCATCTGCTCTCTAACAACAATAACCAATATCCTTAATTTCTTTTGAAAAATAATCACTCCACAAGTCTTTCTGATTTCCACAGATGTCTGGAGAATTTCTTTCATTTTTTTTTGATGGTACAGCTCTACTATACAAATTTTTAAGGCTTTCTCTTGAAGATGGCAAACTTTTTCCTCTATCAGTGACTTGGGTTTGGACTCTTTGAAGCAAGAAGTAAGTTTTAAGTTCTAATATGATTTGGGACTGGTGCTTTTCTTCCCATCATAAGCTTTGTTTTGTTTGCAGTCTTGTATTATTCTTTTATCACCTTCTTTTGAGGTCTGCAAAAGTATTCCTTCAGTATATATAGTAACTTAATTGACCAATATTAATTAGTATTTAACTTTTACCCAAAGGCCTAACAACTTATATGGCCACCCTTTGAAATACCAAAGCACTACTGGCTTTATGTCCTGTCTAGCCAAAAAGTTGGCACTAATCATAGGTCTTGCACTAGACTCTTAGATCTTTACCTAAATATCTGACCAGAATATGTTCTGTATAAGCATCTGTTTGATGCACTTTTTGCCCATAAATTTAATATCATGTGCTATGGGCAGACATGTCTAACAGAAGGGCCTTGGAACTACCCGTTCATTTACCTTTTACTCTTTTTCACCCTTAAGGAATCTGTTCTCTGTACAATAAAAATAATGTCAGTATGCAAATTTCCCCATCACTGAAAAATGGGATCCTCCTTAGCTACCTTCTTCTAGCTCTGCAAAGCTGGGTCTCTATTTTTGTGATAATTTTCAGTTGCTCTTCCAATTCTGATGAAAATGCAAAACTTTCACTTAATGTGCTATTTCAGTCTAGTGGAATGGTGTTATCCTTCTTTACTGCTGGATTCTGCTTTTTGTTCAAAGAACACAGGGGGTGTTTATCGGAATAAATTGCAGTTCTGTTCATTTAGTGGCAAGGTAAAAACAGCTAGGTGTTAGATAACATTTTTCTTATGCCATTCCAAACTTTTCATCATGCATTTCACTGTGCAAAACTACATTTATTTGTAATTTTAATTTTCAAACTGCAATACCTAAATTGTTTAAGTAAAGTTTTTCAGTACTGCATCCTAAAAAAAATTATCAGTGGCTGGATATTGATGTTTCTAAAATTAACTGCAAAGAAAAACACAGGCAAGCTTGAGTTTTCACTGTATAATACATTAAACTTCCTATAGTGGAAGCCTGTGGGATATATGCAAA
Organism: Protopterus annectens; assembly: GCF_019279795.1. Taxonomy (NCBI): domain Eukaryota; kingdom Metazoa; phylum Chordata; order Ceratodontiformes; family Protopteridae; genus Protopterus; species Protopterus annectens. Next base: position 1,569,215,954 of record NC_056732.1, read on the forward strand.
TGACTCATTAAGGACATACAAAGGTTTAACTACATGGCTTCTGAATGCCTATGACTTTTTCCTTTTTTAATCTTTATGGGCACATTCAGGCCAATCTAGCCAAACTTCCACTTATTGTGGACATACATATTTCTACTTCTACCATAAAAAAATATGTCTTCAAACTGAAACCTACCACCATAGCCATAGATACTCTTCCACTAGTACATCTGACAATAGCTACTGATGTTCTGTCCTACCTCATATCAATTCCAAAAAATACAGCCATCCAAGAATGCCATGTCCCAGCCACCTGGAAAAAAACTCATATTACCCTTACACATACCCATATTACCCCCTACATCCAAGATTCTGGAAAAGTGCACACACTGTCCATTTTTGGTGAGTACCAGATTCAGTATGTTTGATCCTCTGGTTGGTGGTCAACTTTCTGGTTTAAAAGCCTGTGTTTGCACTTTCTCCGCCTTTCCTGTAACTAGACTAGTCCAGATACAGACTTGCTGCATCCAGCACTGTATGTAAGCTTCTGAGCTCACCAAGCCTTTCTGTGTTGGAGGGAAGCCTTCTAGCTTATCAGTGGGAGTGGTAAGCACTAGGTAGCCTATCTACCACAAGAGGAATGGTTTCTGGCCCAGAAATTGTAGTTTATTGTCTGTTTGGGCAGTTTTTCCATCTCTTTCAACTTTCTGGCTTATAAGCCTGTGCTTGCTCTTGTTTCCCACCTTTCCTGTAACTAGTCTAGTCTGGATGCAGATTTGCTGTATTCAGGACTGTTTGTAAGCTTCTGAGTGGTGCCAAAGTCTGCTCTTCAAATTTTTCCTTATATCTACTAGTTCTCTCCTCTCCTGCACTTTTACTAGCTTATTAGTCTAGCACTTTACCAGACTTCTTGTAGCAATTATTGTAGCACACAAAATACAATACAATTTAGTTCTACAAGGAAACAGCTCCAGTACTTATTATTAATGCCCACCCCTCCAGGCATGTCTAAAGGTCAGTCCCCTGTGCATTCTCCTATTAACCTGGTGAACTTGGGCATCCTGAGGCAATGTAGCAACTGCCTCATGTACACTGACAACCCTCCCCTCTTACCTCCCAACACTCAAACTTGTGAGAGATGCACTTATATATCCAAATTGGAAGCCACGCACTCTCCAAACAAGACTGGAATAACTGGTTAATAGGAGAAGATCAACACTTGCACCATACCACATGGAACACATAGCTCTCCAGAACATACACCAGCACTGCCTTCACATATAAACACAAACCACACACCCACCTTCGCGGAGGATCTCCATAAAAATCTACCCAAACAGCAGAGACCTCCAAGGCAGAAATGCACTCAACCACCACAACACAACACTAATCACGAGACACATAACTCTCTTAAGCAGCGTGCCACTTAACCAAAGCCCCTAAGGTAAAACAGCATGCCCAACACACTAGTCATAGATGACTCGATAGCAAGGCACACTGATGTCCCACTTACTAGGTTGAATAAGGAGAAAGTAACAGTTAACTACCTGTCAGGCACCAGGATCCGCCACATAACACATGCACTCAGTTCCCTCAACAACAGGTACAAATATGAATCTGACATTGTACATGTAGGTGTGAATGACCTGAAATGTACTTCCCTGGATTACATTCAAAGAGACACGGAGGAGTTCTTGGATTATGTAGCCCAGGCAGGTATGACCCTAGCCCTGAGCAGCATTCTACCATCACCCAGAATAAATCCACAGTACAAGCAGAAAATGATTGATTTCAACAATTGGCTATGTTTCTGGTGTCATTCTAAGGGGATCCAGTATCTGTCAGCCTGGGATGACATTTCTGACAGACCTCGATGCTTTGCCAGAGATGGCCTGCATCTGTCACCCCTGGGCTTCCGGATACTGGCCAAGGCTCTTGCCACCCCTATAGTGCCTTTTTTAGGTGGTGTCCCAAAGACCAAATTACCACCATAACAGCTGCAAACAAATGCAGTCTGAGGGTCATGCTGCTCAATTCTAGAAGTCTAAATCTCAAAATGCACTCGCTCAAAGCACTCCTTAAAATGGAGAACATCGACATTTGTGCCATAACAGAGACCTGGTTCAAGGTAGCAGAAAGCACTCCTGCACTACCAAGCTATAACTCATTCCACACCTTTCAGCCCCAGAACTTGGACCGAAGCTCCAAAGACAGTGGTGTTTCCATATTCATAAAGGGTACACACACTTCCAGACTAGTAGCCCAACATAACTCATCTGAGATACTTCAGGTGCAGCTAACACTGGGTAAGACAGCAATTCAGGTCATAGCCTGCTATAGGTCCCAACCATGTCCCAAGACTCACATTCCATGTTCCTAAGCACCCTGGAGAATATTAGGGTCCAACATAACACACTCATACTGGGCGACTCCAACTACCCCTACATTAACTGGGAAAACTACTCATGTAACAATACACTTGCCCAACGTTTCCTGGAATTCATTAATTCCAGTGCCCTGGACCAGCTTGTTCTTATCCCCACTAGAGATAGCAACATCCTTGACCTGGTCATTACTAACATGGGTGACCATTGCTCTACACCTATAGTCAACTCCTCCCTGGTTAGATCTGACCACAAACTAATCACCTCAGAAATCCACCCCCCCGCAAAGGTAATCACCATGAAAAACTTCTCCAAAGCTAACTTTGGGCTCATAAAAACAGAGGTGGCCAACTTCATGGCACCCATGCAAATGGTGATTCGTTGTATGACCGCCGAATCATACACCATTGCACTGTATGAAGACATACACAAATGCATGCATCTCGCCATACTCAACAGAACCAAGACGCTCTCCTCCAAAAAACGGAAGCCAATCTGGTGGTCTCCTGCCATAGACAAACTCTATAACAGAAGGAGGAAACTGATGTGGAATAAGGTGAAGTCCCAAGAGTGGAAAAACTCCCTTATCAGCCTCAACAAAATGTTGAGATCCCTCATCAAATCATCTAAAGCTAGCTATAAAAACAGAATTGCAGCAGATAGTAAAGAAAACCACAAGGCCTTCTATAGTCATGTAAAGAATCTCCACAGCAATACCCAGATTTACTCTGAGCTACTGCACAATGGTACTTCCTATACTGAGTCAACAGATATTGCCAATAAACTGGCCAACAGATTCAGTGCCAACTTTACCCCCCCCCCCCAAGGGACCAGTCACAATACCATTAGATTGCCAGGCATCCAATATTACTGCTGCACAGTTTAAAACAGCACTGTCCAAGGCCAAGAATACAGCTTCTATGGGACCTGACAATATCCCTGGCTGTGTTCTACATGAACTACAGAGTGAACTGGTAGCTTACCTGTGTGCCAAGTTCAGTCACAGCCTCACCTCAGGCTTTGTCCCTACCAAATGGCACACTGCTACAGTCATCACTCTCCACAAAGGAAGAGTGACTACAGACCCTGAGAACTATTGTCCCTTTAGCCTGATGAGTCTGATATGCAAAGCTATGGAATGCATCATCATGGACCTAATAAACAAGGATATAGGGAATCTCCAAACTCTGGATTCCACACAGTTTGGTTTTGTGAAGGGTAGATCATGCCTGCTCAACTTGGTAAACGTCTTTGAGTCAATCACCAGAGCTGTGGATGAAGGCAAGTTGGTTCATAGAGCCTACCTTGACTTGGCCAAGGCCTTTGATACCATTCCCTACTCAGGAATCATAGAAATACTCACTAAGCTAGGCATCAACCATTATATCACTAGGGGGGTTGCAAACTAGCTCACAGGTAGAACCCACAATGTGAAAGTAGTTGACTCCAAGTCAGACTGCTGACCAGTCACTAGCGGAGTCCCACAGGGTTTGGTCCTGGGTCCTTTCCTGTTTGGTATCTACTTCTCTGAAGTCCAGGCCAACACAAAGGGACTCTGGCTGACAAATTTCGCAAGACGATTGCAACTTGGGAGCTATTATTAACTCCCCAAGTGATGTTGACATCCTACAGAAAGGCCTCACTAAGACCAGTGACTGGTGTCAGAACCATGGCCTTAAGCTCAATGCAAAAAATGTGTCATCATCCCCTTTGGGAAAAACCCGGTTCCCATGAATTACCACATCGATGGTAGTCCACTGAACACAGAAGGTGTTATAAGAGATCTGGGAACACAGGTTGACAGCAACCTCTCTTTTGACCACCACATTGCCACTGTCATCAGAAAGTCCTTCTATGTGGCACATCTCATTACTAAGGGTTTTGCATCCAGGAAGAAAGAGGTCATTGTCTCCCTCTACTCTTCCCTCATTAGGCCAATCATTGAGTACAATGCCCCATTTGGCAGAAATCTCACTAAACACCTGCAACAACTGGAGAGGCCGCAAAAGTACCTCACAAAGAGGATCCTAGGCCTTAAACATTTGTCCTATATGGACAGACTAAAAAAAAACTCCAACTATTCTCTGTCTCATATCTCCTACTTAGAGGCGATCTATGCTTGACTTACAAAGCCATATCTGACCCAGCTCTGTTAGAAATGCTACATCTAAAGAAATCCCAATCCCTCCACACCACCCACTTCAGAGACCTCAACCTCATTACCACAATCAACAGAGCATGCTGGAGGGACAGGTTCATAACCCATAGACTGCCCATGCTGTGGAATAGACTTCCATACATGTCAAGCAGAGCACCTCACTGGCCCTCTTCAAGAGAAATCTTGATGAGTGGATGGGAAATAGAAAATTCACCCCGGGGATCACTCCAGTGGCTTTACTCGACAGAGGCACTGGGAACTAAGGTCGGGTGGCATGATGCCAGGGTTATCCTTTCTGCTAGGCTTGTAAAGGCCCCAGGGCCATTATACTAGTACACACCTATGAACCTATGAGCCTATGGAGCATGCACTATCTTTAACAGAGTGTTTGTGCTAATAAAGTCCTGGAAGCATTGTGTTTGTCAGTTTGAAGCATGCTACATTTCCCAGTCTATAGAGGGTTAGTCAAAGTCACCCATGAACAGGATATTTGGTTGTTTGGTGAGTGCCTCTAGTAGGCTTAGGTAACAATCATGAAATTCTAGGGGCATAGATGGCGACCTGTAGCTAGCCATGATATGGTGAGGGACCTTATCTATGGTGATTTGCATGTGGAAGAGCTCTATGGTCTCATCCTGTTTAACCAACATGGAGGTATGTTTCTTGCTAATGTAGATCAAGACACCTCCACCTTTGTCCTCAGTCTGTGCTGTTGTTGGTCTAAATGTGTGAAATGCACTTTAGTCTTGTACTTCTTGAGCACTTTCTATTACTTCAAACCAAGGCTCAGTAATGGCACAGATGTCTAGATTCTCCAGAGTGAGGAGGGCTTGCCCAGTGTGGAGTTTTTTGTTTAGGCTCCAAGCATCAAGCAGTAACACCTTAAGGTTGCTTGTAGATGTTCTCACTGTGTTGGTAGTTTTGTCTTTTTGACATTGCCAAAAAAGGTTCTAAAAGGGTGAATAAAGTTTATCCAATATCTGAAAGCCTAGGGGGACAGGTGCAGCCCATCCTTAGTAAAGCAACATTTTTTTTGACTGTGTCCTCCCATGTTGACAGATATTAGATCCCCCCTGGAGTGACACCAAAAATAAGCCAATTATTAAAATCAGTAATTTTATGTTTACACTGTGGCATCATCCTTGGTGAAGGCAAAATGCTGCTCAATGCAAGGTTCATCCCTAGCTGTGGCATGTATTCCAAAGGATCCATTATGCTTCTTTTCATATAGTTCAGTGAGGTATGTCTCAGGTCATTTACAGCCACATGGACTGTGATAGAATCATATTGGTACCAGGGGTGCAGTAACCTGAGTGAGTGCATGAGATTGTATATCCTGGCTCCAGATAGGCAATTAACTGTTATTTTCTCCTTGTCTAACTTGGTGAGTGGGACATCTGTGTGTCACACAATGGACTCCACAATGACAAGAGTATTAGGTAAAGTAAATGCAAGTCTTGAAGGACCATTAAGTGTAGGCTTATGTGAGATGCTTGTTGCTGCTTTTGGTGTCTGCTTTAGTGGTTGCTGAGGAGAAGTGCTGCCATTAGGTGGTTTTGAAGGTCTTTGAGATTTGGGATGGTTTCTTTTAAGCACCTCACCATAAGACAATCTGTGTGTATGTTGTGAGCGGTTTGTGAGAGGGGTGTAGTTTGAGTATTCCTGGCAGCCTTGTTTGTATGCAAGGTTTTTGCCTCCGAGGAAGTTGTGTATTTACATCTCTCATATACCTGTTATATTCTTTAATGATTAACTGGTTGTCTGAGAAAATAAGACAATTGCTACATTGCCTTATCCATATCATATCAGTACATAAAGGGAGAAATTCAGTAGAGCTCTCTAATTATCAGCCCATTGCCATAGTCTCTCCCCTCTCTAAAATCCTTGAACACTGTGTTTATAAACAAATCATGGCCTGTCTCACTCAAGAAAGCCTGATCACCCCTACCCAGCATGGCTTCCACCCCAACTACAGCACCTCTACTGCACTAATTTCCTTTACAAACTCCATCACCCTTGCCAGAGACAGTAACAAAGTAGTGCCCTGCCTCTTTTTAGATCTCTCCAAAGGCTTTGACATAGTCTCTCACTCCATCCTCCTCTCCAAACTGTCTCAACTTAATCCCTCCCCACCAACTATCTCCTGGTTTAACAGCTACCTCACAGATAGCAATTTGCCAAATGGCTCTCTGTTTTATCCCCCTATCTCCCCGTCAAAATGGGCATTCCATAAGGCTCAGTTCTAGGCCCCCTTCTCTTTAACATCTTTACTAACCAACTTCACTCTTCCTGTCCTCAGTCATCCCTCATACAGTACGCAGATGACTCCTCAGTCATCTCTACTGCTGACAACCCCTCTGATCTGCTCACACTGACACAAACATTTTTTACCCTCACTGAAAAATGGCTTTCTGACAACCAACTCATACTTAATCGTAAAAAGACTAAACTTCTTCTCTTCCTCCCTAAATCCCTCTGCCATATTAAATCCTCCTTCACCATATCTTCTCTTCTCTTAACACCACTATAATAGCTAATACTCACACCAAACTATTTGGAGCAATTATAGATAACCAACTTAAATTTGACCTTCACGTACATCACTGTATCAAGAAAACCCACACAAAGCTTGGTCTTCTGTACAGAAATAAAAGATTCCTCACACCCAAATCAAAAATTTCACTAGCCTAAGCTTACCTTCTCCCTCACCTGTTCTATGGCTCACAAATCTTAGCTAACCTATAGTCCTCTCTACTCTCCAAACTCAAAACTACCCACAACAAAGTAGCAAGGTTTGCAAATAATCTGCTCTTAAAATCACACCACTGGCATGCTCTCAACAATCTCAACTGTTTGAGTTTCCCAATCAACTCTTATTTACACAACTTATTATCATCCATTCCGTTCTGAACAAGCCCTCCTTCTGCCCTAACCTATCCTCTCTTCTCCCTCTACAGCCTCACTTGGTCCCTCAAAAGTTCTGATCAATGTTTCTTACAGATTTTCAAACCTAGAAAATCTATTGGACCGAATCTCTGTAGGTACCTTCCCACTCTGTCATGGAACAAGCTCCCTCTGACCCTCAGAAACATTTCCCACGTCCATGAATTAAAAAAAAACTCTTAAAAATGACCTAAATAGCAGCGGTTCTTGTCTCCGCAATCACCCCACCTGAACCCTTCCCTCCCTCTCACATTACTTTCTTTCCTGTCCTTACTCACCTTTCATATTCCTCACTTCCCTTCTTTATCTCTAACACTAACCACCTAGCAAATTAATTAACAGTCACATACTTCTAACCATTCTCTTCACTTCCTAACTTCTAGTAACATGATGCCTATATCTCACCTGCAACTGCCTCATGCTTAATATTCTCACACACTATTGTTGCAAAACATAAGCATATGAAAAGTGCAATTCTCCATGGAGGACTATCCTTATGGTATTTTCTTTTTGCTAACTTATTGTCACTACCTGCCCCAAGATAAATATCTTATACTGAATGTATTTCTTACTGATCTTTTAACATTTACCTAAAACAACAGCTGCTCATTTACTCTATTGTATATTTTTTGTCCTCTACTACAGTTGTGTAATTTTGATTGCATTGTTATTGTATATTAAGTCAACTTCTATAATTTTTGCTTAATTGTACTGTGGAGCTTTTCTCCCCGGGCCTCCTCTGAAAAAAAGGCAGTATTCCAGATGGACTATCCTGGTCAACAAATGTCAAATAAATAACTAAATCTACCAAGCTGGCCACAAAGACATTTGGAAATTGCATATCCATATTGTCCAATCTTGTAATAGGGTGGGCTGTTTAGGATTAAGGATTGGGTTTTAACATGGGTGTGCTAGGGTAGTTTCTGGGGTTAACGGCAGTATGTTATATAATGCTATTCAATGTACAAGCTAGTTGCTCTAAGTTTATTTCCACACAAAGCTACACTGTTTAACATTTTTCATATCTAATCCTAACTTTATAGGGAAATGTTACTGTCTAGGCATTTGCTACTGTACAGGAAATTGCTAACCACCGCTGCCCAGTGGGCAGCTCTGCGCAAACTTTCCTAATTTATAGCAGAGGAAAAAAAGCTTGAAAACTGAGTTCTATGCTCTCTAGCCAACAGACAAGCAAACTTTGAGCTTCCTGGAGTGCTACCTGACTCAGAGATCAGGTAAACACCTTCAGCAACAAGATGGGGTATCCTGGAATTTCATAATGTAAAAGCACAGAAAAAGCAGCTTTCAAGTGCAGATTAAACAACAAACGCCTACCAAACAATTAAGTCCCTGGATAATTCATTCTTCTGCAAGGTGATTTAGAGACACATAGAACCAGAAAAGCCAACAAAGAGAGAAATGGTGATTTTTGCCACAAAATTAAATAACTGTTTTAAAAATATATTTTAATGCCAATAGAATTGATTGAAATGAGCACTCTTCAACCATTTTGCTGGCATTAATCTGTTAGAAGTCACTGAACAGTAGGGAAGAGAAATTTGCACTTTCCCTGCCATTGTGTGATGTCAGAATTGGTATCTATAATTAGCAGGGAGTGTTGGGGCATAGACCCCCATATGGGGGGAGGGGGGGTGCAGAGGGAGTTGTCCTGCTGCAAAAAAACATATTTTTTTATTGTTGTTTTGACTTTTAATCCTTTAGGCTCAATAGGCAAAATCCCTACCATATGGAAAATATCACATATTATCCCTCTACACAAAGGTGGAACTTCAATTGACCTCTCTAACTACCGACCTATTGCCTTACTCTCCCCATTAGCCAAAATAATGGAAAAATGTATTCACAAACAGATACTTAACCACCTTCTACAAAACAACCTACTAGCCAACTGCCAACATGGCTTTAGACCATTTCATAGTACTACTACTGCTCTTCTCTCCTTCACTGACACTATAAACAAAAACCGCAATAATAACTCCTTTTCCTCTGCACTATTTTTAGACCTGTCAAAAGCCTTTGATATGGTTAATCATACCCTACTTCTTGAAAAACTAAAGCACCTTTCTCTCGACCTACAAGCATTACAATGGTTCAGATGTTATCTTCAAAATAGACAGCAAGCTGTACTCTGGGATAACAATTTGTCTTCCTTACTTCCTGTTAATATTGGAGTCCCTCAAGGCTCGATCTTAGGTCCACTTCTTTTTTCCATATTTATTAATGATCTCCACTTGAACATACCCCACGCCACTTGCATCCAATATGCAGATGACTACATTAATCTGTACTACCAATAATATACCCTCACTCCAATCCCTAACCCAAACTGTATTCCAAAAAGTAGAAAACTGGTTCATGCAACATCATCTTCTCCTGAATCCAAAGAAAACAAAACTACTACTTTTTACACCAACTCATAAGTCACCCACTCCATTCTTCTCTATAACCTCCAATAATGCTACTAATATAGCACCAGATACTACCACCCGCCTACTAGGTGTCACAATCGACAGTCATCTTAACTTTGATGACCATATTAACTCCACCATAAAGACTGTTAACAAAAAACTTGGTACCCTCTACAGAATCAAACCCTTCCTTACACCCTCAGCCAGGCAAACTATCGCACAAACTCACCTCATTTCTACCCTTTTCTATGCCTCTGCTATATATACCAACCTTTCAAAAAACAACATCTCCAAACTATCTACCTGCTATAATAGTATTGCTAGATTCATCACATGCTCTCCCTTTAAAACCCACCACTGCCTTAACCTTAAACAACTAGGATGGTTAGAATTACAGAACCATATACTCTGTCAACAGTTACTTATGACACAAAAGATCCTATACCACCCTAACAATACCCCCATCCTCTCTAATCTGATCTCTCCATATAAAAACCTGGCTTCACTACGTTCTGCAAATAAACTACTTGTCTCCTTAACTAAATCAAACAACAAAGCTGGTGACTCTCTTTTCTCAAACACTATAGGAAAAAATGGAATCAGCTCCCTCCTGAACTATCTACCCTAGCATCTGCTTCTCAATTCAAAAAGCAAACAAAAGAACATCTAAAAACTAAGTGGCTCTGTCCTTGTGCTAACCCAGACTGAAACTTGTATTTCACTCCTATTTCAACCCTAACCCTCCCTCTTGCCTCCAAAACTTATTTCTCTCCTCTTGTTTTATTCTTAGTAATTTGATAGGATTTGGGAACTTTGTTCTTTCTGCAATTGCCCTGGTGCTGTCTAGTGCATTTGCTTGTTTATGTCTGGTCTAGCTTTTGCCTAAATGTTTTCTAGTCACTTTTTGTTAGTCCCATTTGCTTTTCTCATTTTACCTATGTTACTATGGTACTGTTGCTTTATTACTCTATTTTACTTATTTCCTTTTGTTATATTGTTATTCTTATGCTTGGAGCTTTTCTCCCCGGGCCTCTACTGAAAATGGACATGTATCCAGTTAGACTAGCCCAGTCAACAAATGTAAAATAAAAATAGTTTGCTGTTTGCTATTGTGATACTTCAATTTTATGAAATACATCCATATATATATATATATATATATATATATATATATATATATATATATATATATATATACACACACACACACACACACACACACACACATGCATATTTATATATATGTATATATATATATATATATATATATATATATATATATATATATATATACACACACATACACACACATATTATACATATATATATATATATATATATATATATATATATATATATATATATATAGAGCCACAAAAGGTGCATATACACATAAATAGAATTCACAACACGAAACAGCACCACATGGCAATGCAGTATAAAATATACTTTTATCAACCACTGCCATTACCAATAGAGTTATTGCTGGTGGTTGTGGTTAATAAAAGTAGATTTTATACTGCATTGTCATGTGGTGCTGTCTCATGTTGTTGTGGATTCTCTCTCTCTCTCTCTGTATATATGTATATGTGTATATATATATATATATATATATATATATATATATATATATATATATATATATATATATATATGTTGTTGTTGTTGTTGTGTCTTTCGGCTTTTCCCGGTTAGGGGTCTCCACAGCGGAACTCCGATCCGCTAATGATTGGCAGTAGATTTTTACGTGTTGAGTTGCCGGCCCTGATGCCCATTCATGCATGTCTCTGCACAGAAGACGCTCTAGCTGAGAATCGAACAGGACAATGTCTTACTGTAAGGCGACAACGCTACCAAAGCACCACCACTGCAGTTTTTATATATATATATATATATATATATATATATATATAAAAAACACACTGTAGTCAGAGGGAAGGTTTGTAGAGCAGGGGCAGCTCATGCTATTGGACTGCAGGACTGCAGCCCCCCAGCTGTAAAAAAGAAAGAAAAAGAATAAAAAAAAAAAAAATAAAATAATTAGTATAAGATTGTATACTGGCTGCATAGTGATTCAGTGTTACTCGAACTGCACATGCGTGTGAGTTCCGGGTTGTAAAAAAAAACAATCCAGACTGCTGTTAAACCAGTCTGGATTAAGAAGAGAGGCATCAGTGTGATGCCCAGGAGTCTATGTGGTTTGTAACTGCAGTTAAGTGGAAGGGGATCGGACTGCCACATCCACAGTCATGTATGTGAAGTGGATGGCTGCTGATTGGTTCTCGCTGCAAGGGCATGTTGGGCAGGCTTCTGACTGGTTCATTCTCACTGCCAGGAATGTTAGGATGGCAGTTCCAAAGCTCCAAGGGATTCTCGCTGCAAGGGAGTGTTAGGATGGCTACTGACATTCAGGTTTGTTATTGTAAATCAGGTGTGTGTGTGTTCTTGCTGCAAGGGATGGCTACTGAAATTCAGGTTCGTTATTGTAAATCAGGTGTGTGTGTTCTCACTGCAAGGGATGGCTACTGAAATTCAGGTTTGTTGTATGTGCTCTCACTGCAAGGGATGGCTACTGAAATTCAGATTTGGTGTGTGTGTGTGTGTGTGTGTGTGTGTGTGTGTGTGTGTGTGTGTGTGTGTGTGTGTGTGTGTGTGTGTAATACTCCAGTTAAATATACCTGGTGGGTAGAGTTACTCAGGCTCAAATCCTGTACCTTGACTACAGCTAGCAAGAGCCTGAATTCCCTACCCACCACCACTTGTGAAAACTGTCCAGATTTTTGCCTTATGTTTTTGTTCTGTTCTGTTCCTCATAAAATCTGTGGTTTTCTGGATTTTTGTAATCAGCGAGGGATTGAATTCACTAAATAATGACAGGCATTTGAATTTCAGACTTCATATTCTTCAGAAAATACATGGTAACACAAAACCTTTTATTCTAGCAATTTTCTAAGTTTATAAGATCAATGTTTGAAATTTGTCCCTATTTTTGGGGCTGTATTCCTACATGATTGGCTTTGTCCAGGTGTTTTGTGCTAAGAGGTTGAGAGCTATGTTGAGAACTGAATTCACTAAATGATAGCCATTTAAGTTTCAGTCTTCCTGTCTTTCAAGGAACAGCTGATTTAGCATAGTGGTATGTTGCTCTGATTGCAGTGCACAGGCTCCTGCGTTCAAGACTTGGCAGTTAAACACATGGTGGTAACACAACATTTTATTCTAGCAAATTTTCAAGATTATACAAGCGATGTTTAAAATGTATCCCTGGTTTTTGGGTTTTTGACCCCCAATAGATTTGTTGAGTGTTGAGTGGATTTTACAAGGAGCTGAGAGCTTCAATGAAAGAGAAGTTTAGTGGTGCTTATGCGTAGTCTACTTGCATTGTTAATAGCATAGGAGGTTGAATACTTGCTTTTGATGCAGAAGGCTGTGGGTTCTACTCCCACAGTATGTTTATGGATTGTTGATACTGTACTGTATTGTACTTTTAAAGGGGGTGGATGCTGCAGTCCTGAAAATGTCCTCTTTGATGGTGATACCTAGTCACTGTGAACCTTTTATCAGTTTGCCATCCATTCCCTATTGGAATATTACTAGCTTATCAGTTTTTAAATGTAACATAGGCAATTTATTCCTCAAGGGCAATGGGCACTTTTTTAAAAAAAAACAGCTTTATTGAAAACATTAATATAATAAAGAGATATTTAAAACATTGAATAAGTTGAATTTTTAAAGCACAGTATTGTTTTCCTGGCAATGGACACTATAGACCAGAGCAAAATAATATTTGTTTTTATTTATACAGTCTGGAACAGGTGAATTTGTAAGCATACAATTGTCTGTAAAAATTGCCGGTAAAAAAGTGTTAACTTCTTCCCAAAATATCTTTAAAGTAAACAGTCATAAAGTATATGATTCCAATCCACGTCTGTTACTGCGTTACATCTCCAGCAAACAATATCTTGTTGAATTATCTTACTCATTTTCTGAGTTGTGATGAAAGATTTATGTAAAAATCTCCATGTGAAGATTCTCCATTTAATGGAGGAAGTGTTCTTTCTGGATGACTGAAGGAAATTAACTTTGTCTTTTTCTGAGGGAATAAAACTATTGATTACTGAAAATGAATTCCAATAGTTATCTGAATGTACATCTAGATCTTGTTTAATTGCTCTATAAATATACAATATACTATTTTTAACTGGTAAAGTATTATAAGTATATAAAATCAAATATTGAATAGGTTTGGGTATTGAATTCTTAGCATTTGCGGGGATTAAAATTAGCTTATCTAGAATATATTTTCTAAACTCTTGCAAATCTGACCAAAGTAAAGTGTTAAGGGTATATTCATCTATAACAGCATTAATAGATTTTGTCTCATTTTTATTTACTATTTGATGCCAAAACATTAATTGTTTTTGTTTAGATAGCAACATTTTAGAATGATCTGCAGAGAGAATTATCCCTTGTGTATAGGCAATAGGAAAGATGAGGAACAACCAATTCTCAAAGATTGTAAACCTAAATATATAGTTTTAAAGGCATTTAGAATTAAAGTTACATAAGTAGATTTAAACATTTCAGTGGAATAATTGGAAAAGTACTCTCTCAAATTCCATATAAATTAATTATTTATTAACTGTGATAGATGATTATTATCCTTATTTTTGGTGTTTTGGGAAAATTTTACATAATTTCTTTCTATTTTGCAAAATACTCTCCATCTATAAGATAAATAATTGTTTTAATAACTGATGAAATTGAATAAAGTTCTAGATTTGGTAAAGATATACCTCCATTTTCCCAGCTATACATATGATAGGACAATGCAATTCTAGGCTTTATCGGATGCAACAAAAAGTTTTTAATCAGTGTGTTAAATTCTTTAATATAAGAGCCTATAGGGGGAATAGAAAAAAGATTGTATTATGTATAAGATCTTTGGAAGCAAGATCATCTTTATAATGGAAAGTTTTTCATCCAATGTAAATAGAATCTTGTTCCACTTACTTATTAGAGTCTCTATAATTGTTATACTTTTACTATAATTTAGGTGTAACATATCTTTAATATTAGTTGCTATAATTATAACTAAATATGTTATTTGTTGAGACTGAAGTATATATTTTTTATATTGGTCTTGTATATTATAACTTTTGGAAACAAATAGGAGAATTTGTGTTCTAGAGTTATTAAAATTAAGACCAGAACTTTTTTGAAATATATCCATATTTTTAAACAATTCTTGTAATGTGGGGTTAGTACCACCACGAGTGATTAATACATCATCAGCAAACATTTGGATTTTTAATGTTTCATTAAAATTTAACCTATATCCTAGTATATTATTGTTATCCTTTATTAAGTTAGCCCAAGGTTCCATAATTAATCTGAATAAAAGTGGAGATAGAGGGCAACCTTGTCTGGCTTCTTTTACAATGGGTATCTTCTGGGATATATTTGTACCTATTTTTATGTAGGCTTGACTTTCATTATATAATTGAGTTATACGATTAATAAAGCTATTAGAAAAGTTTAAGTCCTTCAATAAGATAAAAAGATAGTCCCAATTAACTGAATTGAAGGCAAAGTTAATATCTAAACTAACAAGAGTCAAATTATTCTTTAAGGCTTTTACTAATTCAATTAAAGTTATTGTTCTTTAGATGTTATCATAAGAAGTTCTATTAATTATAAAACCTGTTTGATCCATATCTACCAGGGATGGTAAACATTTTTTGAGTCTATCAGCATAAATACACATGAACATTTTATAGTCTGTGTTTAATAATGGAATGGGCCTATATGAAACACATTTTACAGGGGTTTTATCAGACTTTAGTATGAGAGAAATAAATGTGTACTTCCAAGAGTGGGGTATAATGTTATTATTTTGAGCTATATTGAATACTATATGTAGTAGAGTTAATACTTCAGCAGACAAAACCTTGTAAATTTCAGAAATGATACCATCATTACCAGGAGCTTTATTATGCTTAAGTTTAGTTATTTGATCTTTTACTTCTTTAAAAGATATTTGTTTATCTATTAATTTTATTTGTGTTTCTGATAGTCTGTTCTTTATATTATTATTATTTATAAAAGATTGAATATCTTTTGTACTATTAATCATATCACTGAGTTGGTTTAATTTAAAAAAAAATCTCTAAACTCACTTAATATATTTGGTAAATCAGATACCATTTTTTGTTGGAGAATAGATTTCTTTAATATGGTTAAGTTTATTTAATCTTTTAGTCTTGTTAGCTAGTATATTCATAGATATAGGATTTATAGAAAAAGTTCTAAGTTTATATTTTTGCAATATTTATCATGACTTTATGGTTTAAAATTTCCATATATTTATTGTTTAAATTATTTATTTAATTCATTCTATCTTTCTTATCTGGGTTTTTTGAAGCATCAAGTCTTAAAGCATCTAACTTTGCTTGTACCATTGAATGACGCACAACAGTTATCCCACTCCACAAAGGGGGATCCACCACTGATCCCGGGAACTATCGACCTATTAGCCTGATGACCCTGGTCTGCAAGGCCATGGAACTTATCATCATGGAACTCATAAACAAAGACATTGGTAACCTCCAAACTCTGGATCCCACCCAGTTTAGGTTTGTGAAAGGTAGATCATGCCTCCTGAACCTGATTGACTTCTTTGAAGCAGTCACCAAAGCCATGGATGAGGATAAGGTGGTTCACACAGCCTATCTTGACCTCACCAGGGCTTTTGACACCATCCCCCATTCTGGAATTATAGTTAAATTCACTAAACTAGGTATAAATCCCTACGTCACAAGATGGGTTGCCAACTGGCTCACTAACAGAACCCACACTGTAAAAGTTGCAGACTCCAAATCTGACCTCAAAGCAGTGACAAGTGGAGTACCACAGGATTCCATCCTGGGACCTCTCCTGTTTGGTATCTACTTCTCTGAAGTACAGGCTAACACAGAAGGCCTCTGGCTAATGAAGTTCGCAGATGACTGCAAACTAGGAGCCATAGTCAAGTCCCCAAATGATGTGGGCATCCTACAGAAGGGCCTAACTGAGACAGATGTCTGGTGTTAGAGCCATGGCCTCAAGCTCAATGCCAAAAAGTGCAGTGTCATCCCCTTTGGTAAAAACTCTGTACCCATGAGCTACCACATAGGCAGCAATCTACTTAACACCGAATGCATGATAAGAGACTTTGGGACCCAGGTGGACAGTAGTCTCTCCTTTGATAGTCACATCGCCACAGTAGTCAGGAAGTCCTTCTACGTGGCACACCTCATCATAAAAGGGTTCTCATCCAGGAAAAAAGAGGTCATTGTTCCCCTCTACTTGTCACTCATTAGACCCATTATAGAGTACAATGCCCCTTTTGGAATGTACCTCACAAGACATCTGCAGCAGCTGGAAAGGCCACAGAAGTACCTCACAAAGAGGATTACTGGCCTCAAACAAATGCCCTACACTGACCACCTCAAAAAACTCCAGCTTTACTCTGTAGCATATCGCCTACTCCGAGGTGATCTCTGCCTAACATATAAAGCTATGTCAAACCCAGAGCTGTTGGACATGCTACACCTAAAGGAATCCCAATCCCTCTGAGCTACACACTCTAGGGACCTAAACCTTGTCACCACAATAAACAGGACATGCTGGAGGGATAGATTCCTGTCCCAGAGACTTCCTATACTCTGGAACAAGCTACCCATCTATGTCAAGCAAAGTTCTTCATTAGCACTCTTCAAGAAAAATCATGATGAGTGGATGGGAAATAGGAAATACACCGCGGGGATCACTTCTGTGTTTCTGCTTGATAGTGGCATAGGAAAATAACTTTCTTGGGTGGTGTAAGCCATGGAACCTTGGTGGCTAGGCTTACGTAGGCCCTTGGGCTGATAGCCTAGTAACCCATGAACCTACGAACCTATAAGATCTTTATCCCACAAAATTATTTTCTTTTTTACCAATCAATAATTTTACCATATAGGTAAGCTTTTAGAGCATCCCAAATGTATACTTCAGAAGTTCCCTGTGTACTATTAAGTTCAATAAAATTTTGTACTTCTATAGTAAAGAAATCAATGGAAGCTTTCAGTTTAATTATGTAGGCTGGTATTCTTTTAATTTGAACATTAAATGTGGAGTTTAGTATAAAATCAAATGTTATGGAATTATGGTCTGAAAGGGGACATGAAATCACTTTTAAGTTTGATAAGAAATCATTAAAATTATTGGCAATTAATACCCTATCTATTCTTGAATATGAATTATGTCTATGTGAGTAAAATGTATAGAACAGTGACTTAGCATCTGTAAAGTTATTAATATCTTTCATCATGTATGAATCTGAAAATGCATTCAATAATTTAGCTGTAGCTGGAATTTTCCTTTTACCACTGGTACTAGAGTCTTTTATGTTGGAAATACAATTAAAATCCCCAGCAAGAATAATACTACCCTTAGAAAACTGAACTAAATGTTCAATATGTTGTTTCACTGTTGTAGGTCCAATGCCAGGAATCCAATACATATTTATTAATGTCAAATTGTTCTTATTAAATTCTATAATAACTGAAGATAACATCCCTTTGTTATCTTTGTAAGTGTCAATTATTTTAGGCATAGGTAATGTATTTTTCCATAGTATGGCCACCCCTCTTTTTTTGTGTATGTTCTGAGCTAATCAAAAGTTTGTAAGATTTGGATTTCAATTTTGTGACATCTTCAGTTAGTAAATTAGTTTATTAGATAAATATTAATTGAGAATTATGCAATTTAAGATATTTGGTCAAAGATCTTCCCTTACTAGAATTATTTAATCCATTGATGTTTAATGATATACACTTTAATGATGTCATGAAACATTAATGTTCTGAATATCTGTTGTTGAATAACTCTCCTTTTTCACATATTTTATAAGTCAATAGAAATTGACTATTAGGAATACAATTCTAATTTACACATGAAACATATAAAACTTTTATCCATTGAAATATGTTTATATCAAATTCAATTTTGTAAGACTTGGTGAACATCATAATAACTATCAACAGTAACTTATAACATTTACTAATAACATAGGGGGCCGGATTCACGAAGGCTTGCATGGAGTCTAAGAGTAGAGTAAGACTCCAGCAAGCCAACATGTCTGCTGAGCGATCCAGGAACAGCCGGCAGGGGCATGCAAGAGAGCTCCTAAAACGACTCTTGCACGGACAGGGTTAGTTTATGTAAATTACCTAATTTGCTGCTGAAAGCTATGCAAATTAGGTAAATTTGCGATTCAGGAAACACTAACCTGTCTGAGTAAGAGCAGTGTTATTTGCAGAAATGTAGTCGGTTGGCAACTGAGTACCGTTCTGCAAATAGCAAAACGGAGCCATGACAGCTCCAAATAAAGGATGCATCCAGTTGATGAAGCATGCCAATGTCCAAATATATGGCCATTGTCATTTTTATGTGTTGCAAAATAATAAAACATATTTTTTTTCCTCGATCCCCGATGTTTAAGCATAGCGCAGCGCCTCGCAAACGTGCGGCACGCTAAAAATCAGAAAATCAAAATTTAAAA
This sequence comes from Protopterus annectens, assembly GCF_019279795.1. Lineage (NCBI taxonomy): Eukaryota > Metazoa > Chordata > Ceratodontiformes > Protopteridae > Protopterus > Protopterus annectens. The sequence goes on from NC_056732.1 coordinate 1,569,235,433, forward strand.
GCCACAAATATGGATATAATTCAAAATATTCATCTGCCATGCAAGTGAATGGCAGGCTAAAGACAACATGGCTACTGAGTAGTGGTTGCTAAGGGGGGAAGCTCAGTCTGAGAGATGTAACCAAGCATTAGTAGGCAATCCTATGCAAATGAGGATAAGAATAGTGAATCCCAATTTTTCCTGCTATGTGAACCATGTCCCTAGAGTGTAAGAGTAGGATAAGGGGAGTAACAGAGTAGAAGATGGGTGACATCATGAGGGGGTATGTTTCAAAAAGACTGTAAGCTTATTGGAGAAGAGTGGCATGTGTTTGCTGTGAGTTACTCAGGACTAAAAGAGGTGTGTCTACAGTTGTCTAAACTGAAACTCAGAAACCAAAGGTGTACGCCGTGGCTATCACTAAAGTTTCTTGCAAAGCTGCTTACACTGTGTGCACGCATGTGCGTGTGTGTGCGTGCGTGTAAACCCGTCCAAGCCTGTGTGTGCATGTGTGCACCTGTGTAAGCCTGTGTAAGGCCATCTAAGCTTGTATATATGAATGTGCATCCGCCTAAGCCTGTGTAAGCTTGTGTAAGCCTGTGTGTGTGCGTGTGCACTCGTGTGTGCGTGTTTGCGCTTGTTTGCACAGCGCTGTCCCCTGTGGAAACAGAAAGGGAAAAGGAAGGAAAACAAGTAGTAGGAAGTTAACCAAGGAGAACTAGCAGAGCTGCCAGGTGAAATTAATCAGAATCAGCCAATTACACAGGCAGTGCACTAGCCCAGCCCAGCCCAGCACTTAAAACTCTGCCAACAACATTCCCCCATGTTTTTCTCAGAAACACTGCAACACTGCAGTCAACAAAGAGAAGTGAAAACTTAAAAAGCTTAAACTGAGACATGAAAAAGTTAGGGGCTGCCATTGCTGTTTTAAGGCAACATGTGCAAGATGCTAAGGGTGGTGCCATTGTGAATGCTGCTGAGCAACCCACAGTGAGGAGACGGAGAAGAGTGTACAGACCCAGGGTAACCTACCAGGGGCTACATGAGCTGGAGATAGTGGAGCACTATAGAGTGGACAGAGAGCTCCTGCAGCAAATTGTTGAGCTGTGCAGGCCATGCCTCACACACAGAGTCAACAGAGGGGAACCCATCCCAGTGGAAACCAAGGTATGTGTTGGCCTAAGAATACTAGCAACAGGTACCTTCCAGAGACCAACTGGTGATATGATGGGGATTTCACAGGCATCAGCACCAGTTCCTGAATGATATGTCAGCACATGTTGGTGATCATGTATATTTCCCCAGTTCCCATGAGGTATTGGCCAGCAATATGCATCTCTTCCAGCAAATAGCGGAATACCCTGAGGTAGTGGGTGCAATTGACTGCACGCACCTACACATCAAAGCACCAGCTGGTGAGTGGGATAGGGCCTATATCAACCTCAAGGGCTTCCACTCCATCAACAGCCAGGTCGTGTGTGATGCCCAGGGCATAATACTGAATGTGTGTGCAGACTGCCCTGGAAGCTACCATGATTCCCATATCTGGCATCTGTAGCAGTTGTACCAGACATTTGCCAATGGGGACTTCCCTGACGGTCACCTAATGGGGGATGCTGGATATGCACTGGAGCCGTGGCTGATGACACTCATCAGAAATGCACACACACCTGAACAAGAATTCCATAATGAGGCACACGCACAAACACGAAATGTAATCGAGCGTGTGTTTGGGATGCTCAAGTCATGGTTCCAGTGCCTGGACACATCTGGTGGAGCCTTGCAGTACTCACCAACTACATGTACCCAAATTCCCATGGTATGTGCCATGCTACACAATATGAACCTGCGAAAACAGCTGCAGCAGGAACAGCATGGGGCAGGGCCAAACAGCCCCCCACCATTGCCAAGGCTTGCGCAGGCACAGTGTGACTCAGAGGAGGAACAACCTGAACCTGCCCCAGTAGGCAGAAGGAGGTGTGCCCAGTATGCCTTGTCCTTGGCAAAGAGGCAACGCATAGCACATACACTGGCTCAGTAGGAACCCTGGAAATTATACCTCTCTCTGACTCGCACATAAAATAAAAGGGATGCCTAACATGACACTACCTGTTTCCAAACATGTATAGGCAGTGTAGTATGTGCATCCGACATAGGCAGCCCTGCAGCACCACCTGAGGCATGACTGCCATGTTTTAAGCTTAGTACTAATCTATGAATCTATGAATCTATGAATCTAAAGCAGTGCTAAGCAGCTTCCACCAATATCTAGTATATGTAAACAAAATTGCTTGTGCAATGTTGGGCAAGGTCAGGGAAAGTTGAGCAAAGTCAGTTAAACATGCTCATATCTGCTTTACTGTTCCTTAAGCAGTCTGGTCTGGCCAGCATGAAAATAAAAAGCAGTGACAGGCCTTGAACCCAGGATACTGTGCACCATAGTCACAGGACTAAACCACTAAGCCATGATAGCATTTCAGTGGCACAGACACAGCAGGACAATTGTACACTAATGCAAACACAAAGCAATGCTGTATCATGCCCCTAAAGAGGCAAATGGGTAACCTTCCCCACACGCCTATGCAGGCAGAGAACATCAGGCCAGGCATTGTGATGTGGGTTGTGTAGGCTATGAAGTCGCAAGCTAATATACGTAACATTGGGCGCTAAGATCTGTAGTACAGTAGTATGCCTCAAGCCAGTACGATAGGCAACAGTACAGACTGTAATGGTGTCCTGTACATAGCAGTGCAGGCACAGCAAATGTGTATAAGTGTCAGGTGAAACCCACATCCTATGTACAACCATAGTAACAATCCGGTGTGCCCACGGGTAGAAATGTACAAAGAATAGCTGTCCCCCCTGTATGTAGAAATGTTGATAAGTCTATGCAAAGTGTCTCATGGAAGCCCTGCAGGCACAGCAAGATCCCTGTTGATCTATGACACAAAGGCGAGCCCTGCTGTAAAAATACAACTTGATTTACCATACACATATAGTATAAATGTGTATACTGTGCGTGCTCACACACTCCAACAAATGTAGTAGATTTCATTCAGCATCACACTGAAAGGTCATACTGGGCATGCTCACACACTTAAAGAAACGGAGCAAATGCCAGGCAGAAAGATGCTGAAAGGTCATACTGGGCATGCTCACACAGGCTAAATACGGATGTGATAATAAGGGATCTATGGACAAATCTGTATAGTCATCTCTACTTCCAGAAACACATTCACAAAGTGGTCTGAAAATCCTGCTATGTGTTCACACAAACTGCCAAGGTCTGTGCATGTAGGTCAAAGGAAGTAGCCACTACTCAGCAGTCATCAGACCTGTCAGAGAGTAACACAACACACTTGCAATGAATCTGACTAGGTACGTTCAGCAGCTAGAAAGACCAATGAAGTACCTTAACAAGAAGATTACTGGCCTCAAATAGTTGCCCCATGCAACAAGACTGAATGTAACCCAATCTATACTCTGTTGCATACTGTCTACTCAGGAGATCTCTGCCCAACAGACAGGTCCATGTCATGGCTACACTCAGATCTGTTCTGAGTTACAGCTCAATGGCACTAAATGTACAGAGCCAACTGATATTGCCAACATCCTGGCAGATAGGATCAGTGTTAACTTTACCCCCCTCTCACCCATGAAAGAGCACATGTCTATAATGGAAGACTGCAAAGTTGCTGTCATCACGGCTGTACAGGTAAAAAACACTCTCCAAAGCCAGTATCACAGCAGCCATGGGACTAGATAACTTCCCAGGCTGTGTAGTATCTACTTCCCTGAAGTAAACATTAACATGGGTGGCTACTGAAGTTTCCAGAGGACTGAAAACTAGGAGCCATCATTGTAAACACTAAAGATGTGGACATCCTACAAAAGGGTCTCATTGAGACAGATGGCTGTTGTCCAAGCCATGGGCTGTAGCTCAATGCCAAAAGGTGCATTATCATCACCTTTGTTAAAAACACTGTAGCCAAGAGCTACAACATAGGTGGTAGTATACTTCACACTGTAAGTGTGACAAGAGACCCTGGGTCACAGGTGGACAGTGGATACAACTGTGATAAGCACATTCCCACAGTAGTCAGGAAACCCTCTTATGTGGCACACCTCAGCACAAAATGTGTCTCATGCAGAATAGAAGAGGACATTGTTCCCCTCTACTCACCACTCACTAGAACTATAAAAGAGTACAACGCCACTGTTGCTATGTACCTCACAAGACAACTACAACAATTAGAAAGCCAGCAGCAATACCTCACAAAGAGCATTAGTGGCCTGAAATACATGCCGTACACAGACCATCGCAAAATGCTCCATCCGTACTCCCTTGCATATTGCCTACTCAGAGGTGTTCACTGCCTAACATACAAAGCTATGTCAAACATAGAGCTGTTGGATATGATCCACGTAAAACACTCACAGTCACTCTGACCTTTGGACCCAAGACCACGAGTGAAATACAAAAGGAAGGAATGTAGCCATTTACCTTATGGATATCCACACCTTCAGGTTACTGGCACAGCATGAGGCCTTGGAGATCATGCAAGTGCAACTAACACTGGGCAAAGCTGCCCATCAGATTGTAGCCTGCTACCGATCACATACCTTGTCTCTGGAACCCCACTCAGTATTCTGGAGAACAATGACAAATATAAATGTCCTGTCAAACACCATTATATGAGGAGATTACAACTACCCAAACATTGAGTGGGTGAGTTACTCATATACAACGTCCTTTGCCCAATGTATCCTAGAGTTAAGAAACCCTAACACACTGGAACAGCTGGTCAGCACACCCACTAGAGGTGACAACATACTGGACATGATCATCACCAACATGGGGTACCAGTGTTCCACAACAGAGATAAACCCCTCACTGGTAATATCAGATCATTAAGTAATCATACTGGGCATCCACATCCCGCCCCCACACCCAGTCAATGAAACCACTGTGAAGACATTTACAAAAGCAAACTGCACACTTCCCAGGACCAAAGTGGAACGTTCCGAAGACCTCTTGCTATAGGATAATGGTATGCAATCTGCAGAATCATTTACAAGTGCATCCTATGAGCATCTAAAGGGATGCATGGAATGAGACATCACAAATAAAACCAAGATGCACTCCTCCAAAAATAGGACAACAAGCAGGTGTTTGTTGGCCATAAATAAGCTAGACAACAGAAGGAGGAAATGAACACATGATAGATCCAACTTCACTAAAGGAAAGGCATCACTAATCATTTTCAGGAAGAAACATTGATCGCTCATAAAATAATCCAAAGACAGTTTCTAAAGACAAATAGCCAAGGAATGTAAGAATAACAACCACAAAGCCTTTGGTAGCTATACCAGACATGTAGGTGTCAACTTCCAAATATGCTGTCAGCTACTGAAAAGGGATGACATACACCAAACCAACTTTCATTGCCTACATCCAGGGGGACAAGTTCAGTGTAAACTCCCCCCCATCACCCCCAAAAGGGCCTGTGTCCATCACAGAAGGATGCAGAGACCCAGACGTCATGGACATGCAGGTAAAGATAGCCCTCACCAAAGCTAAGAACATAGCATCAATGTAACTGTATGTTGTCCCAGGCTGCGACTTACACTAGGCCCATAAGGAACTACACCCTCACCTACATTCACTGTCCAAACTCAAGCGTACCACAGGATATGTACCCAAAGAATGGCATACACTAACAGTCATCCAGCTCCACAAAGGGTGTGCCAAAACAGAACCTGGAAACCATTGCCCAATATGTCTACTCAGCCAGGTCTACAGAGCTATTGAGCAAATTGTCATGGAACCCATACGCTGGGACATTGGAGATCTCCAGACACTGGACTCTACACAACTTTGCCTTGTTAAAGGCAGAGCCTGGCTCCCAAACCTAGATGAATAGTAACTGTGGTCCATAATTGACTGTGCAGCTGACACAGACATCCTCCAGAAGTGTCTTACAGAGACAGATACCTGGTGTCAAAACAATGCCCTCAAGCTGAATGGCAAAGAATGCATAGTCATCCCCTTTGGGTAAAACAAAGTGCACACAAATTACCACATAGGTGGTAATCCAGCATGTACAGAGAAAGTCATTATGGCCCTGGGGACACAGGTAGATAGTAAACTCACCTTTGATGATCACATGGCCAAAGTGTTTAGACATTACTTCAATGTAGGCCATCTAATGTCACCTAATGTAACCCACTTTGTATAGTCTGATGATGTCACCATCCTACAAATATACCTGTGGAAAGGATAACTTTCAGTAATGTGTATAGCGTGTCATGTTAATACATACTCCTGTAGTATCATGAAGTAGTTAGGTAGGGGTTTGAATCCTGTACTGGACAACTGTGTGTGTGTGTGTGTGTGTGTGTGTGTGTGTGTGTGTGTGTGTGGTCTCCTTTGAAGGAACAACCTTTTAGGAGAGTAGTAAAACACCTCAAAAGCAGTAAACTAACCTTTGTCAAGTCTGATGATGTCACCATCCTACAAATATACCTGTGGTAAAAAGAACTATCAGTGATATGTATAGCGCATCGTGTTAATGCGTACTCCTGTAGTATCATGAAGTAATTAAGTAGGGGGTTGAATCCTGCACTAGACAACTGTGTGTGTTTGTGTGTGGTCTCCTTGGGAAGGAGCAACCTACTAGGAGAGTAGTAAAACACCTCAAAAGTGGTAAACTAACCTTTGTCAAGTCTGATGATGTCAACATCCTACAAATATACCTGTGGAAAAGCGAACTCCCAGTAATATGTATAGCACGTCATGTTAATGCGTACTCCTGTAGTATCATGAAGTAGTTAGGTAGCGGTGTGAATCCTGTACTTGGTGAGTGTGTGTGCTGTTTGTGTGTGACATTGTTGGTCAATGTGTTGTGGGTTTTGCTTTTACTACTGTATGACATATCAGTATGCATTGCACATGTGAGCTAGCTGTGTGGCAAATAAATATACGTACATGTTACCTCAATGATTGCATGTGTGGGAACCCTGCTTTCTCCAATAACACAGCTGTCATCCTTGACAGACTGTGTTGCTGCTTCCCAGACCTTAGGTCACATCTGTATGCTTGTGACAAGCCCAGACACTGCAGTGATCCCTGGCCTAGGTCATCTGTGTCACACAAAGTCATTATGGTTCCTATTGGAATGTGTTTGTGAGGGTCTATGGCTGAGGTATATGTAAGACCTGTTCAAACGCAGCAAAGTCTGTCAATGATGACTATTCATAACAGGTGTTGAACAACCTTTGTGGATATGCATGCAGACCCCTTATTGCTTATGTGATCCACCGAGGGAATTCAAAATACCTTTGGAAATGTGATTAACAAAGGACAGATGACGTAACACTTGGTTGCATGTACACATCAGTACCTGTTCATCATGTTGGTGGCTACTACCTATGTGGTACTCTGGGGATACTATGTTCCATAAAGGCGGATGACTATGCTTAGTTTGGCTTATAGCTTTACAGCATGGGTTTGACAACAGGCATCTGTCTGTATGATGCCCTTGTGAAGGATGTGTGTGTGTGTGTGTGTGTGTGTGTGATCTGGAGAATGCATTATAGGCCACAGTATGCATTACCAGACGTGGACGGACATATCCCTACTGTGATTGCTTGTACCTAAGAGAGCTATATGCCAAACATGAGTGGTGTCAGTAATGGGTGCAGGTGAATACCAGTGGTTACTGGCATAGTATAGTACCTGAAGGATCCAAATGTTGCTGTGTGTCCTATATCTGTGTGGCGGTTGTCAAGACATCATCTAACGATTGGTTATGGTCAGGCTGTGGAAGTGATGTATACTACCAGAATGCAAAACAATGACAGATAGTAACAGTATCACCCACAGCACAGTGTCAAACCATGTCATATACACATGTGTAGCCAGGCTCTGAAATGTGTGTTATACAATGCATACTGGCCACCAATAGAAACTATGGAGTGTTACTGTGTAATACAGAGCATGTCACCCTGGCCATGTGTCCACTATGCACGTACATGCAGACAGTGCACCTCCACCATGTTCACAACTGTACATCTGCAAATCTGTGCAACACACATCCCACACATACTGTCCACTCTCTAACACATGCTGCCAATACTGCACACATCACCAAGTGGCATGTGGCCAGACAATACACAATTGGAAACAACACTGGTGTAAACAACACTACAATGACAATCATAACATTAATGCATCATGTCTGCTTAGCTACACCTTCAAGCATATCATTACACTGTACTGCTGACAACATGCTAACATTGCTATACTGCTATAAAGACACCCTGTGCATCAGCACCATAGTAGCCTGTTCCTGCATCGATGTTACAGATGACAGGAGGCGGCACAGGTTTCATCATATGCACAGGGTGTGTTGTTGGTTTGCCAGAGGTGTACAGTGAGCCATCTAATCGACATGTATGTGTGTGTGTATGTGTGAGGGGCAAGAATACTGAAATAGGCCAATGTTGATGTAATGTGTGTGGGTATGTGTTAGCACTAGATGTCTGGACTATGTGTGTGTGTCTGCATGCACATAGTTCCACCATGTGGCTGCCATACACAGGTATTTGTGGGACAGCCACAGACTGTACCTGCGAGGCTTTACAGATCACTGTCTCTGGCCACGGATACGGTACCTGTGCCTGGCAGGTGTGCTACTGACACTATCAGGTACTAAGCCAGATTGGGTACTATCCCCAGAGGTGGATGGATGTACACTGGACACAGGTCCCTGCTGGGACTGTTCAGAGCCACATTCACGTGGTCTTCTAGGACGTTCTATGGACAGGCACCCCCAACATTGCTGGGGCTGGTACTGGCACTACGGGAGCGGCTGTGGCTTGAGGGATGTCCGTGGCGGTTGCCAGCTGCTGATGTTGCTGGCATACATCCACATCGACAACTCAATTGTTCTGCACTGTCCTGACACATGGACATGACATTGCAGAGGATATCTAATGTCTCTCCCCAACATCTATCAGTGACCTCGGTGTAATGATGGGTGGCACCTGCTAGATCATGGATACTGTTAATGACAGCAGTGTTATGTGCCCTCTGTGCCCTTAGTCCCTGTCTGGTGTACCATTCCATATGTGCCTGTGCCTCCATGACAGCCTGGAACATGCGTGACATTGTCAGACCTGTGGCACATCTGCCAGTGGCATGATGAGCAGCAGTGCTCCTATGAGACCCCCTGGGCATCTGCCTATGTGGTACCCTTCCAGACATCTGGGTATGGCTGCTGTGTTGGGATGCATGTGCCATGGATACCACACTGTCCTGGCCAATGCCAACTGTACGCTGTCCCTCAGCTATGGGCATTGGTGATGGATGTATTGGCAGTATGACTGTATGCATGGATGGGGTGGACAGCTGTGTACTGTCGACTGGTGGCCCGACAAACCCTAGCAAACATGCCTGTGCCTCAACACACCCTATCATCAGTATCACTGTTTTGCTCAGTGACATCAGTTTTCCTGCTGCAGTGAAACAGCCCAAAGTCAGCACCTGTGAGAGAAAGACAGGAAACACACTTTACGACCTGTACATGATGTCAGCACACATGCACACATGCACACATGAACACATGCACACATGCACACATGCACACATGAACACATGCACACATGTACACAGATGCACTCATCACTAAAACACACACACACACACACACACACACACACACACACACACACACACACACACACACACACACACACACACACACACACACACACACACACACACACACACACACACACACACACACACACACACACACCACCAGCAATCCAGAACATACTCAATAGTGGGTGATGGTGGGGTACAGTATCACAAGGCAAACAGTTAACAGTTATATCACACGTGTCAGCATGCAGGATGTGTGTTTCCCAACAGCATGCAGTGCGGGTGTTGACAGCCCTTGCCAATAAAACTATACATGTCTTTGATGCATGTGTGTTGTTGTTCAGTGATTGGCCTCACCCTGGAACGCACTGTGTACGTGGACACAGTGCTGTGCAAGTATTATAAGCTCTGCAATGTCCTGCGCACCATCTCTCACAGGTATTACATACCATGGCTGGATGTGTATCTGTGTGTCACATAGATATCCATTTCTGATTAGAGCATCTGTGTCTTCAGCAGATTATTGTGGACACAGGGTTAGCACATGCATGCTATGTATACACAAAGGATGAGTGGTGCATGTTTACCTGATGGAATACCATTGCTCAACATGGTCATTGTACAGTGGTTATGGTGAGTGTAGGACATATTGTGGACATGCCAGTGCCAGGCATGACATGGCATGCTACAACACAACTGCAACATTAAACATCACACAGACACAGTGTGTGTCATGTGACCTATACACTCAATAGCATTACAAGACATATATGTGTCACTTTGTACAAATGGTGATTCCTATGCATATTGTGTATAGGTGCCTATGTTTGCACACACACAACAATGAGGTGCATAGCAGGTAATGCTATGTGTTGTACTGTGGTCACTGTAACTGGATGGGGTGTACTACCATGAGCCATCATCATGCGGCATCATGTGGTCACTCAAGGCTACTTTCTTGGGTGGCGAAAGCCAGGGTACATTTTTTGGCTAGGCTTGTATGGGCCCTAGGGCCAATAGCCTAGTACCTACCTATGAACCTATGAACCTATAATGTGTGCCAGACCGGCACATACCATGCTGTACTGGAACTGCTGTACCATGGCTACATTCACCATTTCACAGCCAGTTGTTACATGGGTTTGTAAGGTGCACAATAGGGGGCATTGCCTACCATGAATGTGTAATGTGTCGAAGAGTGTTGCACAGCCACATGTGAGGCATCTACCCCTCAGGTATATTATGTGTGCTGTGCGGATGAAGTGTGGGATACTGTAGTGTGACCTTACAGCGGGTGTCTGAATACGCCATGTGTAGCATGTTAACGTGTACTGCGTATGACAGTGTTGTGTATGTTGTGTGCATGTGTATTGACTCTGTCTAGCCAATGTCCACATCAGTGTTGCCACAATTGTGTGGAATGCTCTGTGTATTGTATGTGTTTTAGACAGCTACCCACATTACTGGGATGTGCATAGTCTCACAGCAAACATGCACAGCATTCATTATGCGTATGTGTGTTACGTGTACATGGCCTACACCTCACCTATGACATGCACATTTAATTAGCAGTATTAAAGGTAGAACACACTCACCAGCATGGGTCGGCTATCTTGCTGTCACACCAGAGGGACCTACAAGGATATGAGACACTTTGTCAGTGGCAACAACTGTGGCATTGCTACTGTGTGTTTGCAATCATACAGTAGTACAACGGGTGACAGTCACAGGCCTACAGATTGTATTCCTAATTATTACTATTGCACAACACTAGGCACCACATCATCTAACTACACAGTACACATCTCGCATAAGCATGCTCTAACAATAGAGGTAACAGGAGTCTACAACTATGCCATGTTACCTGCACGCTCCATGTCAGCTTGCTGGGTGACTCCGGCCTCCATGATGACACACGTTAGTTGTTGGGGTTGTTGTTGGCCAGGAGCCACCTGGCTCAGGAGCAGCTCCTCCACTCTGGTGAGGGGGGATGGATGGCTAGCCCCAGCTGTGGCAAGCTTCTGTCTGCGGATATCAGACGCATGCTGCAGGACATGTCTAATTAAATCACTGCAGTGATGGTGTACCTGCTCATATGTCCAGTTATGCATGCCTATGTCATTTACCCGACGGACAAGCTCTTGCCACAGTGCAGTCCACTCATGCTAGTCCTGGCTGGTTCTAGAGAACAGCAGGGCATACTGCTGCACCAGGCTGGATGTTATAACCTCTTACTCCGCCGTACTATAGGTGGAATTACGATGGTGGGACATAACCCTGGAAGACAATGAAACAATATGTGTGAGCAAGTCATGAGGCACACGTATATTTCTAATGTACAGATATCAATTAACTGCCATATATAGCAACCTATTGGCTGTCAGAAGATGCACACTTTCAATACCACATGTCAGTACTCAACCCACAACTGCCTCACAGTGCCTGGCACACTCTATATATCAAACCACGTTTTGCACAGCAACAAACATACAACAGTATGTAATACTATACAACAGTACATGGCACACGGTATGCGACACAATGCACAACCTAGACACAGGAGGTATATATCATGCTAATGCATCATGAATAGTGCAATCCATTGCAATGATTGTAAAGTCCAGTGACAGTATCACCAGTATACCACACTAGTCGTTGATGGCAGACCCCTGCCTAACATATGTGCACATTCATAAATATAGGTGGCATACTGCTGTACTACACTATATATGTTGCTACATATGCAGTTATATCCTGTAACACACATATGACTGTGTCCATGGTACAGGCATACACACACACACATCAGACATACATACCAGACACATAGGTATGGTAACACAGGTGACCTTTGCCTGTGTACCTTACAGTACTGTGTGTCAGTAGAAACCAAACACCAAAAACGGATACTAAACTGATATAAAACAACCAACAATACTAAATAAAATATCAGCAGGGAAAGACCGCAACCACCAATAAGTAATGACTAACGAGTTTATTAACGCAAGCAAACTGCCATAAAATGTTTTTATCAAAACAAACTTTCAATTCCAATAATAATTGAATGATTGATTGTGCTATAAATTCAGTAAAGCTGTTGCTCTAAATGTATCTGATGAAGTCAAAAGTTTGTTTTGACGAAAACGTTTTATGGCAGTTTGCTTGCGTTAATAAACTCGTTGGTCGTTCCTTATTGGTGGTTGCGGTCTTTCCCTGCTGATATTTTATTTAGTACTGTGTGTCAGTAGTTACAAGACCATATGCCTGAGGTATGTAATCTGTGAGGACTACAGGGAACACACGGAACAGTGGTTCCAATAAATGTGGACATACAGCATACTGTGCTGTTTAGGCGTACAGCTTCAGGTAGTACTACAGTTCATACAGGGGTTGGATTCACCAGCAGTAACACTCAATAAGCATGCATGTACTGCTTTAGCCTACAATGGGCACCCCAGTCGACAACAAGGGACTATGTCAGAACATATGGCATACTGCTTTTTCAGCCTAGCAATTGTATACACATCTATTGCTGGGATCACAGGTAGGACACATAATACCATGACAGAAACAGTTTCCCATTAAGCTATGACACATAAACCAAACTCTGACACCTTCACCAACACATTCACCATCACACTCAGTCAAACTCACATAGCAATTATTGCAACAAGTACATGTGGGTGAGTATCACTTCATAGGTAGGTAAGAGGCTATTGGCCCTAGAGCCTATAGAAGCCTAGCCATACGCTACCCTGGCCTTTGACACATAGGTCATTGGATTTCACGTGGCCCTGTCAAGCAGAGACACAGAGGTGATTTAAGAAAAATGCACCAGTGGAGGAAGAAAGCTCAGTCCTTGCTGGAAAATCGGATTTATTAATAAAGACACGACAGGACATCCACCAGATAAAGCTCCAAAATAAGTCACAAGCACTAACGCTATGTCTACACACCTGCGTTTTCGTTTGTAACACTTCTTCAGATGCAATACATTCTCCTCCCAACAAACTACTCTTCTTATATACATACTTAATTGATACAATTAAACAATTAAACAATTACATCTCAATTAGTAAAACTTAAAATTCATCATACTGATGTTCACTTTAAAATAACCATAACTTATTCAATACTTATTAACAAATACATATTCTAAAAACTAATAAACCTACATATATAAAACTTCATTGTAATAACCATATACTAATTAAATACCATTCTATTTTAAAAACATTCATTTAATGCACAAATTAAAAGGAGATATACTTTCATTTTAACTAATTTCCTTTATCCTATTGCACCCTCTAGTGTTCAAAAATGCTATTTCAATTTCAATTCCTATAGAAGCCTAGCCATTCGCTACCCTGGCCTTTGACACATAGGTCATTGCATTTCACGTGGCCCTGTCAAGCAGAGACACAGAGGTGATTGCCTGGGTGTATTCACTATCTCCCATACAATCGTCATGATTATTTATGATGACTGCTAATTAGGAGCTTTGTTTGCTATGGATAGTTGGTTTGTTCCAGAGTATGGGATGTCTCTGAGATGGGACTCTATCCTTCCAGCATGAGCTGTTTATTGTGGTCAAAAGGTTTGGGTCCCTAGAGCATGTAGCTCGTAGAGATTGTGATCTGTTTACGTGCAGCATGTCCAACAGCTCTGGTTTTTAAATAGCTTAGTATGTTAGGCAGAGGTTGCCTCTGGTTAGGCGGTATGCGACACAGTGTAGTTGTGGGTTTGTGAGATGGTCTGAATAGGGCATCTGTTTCAGGCTGGTATTACTCTTTGCGAGGTATGTCTTTGTCGTTTCCAGTTGTTGTGGATGTCTTGTGAGGTACATACCACATGGGGCATTATACTCTATAATGGGCTTTATGTGTGATGAGTAGAGGGGAACACTGACCTATATTTCCCTGGATGACACACCTTTTGTGATGAGGTGTGGCAGGTAGACAGATTACATGACTAGTGTGTCACTGTGATTATCAAAGGGGAGACTACTGTCCACCTGTGTCCCATGGTCTCTTATCATACTTTTGGTGTTAAGTAGACTACCACCTATGTGGTAGTTCATGGGTACGGAGTTTTTTCCAGAAGGGTTGCCAATGCAGTTTCAACATTGAGCTTGAGTCCATGGCTTTGTCACCAGGCATCTGTCGCAATAAATATGACCCTGTCTCTCTCTCTCTCTCTCTCTCTACATATATATATATATATATATATATATATATATATATATATATATATATATATATATATATATATATACATATATATATATATATATATATATATATATATATATATATATATATACATATATATATATATATATATATATATATATATATATATATATATATATATATATATATATATATATACACACACACACACACACACACATAAATATAAACATACATTGGTGTACATATAGATATACATATAGGCACATATACGGTCCACCTTTCATGGTGGGAATATCAATTATGCAAAGGTTGCGAGGTATACTGTTATGTACTAATATTGCACAGTGTTGTGCGGAATGCATTGAAGGTGTTCTTAGCACATGTAGCTTTAGCAGGCCTCACTGTCTGCAACACTGCAAACCTGACAATTCATACCCACAGCGTTTAACCACCACATGTCATATACCAGCACTGTATGCTGTCTTGTTTGCCACACACTACAACCTACATAGAAGTATGCACATAACAACTTTCAACAACATATATATGTCCACCCTTCACAAACAGTTGCAGTATGTTCCTTGCTCTATGCACATGTACAGATGCTAATATATCTGACACAGACAGATCTCTCCGTATGTGTGTGCCATACACACACAAGGTCCACACTGTTGTAAGTCCATGGACCTCACGGCTGACTTATTGGGCCTTGCTGCAACATGAACAGGTGTCACATGTGAGCACACAGTAATATTAGAGGGTGTATATATAGCTGCAAATGCTAGATTAGCATACTAGCCTGGTACAGCTGTTGCTAATGCTAAGCTACACGTTAATATGACTATCATGCATTTGTTACTCAGTCACATCCATGTTTATATAACTGTATGCACTACTCCCCCAAACAGCCATTGTACACACTACTGTACAGAACACAGATAACATGGATCAGATGTTTGACATTTAATGCTGAACTACATATATCACAGTCATATCCCCTTGCACACACCTACACACTGATTTCTCCATGGCAGTAGTTATGCAGGGCATCTGTGCATAGATACGTACTGCTGCCACATATGGATGATTCAAAGTATGTAGAGTACTCTTCAACTACATCTACTACATGCCAGTAAATACATATCGGTTACATACCTTTACTTTGTATGGGTTTGTATTATTACGTTCTGTGTGTGTAGTAATAATTTTTTTTTATTTATATATATATATATATATATATATATATATATATATATATATATATATATATATATATATATATATATATATTTTTTTTTTTATGTTGATTTTTTTTTCTGCTGTTGCAGTTGTTGTTGCTGGTGTCTGCCTGTCTGTCTGTGTGTGTCTCTGTGTCTTTCTTTCTTGCTTGCTTGCTCTCTCTCTCTCTCTCTCCGTGGCTGTAATGAAATGATTGCATGTGTGGACAGCAAGTACAGCCTGCTTTTATAGGTATCTGCACATGTGCATGTGATGGCCTCTGCACCAGTTGGTGGCCACCATTTGGTAATTGCATGCAGCCTGCTGTGTGTTAATTGCAGTACTCACTGTCATAGCAACCCAGTGCTATAAATTGCTAGGTCAGGTAGGCGTAGGCCTTTCAGCTTTCCAAAGTGTGGCCCATGCTTGTTTGCTGTGGACACCGTAGTGTAAGTCAGAAGTTTGGTATACTTCTTCTAACTGTTGCTAAGGGTGTAGCTAGTTATTTGTATGTTGTACTCAGACCTGAATGTTGCCTCTTCCAGTACACAGTTGACAGTGTAGAATTGTAATCACCCCTAGAAATGCTAACACAAGATACATGGGAGTATGGAGTTTCTTTACAACATCTATAATTAGCTGCCATACAATATGTAGTTATTGAGATGTTTCCATTTGGCACATGAACTGTTTGGGAATAGCTACACTGTGGATATTAATGTACTCACTTCTCCAATGTTTGTGCTTTTTATTTTGTTGACATTATCACAGGATGCTCATGAAACTGGACAATTCCAGTACTGAGTATGCCTACCTACATCCTTGCTGTACCTTGAACACACTGGTATTTTGTACATTTGTGTGGGGATTGGTCCTGCTATGATACTGTGTGGGGGTTGTGAAGTGCTGCTGTAACAGTATTTACTGCTAGAATGTCTGGTTCTGTTATCACAGTCATGTAATGCAATTCCACAACTGCTGGTATAGTTCCACAGAACGGGTTTTGTGTTATAGCATTCCTACCTTTCCTTTATATTCACACATTCTGATGCATGATATATATATTTCAGCAACATCTTGCTATATATCTACTGTGGCCTAGTGGTACTTCATGCAGTCTAGTGTGTCCAAGGTCTGGGGTTCGAGACTGGCAGTGGTGTTTTATTTTGCTGCTGAGCAGAATAAGGCCCCTCGTATGCAGGGTGACTAAGGCACTTTTTAAGCAGTTGTAAGCGGGTTTGCGTGATGCTTAGCAATACTAAGCTAAGCGCACACATGCACACACTCGCTCAAACCCGCTTACTACTGCTTACAAGCACTTACTCCCATTAACCCTCGCTCTCATTTCTTTGAAAGAAAAGAAAATGGAGAGATAGGAAAGTGGTGAAAAGGGGTCACAAAGAGGGAAAGACAGTAGGGAAAACAGCTCGGGATGTGCAGGACGGGTGTAGGGAAGGTCTATAGCTGCCCATTTCTTTAACAGCAACAGCTGTGCATACACTAGTAATTTGGAGGAAACTTTGAAACCTTCCACCCCTGAGAGAGGGGTGAGGACAACGAAGTATGTTGTACTGCCAATTGAATTTCAGTGTCTGTGTCCAGCGGACATTTGTGTAAAATGGGCAGCTATGTATGGGGCGTAATTTTTTTGTGGGAGCAGATTGCCCATTTTTTTTTTCAGGTGAGAGTGGAATGTGAGGTAGTTGAAGTAGGTATGTTATGGGAGGTAGGTTGGGGAGGTAAACAGACAAGACAAACAAGATGCATACAGGGGCGGAATATGACACATGGGCTGGGGGAACACAATTGACGGGGAAGGATGTTTGGAAATCGCATGCCCATGAGCCCACAGATGGTAACAGTGGAACTGAGATCCCCACCCATGGGCAGTCACCACTGCACCTTCACAGCCCGGAGGGTGGCTGTGCTGGTGGCTGCATAGGAGGGGCAGGCTCACCCGTGAGTCACGCCACTCTTGCCTCGAGTTGGCGTAGGGGATCAGCGACTGAACGTTGGATCCCCCAATGCACCACAGCCCGGACCTTTCGGAGGGTGACAGGTGGCCCTCCTCCAGCCACGCTTGCATGGGGGGATGAGCCCTATCCCCTGCAGCACTTCCACCTGAAGGTGGCACAGGACCAATGGAGGAGGGGGTCCTGGACTGGGCACTGGACCTGCTGGTGCCAGGTGCAATTGCCAGCTGAGGTGGGACAGGTGGGTCTGCTGGGAATGGCCTTCCCATACGTTCTGTGTTTAGGTGTATTTAATGACAACATAGCTAACCACATTCCAAATTAGTTGTAACAGCATGCAGTAATATTCCCATTAACCCAACACACCAGAGCTCCAACAGTTGAACAGCAAGCATAACACATGCATATACTGAATGACAGTGGACATTCCAACAGCATGCAGGAATGATTGGTGTCAACAGGCCACCAAGATTGTGGTGTTTGAACAGGGCACATGCATCAAAGTTATGCAGATATTTATAAACCAATTGGACATATGTCCCAACAAATGTTTTAAGATTATACATACCCATTGAGGTGTGTATTGCATTGTTTATGCACATACAGTAGGGTGTAAAAAGATACCTCCATTAACAACTTATATGAACTTATAGTTTACACTACATTCCTATTGACTGCAGGTATATATCCACTACATGTATTATTACACTGGGCAATGTCCAGTACGTTGTGGGATGTATTTTGCTAGTTAATTATGTACCTGACCTGTATCTAATATAAAAACTGTCCAGGATGCAGATGTTACTGCTATGTATTTATATATTTCATTTATATTCATATGTCTACATATCTGGATGTGTTCAGGTGACATTATCAGTTATATTTTAACAGCCTCCTACATTTTTTGCAGCACACTGACATTTCTGGTGCACACAGTTACAAGCTACTCATGTGCCAGATTTACCTATACATGCCAGCCTTGAAACTACAGTTGAGGACTGTATATATGCTTAAGAGATACTGCCAGTCCCTTTGTACTCTTTCTATGGGCCTACCCAAGTGTGGGTTGACAGCGCTTAATACAACACTACTATTTCTATACCGCAAGAGTACATCTACATTTCAAAGAAGGTGACACAGACCCACTACAGGTGTTATATCTTTATTAATTAAATTACACACTTTTCTAGTGGCTCTCTTATTTATTTGTTATTACAGTGCATGCAGACATCTTATTCAGGATGTATTATACCTTCATTTATGGTTTACAACACTCTTTTTCTGGCTCTCTCACTTATTCTATATAACAATACATGCAGGGAAATAATTCAGGACTTATTATACCTTTATTAATGGGTTACAACACTCTTTTTCAGGCTCTCTCACTTATTTTACATAACAGTTCATGCAGAGACGTTATTCAACCCTTATTATACCTTTATTATTGGGCTGAGACACTTTTAGCCAGGCTCTCTCACTTATTTTATACAACAGTACATGCAAAAAAATTACTAATCTGCCTGGTGGTGCAGCCTTAGCAGCCTATCTGTATAGGCTTGCTGATTCGTAGCACGGATACCTGCAGCTGTGAAGTAAATGAAGTGATATTGAGACATATACCTATCCATACTATTGACTACACTAGCAATTTTTACATACTTCATTCCATGGCTACCTACTCAGTAGTGGGGCATTTTGTATCCCATGGGCCTCCTGTATCCATTGGTTCAGTAGGTCCTGCTTGCGTCTCTTCAGGTCTGCATGGTGATGTTTGACTTGCTCCCCAATCCGAGGGACACCTGTGGCACTGGTGAGTTCATGTGCAAGACGGTTCCAGGCCTCCGCATTGTATTCCATGCCTGAGAACTGGCCCTGCAGGAGTCTAGCATCATGACGATGGACGAGGAGCCAAACCATCAGTTTTGACTCCTCAATGCCCCACCGTTGCGCTCAGAAGCGAGAGACCTCTCCAACACCAGCCATTGCTGCCTGCAGATGGGAGCTGCAGCCAGTTATGGTGAGTATTCCCACCTATGGAGCTTAAATATGCCTCATTTCCTGCACTTATTTGTGATTGGCCATATTTGAAAGTTCTCAACTGAGTGCAAACCTGCTTAGCACTGGGTAAACTTTGATTCATATGTATATGTGTGTTGACAATCCATGAACATCAAATGCTGTCATGGCTTAGTGCATTAGTACTGTGATTATGGTGCACACTATCCCGGGTTCGAGACCTTTCATTGCTTTTTTATTTTACTACTGGCCTGACCAGTAGGGGGTGTGGCTGCGTTTAGCCGACTTTGCTCAGCTTTGCCCAACGTTGCTCGATGTTGCTCTATGTTGCTCTACATCGCCCGACGTTGCGCTAGTTAGTGTGGTGCACACCTCCACACAAACATGTTTGGTTTTCGCTAGTTGGCACGATGCGCAGCTCCGCGCAAAGCTATTGCTCTAGTTAAAGCAGTGCTTAGCTATGGGCAATTATATTGCGCTAGTTAAAGCAGTGCTTAGCTATGGGCAATTATTCTTAAATGTGCTTAATACTGGTAAATGTTGCTTAGCAGTGCTTCACATTGCTTAAGATAGGTTACTTATGTATTCATTATTATGCATGAACGTTTCACTTTCATATATATATTTATAATATCGTTCACTACTACATAGGCCATTTTGATGCATTTTAATATGATTTAAAAGGTAAATGTCAGGATTTATTTTTATGCACGGATTTCCTACTGAAAAAGGAGAGGGGAGTAGTGGGACTTGAACCGGGAATGCCTCCTCTTTGGGCGAAGGCTCTACCACTATACTATTGCTATTTGACTTAATTTGCATATTAGTGGTTTATTATCCTCTTCGATGTCTAAACTGCTAACTGTAACTAAGCAATGGGCACACCCGTGCGCACACACACGCAAATATGGGCAACTATATCGTGAATAATAATAAAAAAAAATTGTTTTACATTTTATTTCATTTATACAGGGCTTTTTAATGTGGGGGAGTGTAGTGTTGGGGGTATACACATTTGAGCGGACTCGCTCATATCTGCTGACATTTGCAGAGTTAGGCACTTGCAGGGGCATGGATATTTGGACTGCTCGGCAGTCTGACATGCCCCCTGCACTCCTACATGCTCCGTGTTAGCCTGGGTATTGAGTCATATTCATGACGAGCTGACGTCTAACTCTTAGACGGTAGTCAACAAGTAGGACTTTGTTCGTCCTACATGGAGGATTACTGAATCCCCCCCCCCAGACTCTTTAAAAAAAAAACCCTGGAGTTAGAAACTTCTAATTTGAGTGACATCTGTCACCCAAATTGACCATCAAGCTAGTAACAACACTCATCTCCTCTCCGTCTAAATATATATGTTGTTGTGTTATTTAACAATATAAAGTAGTATATGTTATTGAAAAAAACAATTATGAATTAAAATACACCCATTGGAATTATATGTACAAATTCAAGAAATAAATTAAAGTATGTCAAATGTACCTGTTTCATTTTAACTTTTGTCAAATTGAATTCAAAATATCATAAAGACCAGTCATATATCATATAAATAATACAAAAGTCATAACTAATTCATATGTAATGAACTGTTACAATGATCAATAAATACACTAATCCCGTCTCTTTATTTATTGTGCCAGTAACTAACACTATTTCCCCATTTCCATGTATCTGAAAACAAGACCATAGAAAATATTACATTTTAGTTTCCCACTGTAGTATGAGATTCCAGTAACAGTGCTCAGTATTTTCTAAGAAGGAATGTATTCCCTTTCTTGCCTTTAAACCTTTACTAATCTGAAACAGCTTCTAGATTTGTCAGAATATATCAATACATTAGTTAATATGGCAAACATCTGAGACTATACTGTATGCAGTAAGCTATAGTCATACAAAATATATTATGTTTCAATCATTATTTATCTTCTATCTGTACTAGAATTATTCTCATTTCTGATTTTTATGTCTTGTAGAAGAATATTAAATTCTCCTTAGGTCTCATGTAAAGATTTAT
Organism: Protopterus annectens; assembly: GCF_019279795.1. Classification (NCBI taxonomy): domain Eukaryota; kingdom Metazoa; phylum Chordata; order Ceratodontiformes; family Protopteridae; genus Protopterus; species Protopterus annectens. The sequence goes on from NC_056732.1 coordinate 1,569,257,498, forward strand.
ATTTATTTTTAAAATACTTTAATGATGTTGTTATATATGCTATATGTTTGTTATACCAATCAAAAGAAGCTTAACTTAAATATAATAGAACTATAAATTCAAGTGTAAAAACATAAGGGTATAAATGTATCAAAACTGCTCTTTTTATAAACACTCACAAATGCTTTAATATAACAGTTATATTATGTAGGTTACTTAGCTGCAATTCTTTCATTTGACCTGTAGATGGCAGTAGAGTCTTTTCAAGCTATTATCTAGTTCTAAGAAGCTTCTCAGCACAGAGTTTAGTTTGTAAATGTCTCCATGGAAACAACACTTTTTTCTTGCTTTCAGTTGAGGCAGTCGCAGTATGATCAGGTACCAGAATTGTTCAGCAGTTCAGATGCACAAGATTAAAGAGGGAAAACATTTGCAGCTATTTTTTTTTTTTTTTTGAAAGCTGTTGATTGATTACCTTGCGGCAGGACCAGGAAACACAAAACCGGACAGAACAAAAAGGCAATAGGAGGGAGAAAGCCAATACAAAATAGCACAAAACCAACAAACTCCATCTCTCAGACCCAGCAAACCACTAGACCACCACAAACACATTAATCCACACTAAACCCTCCATTTTAATGATGTTGCTATATATGCTATATATGCTATATGCTTGTTATACCAATTAATAGAACATTTGACATAAATATAATAGAATTATGAAGACAAGTGTATAAAATGTAAGGGTTTAAATGTGTCAAAAGTGATTTTTTTAAATATTCACATATGTTTAAATATAGCAGTCATATTAAACAGGTTATTTAACTGCAGTTTTTCATTTGACCTGTAGATGGCATCAGAGACCGTCTATTCTAGCTATTAGCCAGCTTTGCAAAGCTTCTCAGCACAGGGTTCAGTCTGTAAATGTTTCCATGGAAACAAGACTTATTTTCCTGCTCTCAATTGTAGCAGCCTCAGTGCCAGCACAAGCCAAGGTTGTTCAGCAGTTCAGATGCACGAGATTGAGGAGGGAAAACATTTACAGCTTTTCTCTAAGAAAGCTGTTGATTACCTCATGGCAGGACCGGGAACATAAATATGAGCAGTAAGAAAGGCAAAAGGGAGGGAGAGGCAATACAAAACACCAGAAAACCAACAAACTCCATCTCCCAAACCCAGCAAACCACTAGACCACCACAAACATATCAATCCACACAAAATCCTCCACTCCTCCACAACCAATAGCAAAGAGGAAAAAAGAAAAAAAAATAAATTAAAGCCTCTCCATAGAAATTCACATTTCCAAAGATAAACATCCAATCTATCACTCAAAACATATCAAGTCATTGAAAGGGACAAAACATGAATTTTTCATATGTCTATTACCACAAATAGCACCACATTCTAGCAGCAGAGCAAGGGATGGGAAACATAATTATTAAAGCAACATTATGGCAACACTATCAATGAAGAGTCTCTCTTCACAGAGAGACATGGAAATAAAATGGCAAACAAAAGCAAATGAAATAGTTTCTATTGTAACAAAGACCCTGATTTTCTCATCTATAAGTCTCCGTATCTACTGTAGTTCCCAAAATACCATAAATTTCAGTCCCCAAACATACAGAACATTTATTATAACAAACAACTAATATTAAAAGATAATAAATAAATGAATAAATACATAGCTTTTACTTGCTATAAAAATTGAGCTAGAATAAACTAGACAATAATAACAAGCTATAAAATGCCATTAAAAAACTATTTAAACAACAAAGACTCACCTGTTGAACCATTTTTACTTCCCCAACTTCTGGGTTAGTTATTAAGACTTGGGTAAATGAAAGCCATTGTAAAATGGCTTAACTAATCACTTATTCTTGAGCTTCTTTTTATGTTCAGAGATCTTCCAGGAACTGTTATCAGCATTTCTTTTAAGGCTGGCATTTGTCCACTGCATATGTTCTATTTTATCAAGCAGTTTTCTTGTTCTGACAAAGGTAATGGCAGAGTCTATGTCATCAAATATTTTTGGACCATCTTGGAGAAATATTTTTAACCTGGCAGGAAATAATAGGTTGATCTGTTCTCTAGATCATAATTTTTTTGTTTGTAAGAGAGTATTTTCTTTTAAGAGAAAGTCTGTATTATGCTCACCTTCTTGAATTCTAGTGTACATATCATTTAGTGAAGTCACTATACCAGTAATCTGTCTCTTTTGCTGCTTAAGGTCTTCGTGTAACATTTCCATTTTTTGGGAACAATTTTTCTTTGAAGTTATCCAGTTTTACATCCATTCTATCAATTTTTGATTTTCTTGAAGTGTAGATTTGGAGTAACTCATTCTGTAGTCTGGAGTCCAAATATTTTCTCTAGTACTTTTTGACAGGAAAAAAATAAAACAAATTGCCAACATTTTTATATACCATCCTAAAGAATGATAAGTAGATTCCAAATATGTAAAAAAAACAAAATTAGGATAGATAAATTCAAAAAATTCTGTCATAAATATTCTGTAAAGACAGAGCAGAGAGAAAGTACTGTTACTCAGTGTTCATCTTGGCCATGTCCCCTTGGCAACAGGCACTTTATTTGTAGATGAAACAATGAAATATAAAGTTGCTTGCTAGCAGCAACCTCTTCATTAGTTACAGATCTCTTTAATGTGGAATTATTTAGATGACTTTTACTTCTGCAGAGATTGTGCATATTTACTTATACTGGTGGATTGTAGAAGTTTGAGTAGACTTTTATGATGGAAATGTTCTGAAATGGGCAGTTTTGTCATTATTGGTGCATGCATTTTGTTTCATTGTTTACTGGAAAAATGTTCAAAACAATACATTTCAAATGACCTCTAACAACTGTACCGTATTATACAAAGAATATAATTTAATACAATCAGGAAGGTGTGACAAAGAACACATGTACGTTTCGTGTGCAAGGGGCCTATGATTTGAAAATAGCCCAAAGTTAATCTTTATCTGCCACTGGTCAGATGTATTTTCTTTGAATATGGGTTTCAATGCTGTTTTAATGAATGTGAGTTTCAAGGGCAGATACGTCTTAATGCTAAGTCTATTTTCTTTGTGAGACTGCATTGCTTTATTTAGCAGATGTCTATTAGTATTTGTGCTGTAAAATGTAAAATAAAACTTTTATATGAAATCCAAATCATCGTAGAAGTAAAGCAGTATGCACATTACAGTGTTTATGGTAAATGGGGTGAAATAGGCAAGTAATGGGACTTTGGAATGGCTGCAGGGGGGTGGCCCTATTCAACCATGATTTTGTGAGGGGGGTAGGGTGGCAAACTCAAAGACAACCCTGGCTGAACTATACCTAAACTGTCCAGATTTTCACAGAATGAATAGATTTTTGCATCTTATTTTTGGTTTGTTCCTCATAAAATTTGTGGTTTTCTGGCAAATCATTTAGGAATGAAGTCACTAAATAATGACAGACATTGAGTTTCAGACTTCATACCCTTCAGAAAAATGCATGCTAAAGCAAGATCTGTTATTCTAACAACTGTCTAAGTTATACAAGAGCAATTTTAGTGCTGTTTGTTTGTTTCCCCGAATATATTTGGCCTAGTCCAGATTTCCTGCATTAACAGTTTGAGAGGTATGCACAAATAAATTGCTTTATAGAATTAGATATATCCAAACCTCTCAACTGCCCCTGATTTTGGCTCAAAATGTTGCTCTCCCCCTAATAATCCCTCCGCAAAATGGCAATTTTGGAAGAAAAAGTGGAAGGTTTACAATTAATAAATAATGATCAGAGTTATGCATTACTTTATTTCAGAAATGCATGTAGATTCTCTTATTTTGTCAGCTGCTCAACTTAACAGTACTGATATTAAAAAAATACCCCTTCTTTGACAGGTTCTCAGCTGTATTGTGTGGCTATTTTATATTTTTGCATCACATTGTTAGTCTGTTTTTCATAAATTTGTAGTTTTCTGGCAAATTAGTGGCAAATCATTAAAGACTGAAGTTAGAAAATTATGACAGACATTTGAATTTCAGACTTTATACCCTTCAGAAAATTCATACTAATGCAAGACCTACTATTCTATTATCTTTCTAAGTTTATAAGAGCAATATTTAAAAATTGTCCTTATTTTTGGGCCTTTGTCCCACTTCTATTTATGGCTTTGTCCAGATTTCTTGTTCTGAGGTTGAGAGGTATGACAAATGTGTCAGGGTCATCACCGTCAGCCAGAGACATTTCAAATTGTGACATACTTGTACCCCACTCCCCCATGTAGTGACTCTGGATGTGTCCAAGCAAGGCAAGGAGCAGTTATGTAGTATAAGTGTGAGAGTATCCATCCATCCAAGGTAGACACAAGTACTACAGTGGCTTTTCATCTGTCTTTGATATTGCAGAATGTTCTGGTTTTCTGTCATATTTTTATACTGTTGATTTATGCTTCTTATTATTCAGGAAATGCATGTTGTTGCAGTGCCTGTTGCTCTGTGTTTAGTAGCAATGCTTTAATAAACATCGGGTAAGTTTGTCTGAGATTGTAAGATGCAAGTAAACTTTAATAAGCATACATTTAAATAATTATCAATATTGAAAGCCTTTTTGTTGTTGCCATGCACAGAATATTTACATAACTAGATAATGTATAAGCCTTAGGTATTGAAATGCATATGACAGTATTTGTAATAAAAGACAGGATTGCAGTATTTTCAGAAGCTCATTACATTTGTTGGAGACTTGCAGTCATCTTTGCAGGCTTTACCTGTAAACTAAACAGAATGCCAATCTATCATGTGTGGTCCATAACCTGTGCAGTAATCCTTTAAGCAATTTATGTTGAGCTTGTTTCTTGTTTGCTGTTCATTTTTTACTTTGATCATGTTTTCCCCATGAAACAAGTAGATAGTTCTTGTCAGGCAGCAGGTCTTTTTTGGATAAAAAACATTTTTACAAGTGGGGGTATCACAGAGATTGCTACTTTCAGCATGTTACATGGTACTGTTATAAAGCTGAATATAAATTATAATTAGAACTGCAGTGCAAGGAGAAGTGATTTGAGCTGAGTGCTTCTTTTTTTTATACTTGATTTTGATTGTCATTCCAGTAATATATTTAAAAAGTCATTTATTTTTTCATACCTCACAACATTTTTGTTTCCATCTAGATATTAAGTAAGCTGTCATGTAGCCAATGCATTGAAATATGTTTTTCTTCTCCACTTCATTTTGTCTTGACTGGACTCTCATAATGATGGTCTGGCACCCAGGGCAGCGTATTTAATTAAAGTCCCAATTTTTGTAGTTTTGAGCATAGCTCTGCCCCTTTCCAGTTGGCCACACACCTTCCCATTGGCCCCACCCATTCAGCTGTCTCCTGCAGCCCCCCCCCTTTGATTTGAAGTCACCAGCCACCACTGTTGTAGAGAATGCTCGACAGTGTTGCACAACTACTGCTCTTTTCTCATTTATTTTTTGCAGTCAATAACGTTCACTGGAAAAGCACAGGTCAACCATGTCAGTGTTGCCAAGACCACATCCACAAATGGATTACTTTGAAACCTTGGTCAGAGGTAAAAAAAAAAGATAAAAGCTAAAAATAGATCTTGAAGATATTAAAGAGGTATTAGGCATTTTGATTCTAAGCCATTGGTAACTGCAAAAAGCAACCCAAATGATTACATCCGGACACATAAAACTGGATATGATGATTTTCTGAATCCACATGGTTAGAGTATCAGGCAGAATGATGGAGAAGCCATTCTGGACTTCTTTCTGGCAAATGGCTTAATATTGGCAAACACGTGGTTCAGCAAGAGATACAATCACAAGATCACATACAAGAGTGGACAGCATGCAACTCAGGTAGACTTCCTGCTAGTAAGGAAAGGTCACTGGGATCAGATCAGAGATGCAAAGTCATCCTTAGTGAAATGTTTGATCTCCAGTTTAAATAAATGGTGGCCACATTCAGCTGCCAGCACTTATCACAAAAGGCTGTACAATTAACAGAGATTAGGCTGAAGACCTGGATGTTGACTGGAGTTCAAAGCAAAGGACTCTGAGTATGCATGAAAATGACAAAATAGAACAGATCTGCAGTCGATATGCCTGGTGTGGAAATAAGGTACAAAAAGAAAGCTGATGGTGGAATGCAAAAGTCCAGGAAGTTATTGAGAGAAAGAAGGAATGCAGAAAGGAGTGTGAGAGAGAAAAGCTGGAGAAGGGGTAGGTGTGTAGTAATTTGGAGATAGAAAAGATGGACCAGGATAAGGAAGAATATTTGTTGACTAAGGAATGAAATTAAGAGAGCAGTTGCAATGATAAAGAACTAAGCATTGGAAAGTGACTCAGCAGATGGCACAAACAAACTCTGTCAGGCTGCATGACGATAACAGAAAGACAAACAAGGTAGTCAGCAGATACCATTCATAAGGGAGCCAGAGGAACATCAAAGGAAGATGGAGAATACTTGAAGAAGCTTCTGAATGAAGAACTTTCTTCTCCCACCCCTCCAAGAAACTGTAGTGCAGCAGGCACAACCTATGATGAAAAAGGAAGGGAACCCCACTCTACAGGAAGTTTAACGTGCACTAAGTTACAGCAAATATGCACAGGATTTTGGGTATGTTAAGGGGAAAATGGCTCCTCGGGAGCAGTGGGGGGTGTATCCTAGATGACTGGGCAATAAATATTCTAGTACAAATGTGTACAAAAACAAAGGGGATATTCACAACTGTAGACAGTACAGCGGTATCAAAGTCATGTCAAATTGCATGAAATGCTGAAGATCGTGAGTAACAGATGTACATGCAGGTTAGTAGAAAGTAAGATGTGAGATAAGTAGTTCAGATTCAGATAATGCTGTAGTACAACTGATGTAATAGGATCATAGGAGATTACTAGGCTAACAGCCCTAAATACTATTTAAGCCTAGCCATTCATGCCTCAGTTTTCCTAATTATCAGTGTTCCTGTGGTAGAACTGCTTTGGTTTATGCCTGTGCCTTAGTGCATCTACAAACTGCCTCTGTCCATAAGGGCCACAAAAAACAAACCAGGGGTGAATTTGAGATTTCCCATCCATTGGCCCATTGCATTTGAATAGGCTTAAGAAAGAGCTCTGTTTCATATGAATTAGGAGTCTGATCTAGAGAACAGGTAATCTCTGAGACACATAACTGTCCCTCCAACATGTTTTGCTTATATCACAGATGAGATTTAGATCCTTAGATTGGGTATTTCTAGTGCTATTCGCTTTGTGAATGTTTAGCTGATCCATCAGGGATAGACCAGAGAATGCCTTGTAGGTTAGGCATAGATCGCCCCTCTGAATTTATAGGAGACTGAGTACAGGGGCAGAGCTTTGAGGTGGTCTGCATAGGACATATTATTTACACCCAGTATTCTTTTAGTGAAGAACCTCTGTGGCCACTCCTGCTGTTGTAAATGCCCAGTCAGGTACATGCTGCAGGGGGTATTGTACTTGATTATTGGTCTAATGAGGGCTGAGTATAGGATCGCCTTAGATCTTGATGCCATGCCCTTACTTGTAAGTTGCACCACATAGAAGGATATTCTCACTACCATGGACATATGGTGGTCAAAGTTCAGGTTACTGTCAACCTGAGTTCCCAAGTCCCTTACCATTGGTTCTACTCCTAGGGGAGTGTTATCAAAGCTGTAATTTGCAGGGGTGGTCATCTTCCTAAAGGATGTAATTATATATTTTTTGCAATGAATTTTAGGCCATGGCTCTGGCACCAGTTATGTGTTTGCACCAGACCCTCCAGGAGGATATCTACATCTTTGGAGGATTCATTGATTGTACTCAAGACTGCAGTTGTCAGCAAGTTTGGTGAGCCAAAGGCCCTCTACATTTGCCTTGACTTCAGAGAAATATATTCCAAACAGGAGCTGTCCCAGTATCAAGCCCTGTGGGACACCACTAGTAACAGGCCTCTTGGTGAAGGTGGATTCCCCCACTCTTACTTCATGTATTCTATCTGTGAGCCATTTGGGTATCTATCAGGCGATAGAGGTATGTATACCTATAATATGCGAGTGAGGTATTGTGTCAAATGCCTTTGCCAGGTTAAGGTAGGCAGTATGTACCATTTTATCTTTGTCCATGGCTCTATTGACCTCCTCAAAGAAGTCCATCAAGTTAAGTAGGCATGACCTGCCCTTAATGAAACTGAACTGGGATGGATCCAATATTTGAAGATTTCCTATGTCTTTGTTTATCAGGTCTATGATAATTCTTTACATGGTCTTGCATATGAAACTAATCAAATATATAGGTCTGCATTTCCCTGGGTCTTTTGTTGGTCCGCTTGCATAGAGGGATGACTGTTACAGTCCTCCTTCCCTAGGGAGGAAGCATATTTGGAGGCAGTGGTTGAAGTGAGATCCTAGTGGGTCGGACAGCTCATGTTTCTCCATCATTTGGAGATATACTGGGACATTTTAGGACCCAGTGATGCAGTGCTTTTAAAAATCCAAAAGTAAATCCAGGGACCAAGGAATGAGTCAAATAAAAAATTAAAAATATTTAAACAGTTAACTATTTATTCATACAAAAAAATAAAAAGTTTAAAATCAAGCGCTTTTCATCTCTGACCATTCAGAGACTTTTTCAAAATAAAACATAGCCAGCAAAACGTTCATTTAAATAGCACACCCCAAACCAATCAGCCAATAAGGAAGTAGAAATAATTAAGAACATTAAATGCACAAATCTGTTTTAACAACAACCCTTCCCTTTTAAAAAAATTACATATAGTATAATATAAAAGCATTTCTATAATGAACTAACTTCCTTTATTAAAACAAACAAACTTTAAAGAACAGAGCTTAATGAATACACAATTACCAAGACAAAAAAAAAAAAAAATATATATATATATATATACACACACACACACACACACACACACGCACACACACACACACACACACACACACACACACACACACACACACACACACACACACACACACACACACACACACACACACACACACGCACAAATATATATAAAAAAGGCTATAACCAGTCTAAATACTTAAATGCAACATTTCTAATTTAATTCAGTTTACTTAACTAAACCCAACACCTATAGAATATTATCTCTTTAATGCCTTAAGTTTTAAAAAGCAAGTTATTGAAAAGATTAATTTATAGCTAGCCATTGGGTTGCATTAGTTCTTATTTGCCACAGGGCTTCCTGTCTCTCAAGTTGTAGTGGCCAAGGGCCACCCCTTGGGTTTACCTGGAAAGGTTCCATAACAGTAAACTTAAAGGTGTGACCTGGTGCTTCATTACAATGTTTCGCCAGGGCATTAGTATCCTTCTTTAATCTAATGTCCCTCAGATGTTCATAAATATGACATTTTAACTTTCTCTCTGTTTTCCCTATATAAAAACAGGGGCAGTTTGGACAGAGAGTACAATACACCACTTTGTCCGTCTGACAAGAACATATTCTATTCAGACGTACCTTCACCCCATTTATATTAAAGGATGACCCCCCTCTATTATGTAACCACAAAAGTTACAAAAGCCACACTTTTTCATAAAGCCCTCCATTTGTCCACTACCCTGGTTTTCAAAAACATTTTTGAGACATAATCCCTTCCGGTATACAATAAAGGGTTTCTCTCCCACACATTGCCTAATGTCGTCGCAGGAGGACACAGTCACCGAATTTTTAAATAAAATGTCAACAATTTGCGTACTGCCAAGTTATAAGTAGTAATGAAGGCAGACTGAAAATTAACATTTTTTATATTATTCTGCCCCTCAAAAAATGTATTAGATACAATACTCACATTAGTCTCACTAGTTTCCTCCGGACAATTCGGTACACCGCAGTTATAAGACAAAATAGCCTTAAAGAAACCCCTTTCTCTTTTATTGATAACCTTCAACATTACCTCATTAACCAAACCAAATGGATAGTCCCTTTTTAGAAACATATCTTTCAATAATTCACATTCACTTAAAGATGCATCAAAAGAAGAGACCATACGTGAAGCCTTCACAAACTGCCCCTTCACAACCGCTCTCTTTTGCTTATAGGGATGAGAGTAGTTGAAATGCAAAAAGCTGTTGGAGTATGCTTCCTTTCAGAAAATCTCTGATGTAAACATTTGAGAGGGGATATCCTTTATAAGTCTAACATCCAAATAGGAGATCTCTTTTAATTCCAATTTATGGGTACATTTTACGAAAGTGGTTGAACCATTAATATAGGACAAAAAAATCTGAAATCGCATCCCAAAAAATAAAAATGTCATCCAGAAATCAGACATACATCTTGCAGTGGGTATAAAAGAGTGAATTAAACAAAAATGTATTTTCCCACTGCAACATAACCATGTTAGCATAGAGGCCCCCACAAGGGGAGCCCATAGCTACCCCCACTGTCTAGATAAAAAACTGCTTTTCAAAGAATATAGTATTATTCTTTAGAAAAAGGTCAAATAACTGTTCATACACATTAATACTAGGGTGGGGTACACCTTTCTGTGACCCATTCCAAACCAATATCATGGGGGATCATGGTGTATAGGTCTTTCACATCTATGATAATAAAACAACCAGTTTCTAAAAATTTCAAACTGTTAATCCTCTCCAAAAAGTCCCATGAGTCCCTACACATATTTACTTCATTAGACAAGAGTGACTTCAACTTAATATCCAAACATTTAGCTAGGAGATAGGTAATAGAACCCCAGCCATCCACAACTGGGTGCATGGGAGGGTCTGAAATACTCTTATGCATTTTGGGTAGTCCAAAAATACATGGAATGCTTGGATAGGAAACAGATAAAACGTTAAATTTCTCTATAGAAATCGAACCCTCAATAAACAAATCATTAAGTTCATTCTTAATTCTGTTGTATGTGCCATTTAATTCATTCAAATATATTTTCGTATATGATTCACTATCCAACACTTTCCTCATCTATGTTCTATAGTCACTGGTATTTATTATCACAATCCCACCACCTTTGTCAGGTTTTATAATTCTCATGTCATTGCTAGCATTAAGTTTAGCCAAACCATCCAACTCACCCTTACTTAAATTAGTAGTTGAAACATTTGTAGGTAAGCTTCTAATATCAATTTTACATAGCTTCTCGAAAGTCTGTAAAGAGGAGTGCACAGGCGGATTATAAGTGCAATGGATTGCTCATGTGTTCAACAGATTTAAATAAAACATTCAAATTCAGTTTCCTCACAAAATGTCTCAGATCGACTGGTGGGTGAGTTACATCACACATTTTTAAAAGGAACAAAGGTCAATCCTTTAGTTAATAAGTCACAATCATTCACATCTATTTGTAAGGAAGAAAAATTGAACACGTTAAAGTCCTCTTTAGCATTTGTAAGAATGGTACATTGATTACTAGCATGTTCCTGTAGTGTTAGTTCCAGCCCCGATATCCTCCCCTCTTAATAGCTGCTTGGCCTCCACGTCCTCTGTTCACAGGGTTGGCTCCTTTGACCAGTGCTTTTAGCTCTGGAGAGTGCAATGAAGACCTACTCTTTAGTGATCATTGAGGAAGAAATGGTAAAGGGTATTTCCTTGGAGGGGGGTTGGGGGTGATACAGGGGTCAAATTGGAGCTAAATTTATTGGCTAGCAAATTTGCTATACCCCTTGTTTGGTATAGGGAGTTCCATTTATTATTAGTCCAGCACAATGTTGGGTGTTCCCTTTAATGTTGCTCACATAACTGAAAAATATGCCTTATGGTTATCCTTAGCATAGAAGGCTATTATTGCCTCAAAGTTGACTTTGGTGGACTTGATTAGTCACTTGAGTTGCTTACTGAGAGTGATGAGTGAGTTTTTTTTTGCCTGTTTGCATAGCTGTTCCTATTCTTGGCTAGGATTTTCTTTCTTTTGTTGTACAACCTATTTATACTGGGGGTCTACAAAGTGGGCTTGTTTTTGTAGTTTGTCCCATGTTTATTTTGGTTTGCTACTGCTGTTTCTATGCAGTTATTTACATGCTTGTTCAAGGTTTCTATAAATACTTCCACGCAGGCTACCATGTTCCCTGAGTTTGGGGGGGGGGGCTTGGAATTTAGTTATGTCATCGCTTAATAGAAGGTAGTTAGCCTTGAAAAAGTTCTTAAAGATTCTGGTGTTTGCTGGGAATTCAGCCTTTATATTTATTTGAAGGTTGACTGCTTTGTGATCTGATCTGACCAGTGAGGACATTACATGGGAGGGGGGGGGGGCAGAGTTCCCTCATATTTGTGAGTACCAGGTTCAGGATATTTTTGCAGTGAGGCAGATACTGGCTAAGTAGTTTGAGTTGAAGAAAGAGTCCAGCTTGGCATTCCAAGACATGCAAAGGGCATATGATAGGGTCTCAAGAAAGATGATTTAGGCAGCATTGTGATGGTTCAAAGGCCCAGAAATACTGGTAGAATTAATGCAGACTGTGTGTAAGGACCCAATGACACCTGCACGAACAGTATTTGGACTTAAAGAAGGGTTCCCAGTGGTAAAAGGTGAGCATCGACATTCAGATCCAAGCTTATTCTTGTTCATTACCAATGATGTGCAATGTTATCAAGCAGGTCAGAGGGCACATATCAAGAAATCAACTGTATGCAGACAGTGTGATATTACAAGTAGGCTTTAAGCAGGAACTTCAAAAACATCAATTTTAACAGTCACTAATGTTCCAAAAGTTCCCAACTGTTTACTTATATTTACACTCATATATTGTACCCTCATCTCATATTTGACAGTGATACAGTGACACAACATGTAACATGTATCCATTGTTTATTTATTTTTTTATTGGCATTTGATTTCAGGGAAAGTCTGACAAGGTAGAAGCCCATTTTCAGCAGACTTCCAGGGAGAAAAGCTCCAAATTATTGCAAAACATTTTAAGAAAAATCATTTTACAATCTTCACAAATAAAATGAAAACATCTGCAGTTTTAGGAATTATGATAAACTAGACATAATATAAAAACATGGGTTAAGAATCGATATAACGTATTTTACAATCATTTAATATTTAGAGAATTTTTAGACAGTTTGTAGAGAAATTAAAGGTAAATTAGTCCAATACAAATAGGAAATGTAATATGAAGTTAGGGAAAAACAAGCTTATGGTATATTTAGAGAAAAAGATAGGGAAGAGAATTAGATAGCAGTATGGAAGTGAAGATGGGACAGTAAGGAGGTATAAGGAATGAAAATGTACTTGTTCACATTTATGGATATAGTTTATCCTGGTTTTGAGAAAAAAACAGAGCCATATTTAAGCTAGGAAGTCTTTTAGAGTAGTTTTGAAAGATGGGAGGGAGGGTATGGATATGATGGCTACAAGGTAAGGAGTTCCATCCTTAGCAACCTTGTATGAGTACAAACAATGCCCAGCAGATTGTTAGGCTTGTAGACAGGCAAGAGTTTTTGGTCACTGGATCACAAGAACCAACTGGAAACATAATTGTCTGGAATGTTTTTTAATGCTGGACAAGCATCTGAACGCTGGATAATTTTATATCTGGTAAGAAGTTTTGTATGTCAGTTGATGTGGCAGATCTAACCAATTAAGGCTTTTCAGTGTTATACAGTGGTGGGTTCTGAAAGGGGTATGTGCTGCAAATGCAGCGACTTTGTTATAGCATTGTTCAAATTTTAATTTTTGTGAAGCTTGCAGGTTATTAAGTATAGAAGAGTGGGGAGGAGATAAACAGTGGCAAGTGTAGTTCTAGTTGCATCAGTAAGAAAGTTTTTGGCTCTGTAAAGCATCCCTAGTTTTTGATGAAATTTTCTTATGCAATTTTGTATATGCAGGTTGAATGTAAGATTATCAT
>NC_056732.1:1569276326-1569333826 GCF_019279795.1 Protopterus annectens
AGACATATTCATACAGTATATTCTTATTGTATTAGTACAATAGGAGTTTTAGTAAAATGTCAGGCAATGGTTTGATAGGAGACACTGGAAGGGAAAAAGTTAAGCTGAGGCTTAGGAAGACAAGGCCATGGGAAGAAGTGATATAATTTATATCTATCTATATATATATATGTATATATATATATATATATATATATATGTATATATATATATATATATATATATATATATATATATATATATATATATATATATATATATATATATATATATATATATATATATATATATGGATGTACTTCTAAAGACTGATTGCCACATCACTGACTTTCAAAATGCAGAGACGAAACCTCAGAAACCCGAAGAACAATTTTACCAGGGTAAGTAAACATGCAGCCAACTATCAACAAAACTCATGCCAAGGTTAGTAAAACCCACCTAGAATGGGGGGTTATGCCACCACACCCCTAATGTGTGGGGGTTATGCCCACCCCCCCCTAACTTACTATACCAGCTCTGGGATTGCACTACAGTGGAGAACAGGACATGCTGGCTAAATGTTTACTTACCATAGCAAACAGTCAACATTCGGGTTTCTGAAGTTTTGTTATTTTTGTATCAGCATTTTGAAAGTCATGATGTGGCAGTTGGCCTTTAGAAGTAGATATATATATATATATATATATATATATATATATATATATATATATATATATATATAGGTTCATAGGTTCATAGGAGGATACTAGGCTACTGGCCCTAGGGCCTATATAAGCCTAGCCAAAATTAGACACTGGTGAAATAAAGTAGTTTAATCCCAGAAACACTCAACACATAAATGCCAGAATACTCATACATTTTCGCCACCCAAGAAAATTATTTTCTTGTGCCCCTGCCGAGCAGAGCCACAGAAGTGATCCCTGGGGTGAATTTCCTATATCCCATCCAATCATCAAGATTTTTCTTGAAGAGTGCTAATGAGGAGCTTTGTTTGACATAGAGAGGTAGTCTGTTCCAGAGTATGGGAAGTCTCTGGGACAGGAATCTATCCCTCCAGCAAGTTCTGTTTATTGTGGTGACAAAGTTTAGGTCCCTAGAGCATGTAGCTCAGAGGGATTGGGATTTCTTTAAGTGGAGCGTGTCCAACAGCTCTGGGTTTGACATAGCTTTGTATGTTAGGCAGAGATCGCCTCTGAGTAGGTGATATGCGATGGAGTAAAGCTGGAGTTTTTTGAGACGGTCTGCATAGGGCATCTGTTTGAGGCCAGTAATCCTCTTTGTGAGGTATTTCTGTGGCCTTTCCAGTTGTTGTAGATGTCTTGTGAGGTACATACAAAAAGGAGTGTTGTACTCTATAATGGGTTTAATGAGTGATGAGTAGAGAGGAACAATTACCTCTTTTTTTCTGGATGAGAAACCTTTTGTGATGAGGTGAGCCACGTAGAAGAATTTACTGACCACTGTGGTGATGTGATTATCAAAGGAGAGACTACTGTCAACCTGTGTCCCAAGGTCTCTTATCACATTTTTGGCATTAAGTAGACTACCAGCTATGTGGTAGTTCATGGGTACAGAGTTTTTACCAAAGGGGATGACAATACACTTTTTGGCACTGAACTTCAGGCCATGGCTTTGACCAGGCATCTGTCTCAGTGAAGCCCTTTTGTAGTATGTCCACATCATTAGGAGTTTCAATTATGGCTCTTAGTTTGCAGTCATCTGCAAACTTTGTTAGCCAAAGAACTTCTGTGTTAGCCTGTACTTCAAAGAAGTAGATACCAAACAGGAGAGGACCCAGGACTGAACCCTGTGGTACTCCATTTGTCACTGGTCTGAAGTCGGATTTGGAGTCTACTACTTTCACAGTGTGGGTTTTGTCCATGAGCCATTTGGCAACCCATCTTGTGACATAGGGATTTATACCTAGTTTATTGAGCTTATCTATAATTCCAGAGTGGGGGATGGTGTCGAAAGACTTGGCGAGATCTAGATAAGCTGTGTGAACCACCTTACCCTCATCTATGGCTTTGGTGACTGCTTCAAAGAAGTCTTTCAGGTTTAGGAGACATGAACTGCCTTTTACAAATCCAAACTGGGTAGGGTCCAGAGTTTGGAGATTACCAATGTCTTTGTTTATGAGTTCCATGATGACACATTTCATGAGACCAGGCTCATCAGGCTAATCGGGCGATAGTTCCTGGGGTCCGTCTTGGCTACCCCTTTGTGGAGTGGGATAACCATCATGGTGCGCCATTCAGTGGGCACAAAGCCTGAGGAGAGGCTATGACTGAACATGGTACTTAGGTAGGGTACCAGTTCATTCTGTAGTTCGTGTAGAACACAGCCTGGGATAAGGTCAGGTCCCATGGATGCTGTGTTCTTGGCTTTGGAGAGTGTGTTTTTTACCTGTGCAGCCGTGATTACAGGAATTTTGCATTCTTCCGGTATAGAGATGGGCCCTCTACGGGGTGAGGGGGGGAAGTAAAGTTATCACTGAACCTATCTGCCATGATGTTGGCAATATCAGTTGGTTCTGTATATTTAGTGCCATCGTGCTGTAACTCAGAGCAGATCTGAGTGTTGCCACTGAGATTTTTGACATAGCTATAGAATGCTTTGTGGTTGTCTTTAGAGTCAGTGGCAATTTTGTTTTCGTAACTAGCTTTGGAGGATTTTTTAAGGGATCTCAGCTTCTTACTGAGGTTGACCAGGGCATTCCTCCAGTCATGGGATTTTACTCTTTTTTTGCAACAGTTTCTTTCTTCAGTTGTAGAGTTTGTTTATGGCAGGGGGCCACCAGATCAGCTTCCTGTTTTTGGAGGATAGCATCTTGGTTATATTAGGGATAGCATGATCCACGCACTCATGTAAGTGCTTATAAAATGCATTTGTGTAGGATTCAGCAGTCGTACCTCTATTGTCCATCTGCATGGGTGTGATGAAGTTTGCCACTTCTGTCTTAAGAAGTGTAAAGTTGGCTTTGGAGAGTTTTTTTACGGTGGTTTCCATAATTGGGGGGTGGGGGTGGGATGTGGATGCCTAGGGTGATTAGCTTGTGGTCAGATATTACCAACGAGGAATTGGCCTCTGGTGTGGAATGCCGGTTGCCCATGTTGGTAATGACCAGGTCTAGGATATTGCTGCCACTGGTGGGGGTGTGAATAAGTTGTCCCGAGGCATTGGAATTTATGAATTCTAGAAAACGTTGAGCAAAAGGGTTGGTACATGACTAGTTTTCCCAGTTAATTGTGGGGTAGTTGAAATCACCCATTATTAGGGTGTTAGGTTGTACCCTAATACTTTCCAGTGTATCAAGAAATGAGGTGTGGGAATCCTGGGGCATGGGGGGGGGCCTATAGCTAGCTACAATTTGGATTGCGGTCTTGCCCAGAGTTAGTTCCACTTGGATAATCTCGGATGCATTATGCTGTTCAACTAGCCTGGAGGTGTGGCTATCCTTAATGAATATGGACACGCCTCCACCTTTAGTGCTTTGTTCCGGGTTAGGTGGCCAAAAGGTGTGGTATAAATTACAGCCTGGTAATGCAGGGGTGCTCTCCGAAGCTTTGAACCAGGTCTCTGTCACTGCACAGATGTCGATGTTCTCCATTTTAAGAAGTGCCTCAAGTGAGTGCATTTTGAGGTTTAGACTTCTAGCATTGAGTAGCATTATCTCCAGATTTTGCTTGCTTGTACCTGTTACGGTGGTGAATTTGTCATTTGAACCTTGCCTAAAAAAGGCACTATAAGGGTGGCAAGAGCCTTGGCCAGTGTCCAGAATCCCATGGGCGACAGGTGCAAGCCATCTCTGGCAAAGCATCGTGGTCTGTCGATCATGTTGTCCCAGGCAGACAAATACTGGATCTCCTTAGAATGACTAAACAGCCTTTGCAAGCCTTGAACCCAGGACCCTGTACACTATAGTCACAGTAGTTAACCACTAAGCTGTGTGTGTGCGTGAGTGTATGTATGTATATATATATATATATATATATATATATATATATATATATATATATATATATATATATATATATTATAATATACATATATATATATATATATATATATATATATATATACCCACACACACACACACACACACACACACACACACACACACACACACACAGATATATTATATATATATATATATATATATATATATATATATATGTGTATATATTTATATGTTTAAACAATGGC
This sequence comes from Protopterus annectens, assembly GCF_019279795.1. NCBI lineage: Eukaryota > Metazoa > Chordata > Ceratodontiformes > Protopteridae > Protopterus > Protopterus annectens. The sequence goes on from NC_056732.1 coordinate 1,569,280,533, forward strand.
CCCAGTGAAAACCAAAATGAAAATAAAATAATAAAATCACTGTGTTGCAGCCAAAACCCTTCACAACCTTCCAAAGGTTTCAAATGTTTTATTAAGACATAAAAATGTTTAAAAAGTATTCACTGAGTGCTTTCATTCCCTCAGAACTGGGACTTCATCAGTTTGATACCTTTGGAAGGTTGTGGAGAGTTCTGGTTGCAAAACAGTGATATACACGCACACACACACACACACACACACACACACACACACACACACACACATATATATATATATATATATATATATATATATATATATATATATATATATATATATATATAAAAACACTTTTAAATCCCGAAATACTGAAATCTTGAGTTTTACAATAATGAACCCAAAACTCCGAGATTTCGGTATCTCGACATTTAAAAGTGGAAAAAAACCCTCCACAAATGAACTAAAACCCTGCACCCCCCCACACCCCCCTACTTAAACATATCAACTCCAAAAGCACGCTACAGTGAAGAGAACGATAAGTGCAACAGGAACATTACCGTTCTCTTCACTGTAGCGCAATCTTGAAGTTGGTATATTACAGTAAGGGGGCTGTAGGGGGGTGCAGGGTTGCTTGCCCTCTTGCAAACAGTTTATTTTAGCTCTCTGTCTTTTTTTTCCCACTTTTAAATGTTGAGATACCGAAATCTCGATGTTTTGGGTTCGTTATTTTAAAACTCGAGATTTCGGTATTTAAAAGTGGACCCATATCTATCTGTACATATATATATATATATATATATATATATATATATTGTCAGTATTTTAATAGAGGTACATGATACATTGTTAAAGGACATAAACACTGAGTGAGAAAAAAATTTAAATCATTAAAATCTAAATGTTATAAAAACAAAAATGCACCCAGGAAAAATGAGCCAAATTCCTCTTTTCTTTCTCTTTCTCTTTATTAGGTGAAGTGCTTTTCGTTTGCTATTAGGAAAGGTAATTTTGCAATTACCCTTGCCAAGCATGTATATGTCAATAGACATATGCCATTTTATAGGGTATTTTATATAAAAATCAATTTATCTTAAGCTATTTAGGCTTTTCTAATTTGTTGCATATGTTATTAATATGTATATTTTTTGTTTTGTATGTTATTTTAATGTCAATACAATTTATTTAGTTTATTTTATATAGAGTGTTTTTTGGATAACTGTGACATCATTTCCTTTTGTTAATGGAAGGGGGTGTGGGTTTAGAGGGTTATTTAAGGCTTTGCTTCTTTTTCATTGTATTTTGGTCTGATGAAGTTTGCTATTTAGCAAACGAAAAGTGCTTCACCTAATAAAGAGAAAGAAAGGAGGAATCTGGCTCTTTTTTCCTGGCTACACATTTCCTTTGGTTTTTGTCTCGTTCCTTTTGGTTTATTTGTTCGCCTGTTTGTTATGGCTTCTGGTAGCTCTTCAAGCACGAGCAGTCCGAACCTTTTTGGTTCCAACTGGCAAGGCGATTCAACAGACATTCCATCCTTGCTTCATTCTCTCTCTCAACGTATTGAGAGTATTTCATCCCGTCTCGACGTGATAGATAAAAGGGAAACTGACAGGGCTCATGCTAGCTCTTTCGCATTGAGTGGATTATCACCTAATACTGCTGTTTGTGGCAATGGGTCACCTATTTTACTTGGACAATGGTCTGGTTCACCTGTGGCTAATTTGAATTTAGCAGGTAACAATTCTAACCAAGTTCAGGAAAATATCAGTGTACTCCCACTTATTGACCCCTTATCTTCCAGCAATTTTATTACTAGCACTTTGTCTATACCACCTGGACAACGTACTTATATACAAACTCCAAGTTCTAATACTACCGGTGATACCTGGAACCCAGACTCGGGGCTTATTGGTATTCCTTTGATGAGTGATTGGATCAGAAACACTGAGAAGTTTTGTTTCGTTCTTGCTCCTGATCAGGAACAGCCGGCTATGAGTATGGACAGTACACCTGTAAGTACACATTTCATAGCTGAGAAATTGAAAATGCTTGATACCAAATTACTGAAACTGAAAAAGTTACAGTTAGAAGTCGCCTATTTTAAGCAATGCTTGGAAGAAAAGGTGATACCCAAGGGACTTCGCTGGACCTTTTTTCCTACTGACTTGTTACCTGACCCCGTATTTTACAAAGACCTTACCATTCTGTTCGACCAACTCGGGGTACAACTATTGGAAATAATGATAAAACACTACTCTTCTCACATTGATTCTATCACAGCTGAAGTAGATGATTTAGACAATTCAATTAAAGGTGATTTGGACTTTTTTAGGTATAGATACGACTATGGTCACATCTTTTCTAGTATTGATTTACTTACTGAAAAGTTAAAATCTAATAAAATAAAGAAGTTAAATCGTGATAGAACTGCCTATAGGGTTGGATCTGCTTACCCTAAATTACAATTAAGATCTACTGAACCAACGGCATTTATGAACACTTCTACTAATGGTAACTTAGTGAGGCAAGTATCTAACCCAGCTGTCACAAATGTATCAGACCACCATACTCATGTAGAGCCTCTTCCTGAGGATTCTACAGAAGGTCTAAGACATAGTGACAGATTACGTTCTAACAACAATAATTCCAACAACCATCAACAAGGGAATTATACAGGGCCTAGTTCAACTTTTCAAAGGGACACAAACAACAAGAATTTCACAGGTTCCCGGAACACACGGAACCAGAAGAACAGGAATCGGAACAACCGTCGAAAGAGATAGTTGAAGGTGAACTGATACAAAATCCTAGAATGAGACTGTTAACCAATTTAAGGGGAGACTTTAATTTTACAACTTCTCTGTGATACATATTGAACCAAGCTTGATTGAACTGTTAGCTAATGGGAACACTTTTGTTCCAAGTAAAAACTTTAATTTAGCGAAAACTTTGATCGACTTGAAATGTTTCATAAGGAAGTTAAATTTAAAATTACTTTTTGGTAATGAAGTTCCTTTTCCTAGTGATACATTGAAACCTTTGAGTACTTTTAATCCTCCCCTACACCCATCATTACTTCTCTTTGAGAATATTTGTGAGCTTGACATTAGACATATAGTTCAAACACGCTCACACCAAAAGACACACTTTATGTCTAACATTACAAAGGATCAACTAACAGCATTACAAACATTGAGTTCTTCACTAGTTCAAGTTATTAAGCCAGATAAGGGAGTGGACTTGTGATTTTTGACATTGCAGATTATAATCAGAAAATGTCTTTAGTTCTTGATAGTCCAGCCTATGTTAGGTCCTCTCTCGATGAAATGAATGTAACTTAAACTAGGATCAGAGGCTATTTTAGGGACCTTTTTATAGGAGCTAAAATTGATTATAACACTTATAATTTCATTGATATTCCATTTCCTAAGACCCCTGTAATGTTCAGCATTCCAGATATACATAAAAACCAGGATGACCCTCCTATGAGACCTTTAATCGATGGACGTGCTTCTTTGACATACCCATGTGCAAAACTTGTTGATAATATCCTTCAAAAATACTTAAAATTAATATCTCAAGTTTGTAAGGATTCGTGGTCTTTCCTTAAGAACATTAATGGTTTCAATTTTGATGACACATTTAACTTTTTAACAGTAGATGTGGTCGATTTATATACTTCCATCCCACATGTTGAAGCGGTTGAGTGGATAGCTTTAATGTTGATAGATTTATAAGCTACTAAAGCAGAAATCGACCTTGTTACTGAACTGATTGATATCATTTTATCTTCTAATTTTTTTATGTTCAATGGTGAGTACTTTTTACAGAAACAAGGTATCGCAATGGGTTCACCGTGTGGCGCTAGTGTAGCGAACTTGTTTGTGGCATACTGGGAGAAAGTTCACATTTTTAACAACCCAGAAATAATGTCTTGTCTCGTTTATTATATGAGATTTTCAGATGACATTTTTATTTTGTTTAATGGTAATGAGGATGAAGCATCTTCCTTATTAGAGTACTTTAATTCTTCTACTCAATTCTTCAAGTTCACTTATCATTTTGACACATCATCTATAGACTATTTGGATGTAAAATTAACTAAGGATTACAACAGTGGTTCGTTCCATTCTACTATCTTTAGGAAACCCACTTATTGCAATTCTTTTTTACATTTCACTAGCGCACATCCTTATAAACAGAAACGGTCCATCGTCGAAGGTCAATTCATAAGAGCTGCAAGAATGTGTTCCCTTGATGACGCATTTTATGTTGAATGCCAACTATTAAGGGATATGTTCATTAACCAATGTTACCCTTCATCACTTATTGATGGTTTGTTCCAGGAAGTAGAATTCAAACATAAAAGTGGGACATATACTCCCCTTTTACTTTATAGAGATACACCATCTGTATCCCTTGACGAAAGTCATTCTGTTGTAAACAGCAACAATTTGACCTTTCCTGACTCTTTCTGTAATAGTACCACTGAAAATTTTCGAACATTAGACCAACAAGGTTTAGACCATGTAATACCAGCTACACGATATAGCATCAGTTTTGTTACTACTTTCAACAAAGATTTTGAACAAATTAAATCTATTCTGTTCAAAAACTGGCATTTTATTAAGGGTAACCAAGTTTTAGTGGACAAATTAGGTTTGTTTACCACTATTGTATATAAGAAAGGGGCTAACCTTAAAATGATACTGGAAAAGAAAAATTTTCAACTCTTATTAGAATGAAGGGCACATTTACATGTGGTACATATAATTGGTGTAGATATATAAACTCTGGAAGTTCTTTTGTTGTGAACAATAAAACATTTTTTATTAACCACAAACTTAATTGTGAGTCAGGGAATATTATCTACTTAACTACCTGTGATTGTTGCTCCGTTTTTTATCTGGGTAAAACTGATCTGAAGTTACGAGAGAGGTTATATGAGCATATTTATGCTATAAGAAAAAGTAAGAAGGATAACGCTTCAGCAAAACATATAGATGCTAATCCAGGCCACAGTTTCCACTTCCAAGCCATTGACCAATTACCCCCTGACATTAGGGGTGGTCCCTCTTCACTCCTGTTAGAGTTTCGGGAACTTGAGTGGCAACTTACTTTGGATGCCTTCACTTTCCCTGGTCTTAATGAAAACTGCAACATATCTTGTCTTTTAAAATTGAAGAGTTTTTTGAGGTAATTTACTAGATGTCTTTAACGTGGAATGTAGTAATGTTCTTGATCTTGTTTTGTTTATATTAAGACCACTATGTTGACAGTTGCAGTGTTAATTTGTTAACTAAATGTTTACAATTTTTTAATTTCTTATAGTGAATACATAGTCTTGACACAAGAAGACATTTAGTCTTATATATTAAATATTTATGTTTATTGGAAGCTCACTTTTTAATATTAACATTTACTTAGTACTGTACATAATTAAAAATTAACAATTAATAACTAGCTTCAGGCGAAGTATGCAATTTGCATTCTATTAGATATGGCTTGCGGCTTTTGATAATAATTTTTTCTAATTTTATTAATCTTACTACTCAGTAGGATGATGAACACCACAAGTTAGTGTTAGTAATATTTTGTTGGTTTTAACCACTGTTAATGTGCTTTATATTGTTTGTTTTAATTGCAGCTTCAGTGTTTTATCACTGACAGGATAGTTTTTAATATTCATGATGCGGTCGCTGATGCGACTACGCCAATTCTAGTTTAAATTTGGCACAATTTAATTCTTCTGTTGGTTTATCTGAGGAAGTTACTGTTCGTAACAGTAACAAAAACGTATTGTGTTATTTAAAATAAACTTGCGTTCAGGACTTTTATATTTCGACTGCTGTGGTTGATTTGAGCTATGCATTTCCTTTGGTTTCCTAGAGTGTAGTAAACTACTATAAAAAGTAAATCCCTATAAATATTTGTTTTATAATAAATGTTAGCTTAACTACAAGAGTTTAAATCAGTGCAAAATAAGGCAAGTATCTGGCAGTCTGTCTCAAAAACATGGTGTGGTATTGCAATGACAAAAGACCACTGTAACTGTCACTCAGTATCTTTGTATGACAGAGATATAAGGCAGAATCAGTCCAAGGACCATTTACAATTAGTCAGTGCCTACCCTCAAAGAGGACCTTCTGCTTCCAGGAAGACAAAAGGGATTTGACTGTGGGAAGATGTTTGACATGCTTTAGTATGTTTAGTGGCCCACTGAAGGAAATAATGCAAATAAGGACTGGTTAAATGGAGGTCTAACTTACTATTCCCTGGATGGCTTACTGCATTGAAAATATTTGCGGGTGGATAGAGATGTTGGCTAACCTACTGTTTTCTAATAAGTTCCAGTTAATTCACTTCCACCGAGTTGAATTTTAGGTGCCTTAATGGCTCCATATTGCATGTATGGAAGTCACCGAAAAGTCCTAATACAGTGTTTTCACTTTGTACTAGCAACATTAAGTCATTCATAAAATTAGGCAGATTAGATTATAATAAAATATCAAAAAGGCAAGATTAGATTATAATAAAATATCAAACATGCCAGGTTTTGTAAGAATATATCATTGTCCATTACAATTTTGGGAGAAGCAAGATATAAAGGCAAGGTTTTAAAATGCATACATTTATGAAATAAGTAAAACCAACCTCCTAAATAAAAGTGTTCTAATATTAGGACATTTTTTCCTTGGCTGAATTATTTGCATAATTTCTACCTTGTATTTAGCAACATATTTTAATGTTATACTTTTACTACACATTTGGTTTTCAGCTAATATAATAACTGATCCTTATTTTCTATGTTGTCTTTCAGTGTCAGCACCACATGATGATAATTAGTTATTGTACTTTGTGGAGTTTAGTATAGTCTTTGTCTATATTTTTTATTTCTTCATACATCCATGATTTTCTTCCTACTTAATCCAAACACTCTTTTATTTTCTTCATCTCATTTATGCATGTGAACAAACAGTGCTATATGGTGCTAACAACAGTTTATATTCTGTTCCTGTTCAATGACTACCTTTTACTAATAATACACACATTTTGTTCATCAGTTCAATGGCTTTTGCAATTCCTGCTCTGTTATACTCCATTGCTAGTTTATGAAATAAATTTCACTCACTTTTTCTTTATTTAGTGTCTACTTTTACAGCTGCATTCTACAAAGATAGAACTGCCTTCTTGTACTAAACAACTTTAAAATAAATTGTTGCACGTGTTTTGATTTTACAGGCAAATTCAATCAGTTATGTGGTTGAGTTCAAAAGAATGCATGATTAGAAGTGCCAGAATGTTTATGGAAAATATATAGCTCTGACTTGGCATAGCTATAAAGAATATATAGCTACAGTTCCCAGTATAATTAGGAAGACAACATGGCCATAACTTTATTATCAAAAATCTAATGTTGATATAAAGATTAGAAAATAATCTTTTACCATTAAGCCCTGTCTACTGACTCAACAGACCCTTTTTATTTGTCCCACTAACTACTATATCCAGTTTATTGATGTAATATATAAGCTGTTTAATGGGTTAGAGTTCTTGGAGTCTAGATTTCAATTCATTTGTGCTTGTCTTTGGTAGCTAGATATGTGCATTTCCCTCTAGAGAGGGTACATATGATATGAAAATGTTACAATAAAACAGCAGCACAGTATAAACAGCTCTGAATGTTAGCTTGGAGTGGAAATGAACTGCAGCAGTCCTGGTTAAAGGTCAAGTATGAGAAGGTTGGCAAGTATAAATAAAGTCAGCAGTTCTTGACTGCATTGAAAATATGTGTTATTGAAGGATGCAAATGATGAGCAGCATATCTGTCTTGGTTTAGTTGTCCTCATTTATACATATATGTGGCATTAATTGTGATGTTTAATAAAGTTAGGAACTAAAAAAATGAACCATTTGTTTGTCCAAATATTCAACCACTATTATTGCAAGCTAATATTTGTATCAACAAATGTTTGTTTATGTATATCTATTCATTTATTTATTTTAACTATAGCATGCCTCAGTGTGTGTTACCTGACATAGTATTTATTCTTCATTGTTGATACATGGACTTTTTGGGTATCAGTACTTCCTCTTTTTTAAGACAGTAATTCACTGTAAGGATGTCTGTGATTAAATAAGTTTGCAAACATATTACACTATTCAACAATACCTGGGTGTATCTGTAAAGTCCTAACAGCTGAGCCATTGCCACAGAAGAAAGTGACTGAGTTTCTCCAATAACTGCAGCCAGCTGAATACTTTTCTTGCATGAGTAGTTTGGAATTGGTTTTGGCCGTCCAGTCAGTAACCACATAGTACCTTGAAAAGCTTTTGACTCCATCCCACAGGAGTCATACACGCTATATCCCAATGTAATATTTGGTAGGAAGCTAGGATTTTTGTTGATTTGTTCAATTGCATAAATCATACTTTGTATTTGAAGGTAAGTAGCCATTCTGAACCTGTGCATGAAAGATAGCAACATTATTATAACTGATAAGACAGCTATGAAGATAAAATGCATCAATAGTCATTTAACTAGATAGATGGGTGACAGAGTACTAAATAATTCAGGATGCCTTTTTTCACATTTATGACTTGTGATTTCTGTAAGAGCTTAAATTTATCCATGTCTCAGGATGAGGTTTAAAGTGTTAGTTTTTCACTTTACAATAATAGAAGCAAATGGATGCACATGGTTAAAATCTGCAGGTTTTCAAATATAACTGCTGAAATAATTAAATGTAGCTTCAGTCTTTATTTGACCTTATTTAATTAGCTGCTATAACACTCAAGAATTAAAATGCAACTGCTATTATCTGTTGCTATTAAAATGTATATCACTGTTCTTTCTAGAAGCAATACTTTTGAGAACAAAATATTCTAAAACAATTGCAGATCATATTCCCATAGGCAATGGACCAAAAAGAACCATACATTTTTGATGCTAGGAGGCTCTTCCAGGATCTGGAAGCACTGGTTTGAATGTATGAATGTATGGCTAAAATTGCTCTTGGGAAGTGAAATGAAGCTATATTACCACTGCATATTCTCTTGGAAAAGTAAAGCAGTAGAAGGTTTGTTTCCCTTGATAAATTTAATACATATAATTACTGTACAGAATGTAAATCAGAAGGTTTAGCCTGAATATGCCGGTTTGTATATGACCAGCATAGCTAATATATAGTTTGTGAATTACTAGCCATGCACTTGTAGTCATCCATCTAAAACCAACCTCATTCACAATCTATAAGTAAGCAAGAAATAATATCCAACAGGAATGGTGTTTCTGTGGAAACCTGGTGGGCATTATTGTACTTAAACAGTGGGCTATTTGTTAAGCTGGTTTGTATTTATTTTATTACTTGAATATACAGTACATATGTTGTATTTTTGATATACAATGGTTGTTCTACCTAATGTTTTACATGTTGTTGTAGTATATGCAATTGCTGTTGGAGAACATATTTTACACTCAGTATATAGTTTATTTATTTATTATTTTATTGACATTTCTAAACCAGGAAAATCCAGCTGGGTTCAGAGTACCCACTTTCAGTGGAAGACCATGGAGAAAAGCAATAAATACATTAAAAATGCAATCAAAATACAGTCCTGCTCCAAATACAACAAAAATAAAATCAAGATGACATAGGTGTATAAGTTCATAAATTCTTAGATAAGTACTAGGCTAGCTGCCCTTATGAGCCATTTTAAGCCTAGCCAGTTTCCCTTTTTGTGCCCAAAATAACATATCCCACTTAGTTATAGATTGGTCTGATCCAGCCCATGGTCAATAATTATATATTACTCCTAATGAGAATAACTGAGATCATACCACAGATAATAGGAGGGTACCCATGCATGGGATAAAGCATATAGGAGCTGCCTTTGTTGATTAGTAATATGGGTGGAATCCTGGGGCAAATTTTCTATTTCCCATCCACAGATCTAAGTTGCTGTTGAAAATGGACAGGGATGAACTTTGTTTTATGTGAATGGGAAGTCTGTTCCACTGCAGTGGTATCCTCTACAAGATATGCCTATTCATCCAAACTGCTCTATTGATGTTGTAGAAGAGGTTTAGATACATAGACCAAGTACTTCTGATATCTTTTGACTTGCTGATGTGCAATAAACCCAGCAGTAATGGTTCAGAGGATGCCTTGTATGCCAGACACAGGTCACCTCTTAACGGTTTATAGCATACCAAGTGTAGTGACAGGACTTTGAGTTGGTACATGTAGGACATGTTGTTTAAGCCTTGTATCCTTTAAGTAAAGTATCTCTGTGGGTGTTCCAGTTGTTGCATGTGTTTGTACAGATACATGCCTAAGGGGGCATTATACTCAATGCTTGGCCTAAATAGGTCTAAGCAGAGGGGAACAATAACATCCCTAAATCTAGGCACAGTCCCTTTGTTTATAAGTTGTGCAATATAGAAGGACTTTCTTATAATAATAGGCATATGTTGGTCAAACTTTAGGTCACTGTCCACATAAATTCCCAAATCACAAATAACTGGGACAACTCTTAGGGGCATAGTGTCACTGTGGTAGTCCATTGAGGTAGTTGGCTTCATTCCATGATTTTGGAACCAGTTATTTATTTGATACAAACCTTCCTGTAGGATAGCTAAGCAATCTGGGGATTCAATGATTACTGCTAGCATGCAATCATTTGCAAACTTAGTCAGCCAGACCCTTTTGGTATTGGCTTTTACTTCAGAAAAGTAGATGCCAAACTGGAAAAGTCCCAGCACAGAAACATGGAAGACTTCAATGGTGACTGGTCTCTTTCTGGAGGTAACTTCCCCTATTTTGATTATCTGCATCCTATCGGTGAGTCAGTTGGCAATCCAGTGTATGACATAGGGGTTTATTCTCAGTTTATTTAGCATTTCTACTATGCCTGAGTGAGGAATTTTGTCAAAGGCTTTGGTCAGGTCAAGGTATGCAGTGTGTTTGCCTTAATCCATTGATTTGGTGACCTTTTCAAAAAAATCCACCAGGCTGAGTAAGCATGACCTGCCCTTGATGAGTTCAAACTGAGACAGTTTCAATGTTTGGAAGTTACCAATGTCCTGATGATTAATTCCATGATAAGTCTTTCCATGGCTTTGCATATGAGGCTGGTCAGACCTATTGGTTTGTAAGTGCCTGGGTGTGTTGAGGGTCCTCTCTTATGCAGGGGAATGACTATAGTTGTTCTCCATTCAGTTGGAACAAAATCTGTATGGAGGCTGAAATTGAACAGTGTTGTTAGGGGTGGGGCTAAATCATGCTTCATGATATTTAAGATGTATCCAGAGGTCAGGAGAGACCACATGATTTTTGCAGGGGCGTGCAAACCCAGAGACCCCCCCCCCCACAGACTTCCCCACGCAGCCATTCCAGTGTCCCACTACTTGGCTATTTCTCCCCATTTGCCATAAACACTATTCAAAACTCTCAGTGTGCATACTGTTTTATGCTTTACTTCTACAATTATTACAGATATTTGGATTTAATTAACAACTTTTATTTCAAATGTTATAGCACAAACACTGATAGACATTTTCTGAACAAAGCAATAGACTTACAATGAAAACAAACTTAGCATTAAAGCTTCTCTACCTTTGAAACTCACATTCACTGACACAGCATTGAAGGCCACATTCAAAGAAAATGCATCTGGCCAGTGGCACGCTAAGTTTACCTTTGGGCTGTTTTCAAACCATAGGCCCCTTGTACACATTTTAGGGCCATGCAAGCATTCTTTGATTCACCTTCCTGATTGTATTAATTATAATATATAATTGAATTGTATCCCTTGTATAATACAGCACCACTTGTTAGAGGGTGTTTTAAATTTATAGTTTTGAACATTTTTTTCCATTAAGCAATGAAGCAAAACATATGAACCAATAATGACAAACCGCCCAATTCAGAACATTTCAACCATAAAAGGCCACTCAAACTTCTGTCATTACAATCCACTAATATCAGTCAATATACACAATCTCTGTAGAAGTAAAAGTTATCTGAATAATTCCACATTAAAGAGATCTGAAACTAATGAAGAGGTTGTTGCTAGAAAACAGCTTTACATTTCAGTTTTTCATCTAAAACGTCAGTGCCTGCTGCCCTTAAAGAATAAATTGCTTGTTATATTAAAAGATGGTAAGTTGGTATACTGCAACTGGGAATGGGTGGTAAGCTGAAAAACAGGTTCATAGTTATTAGGCATCTCATCCAAAGGATGACATGCTCAGGACTGCAGCACCCACCTCCTTAAAATACAAATCTACATGCTGTGGGAGTAAAACCTATAGCCTACATCAAGATACAAGTGTGCTACCTGCTGTGCTACTAACACTGTTTTAAAATTCTATACCACAATAGTGATACCATTTGCTAAACAAAATAGTTGAACATTTTAAGCAGACTTAGCATGAGCAGCAGTAAACTACTCTCCCCTTGAAGCTCCCAATTCCTTGAAAATGCACTTGAAAATAAATTCCACCTGCTAACTCTAACTAGGGCATTTCACTCTCTCTCTCTCTTTCTCTCTCTCTCTCTCTCACACACACACACACACACACACACACACACACACACACACACACAGACACACACACACACACACACACACACACACACACACACCTCAATCTCTTAGTGCAAGCAATCTGGACAAAGCCTAAAATAAATAGGGGTAGATTATTAATATTGCTTTCATGAACTTAGAAAATTGCTAGAATAACAGGATTTGTGTTAGTATGCATTTCTCTAAAGGATATGACGTCTAAAACTCCAATGTCTGTTATTATTTAGCAACTTCAATCCTTTTTAGGAAGAATATGGTGCACAAATCTGGACATTCTACAAAAACCTGGACAGCTGAGGGGTATGCTACCTCCCTCTTACACACACACACACACACACACACACACACACACACACACACACACACACACACACACACACACACACACACAGACCTACCTACTTCTTACCCACACACACCCCTATCTTTACCTTCTTACTTCTTTCATACACACATACACACCCCTACCTACCTATATCTTACATCCACACACCCATACCTATTTCTTACACACACACACACACACACACACACACACACACACACACACACACACACACACACACACACACACACACACACATATACACACACACTGTTAAACACTTAAACACAAACACACACACGCACACCTACCTCTCACTTATATCTTCCTCCACAGTCCAAATGTCTTCTGGAATTCAAATTCCACATGGGCGTGGAAGATGAAGATGTAAACCATTGGTCACACAGACACAGAAGCTTCTGTGCGACTGGATGCAAAGGGTGTTCTTAAAGAAGAATGCCCTTAAAAAAAAACATTTTTTTTATTTTTTTAATTGCCAGGGATATTATCAGGACCCATTGATACAGTATTTTTAGCTTTTGATAACATTATTTGGACTTGGTGTTGTAGAGGTGAGCCAGCTTCAGGTATATCTTGAGGGACAGACGTAGGGGAAAGAGGGTAAATTTAGAGCTAAATTTATTTGGCAGTAGGTTTGTTATATCTTCAGCTTCAGTATAGGTAACATTGTTCACAATCAGATCAGAACATTGCTGCATTGTGCTTTTGAGATTACAAATATAACCCAAAAATGCCTTGAGATTGTCTTTGGCTCTGATAGCTATTTTAGCCTCAAACATGGCTTTGGTGGATTTTATTAAGCTTCTAAGTTGTTTGTTTATTTAAGTAACAAGGGCTCTAACATTCTGGGAATTAGTTAACTAGCTGATACTCTTTCTGATCTACATATTGCAGCTCAGAACTCCTTTTTGTCTATTGAAAACTGGCTCAACAAGAACCAGCTAATCCTAAACCCAAAGAAGATTACACTATTGCTCTTCATCCCCAAAACTATGAATCATCTTAAACCTTCTTTCTCTATTAACTCCCATAATAACACACCTATCTCAGCAGAAACTAACACCAAACTACTTGGGGTCATTATTGATGACCAGATGAAATTTAACCTGCATGTTCTCAGTAACATTAAGAAAACCCACCAAAAACTTGGCCTCCTTTACAGGAACAAAAACATTTCATCCAGTAAAGTTAAGATAGCCCTATCCCATGCCTACCTACTCCCAACCCTTCTCTATGGTTCTCAAATCCTCACTAACTTACAAACCACACTACTCTCTAAACTAGAGTCCACTTATAATAAGGTACCCACATTTGCTGCTGAACACCCCTACCACTCTCACCACGGTTTAGCTCTCAGGAAACTAAACTGGTTAGAGCTTCCACACAACCTTCTGCTCTCTCAGCTTCAGATAATTCATTCTATACTGCACCTCCCTTCTTTCTGTCCCAACATTATCTTTGCCATCTTACCCTACTGCCCACATAGAACCCTTTGTAGCTGTGAACAACATCTCCTCTGTATATATAAGACAAAAAACTAAATAGGCAAGAACCTTTATAGCTGTTACCCAGCTGAGAAATGGAAAAAGCTTCCTCTGGTCATACCCCTCAACCTCTTAGAGCAAAAAATCTGTGCAAAGCCTAAATGATGGGGGGACATATAGGGACACATTTTAACTATTGCTCTTACAAGCTTAGAACGTTGATAGAATAATAGGTTTTGCATTAGCATGAATTTTCTGAAGGATGTGGAGTCTTAAACTCAAATATTTCTCATTATTTAATGACGTGAATCCTCAGCTATTTACCAGAAAGGTGCAGATTTTAGGAGGAACACACCAAAAATATGAGGCAAAACTCTGGACATTCTGCGAAAATCTGGACAGTTGAGAGGTATGCCTCTGGTCATCCGAAGTATTAAACCTAAACACCAGTTCAAAAATGCTGTAAAAAAACACCTAAGCAATAGATGGCTATGTCTGTGTAATCATCCTCCTGACTGACTTTATTCCTCTCTGCCATTTTTGCCTCCCACATTGCTTTCTTACCTCCAAACTGGAGGTAAAGCTCTCTCCAACCAAGACTGAACTTGACAGTCAAGAGGAGAAGGTAAACACTTGCACCACATCACACTCATCACATAGTCCCACTAAACCTACACCACCAAAATCCAGACATAGAAACACAAAAACATTCACGGAGGCTCTCAATAATAATCTGCTCAAGCAACAGAGACCTCCAAAGCAGAAACGCAAGCAACCCCCCCCCCAACACAACCCAAATGACACATAGCCCACAGACACAGTGTGCCACTAAACCACAGCTCATAAGGCAAAACAACGTACCCAACACACTAGTCATAGGTGTCAGGCACAATGATGTCCCACTTACCAGGCTAAACAAGGAGAAGGTTACTGTCAGCTGCCTGTCGGGTGCCATGATCTACCACATAGCCCATGCACTCAGGTCACTCCACAACAAGTACAAATATGACTCTGTCATTGTCCATGTTAGTGTGAATGACCTGAGATGTACCTCCCTGGACTACATGAAAAGAGACATGGAAGAGCTCTCTGATCTTTTAGCCCAGGCAGATATGACCCTAGCCCTGAATAGCATCTTGCCATCACCCAGAATGATACCGCAGTACAAGGACAAAATGCTTGACTTTAACAATTGGCTAAGCTTCTGGTGTCATTCTAAGGGAATCAAGTATCTGCCTGCCTGGGACGACATGGTCGACAGACCACGATGCTTTGCCAGAGATGGCCTGCAGCTGTCACTCCTGGGATTCCTAATACTGGCTAAGGCTCTTGCCGCCCCTATAGTGCCTTTTTTAGCCAAGGCTCAAATGACAAATTCACCAACGTAACTGGAACAGGCATGCAAAACCTGAGGGTAATGTTAGAAGTCTAAATCTCAAAATGCACTCCCTCGAGGCACTCCTTAAAATGGAGAACATTGATATCTGTGCAATGACTGAGACCTGGTTCAAGGCTCCAGAGAGCACCCCTGCATTACCAGGCTATAACTCATACCACACTTTTCGGCCATCTAACCTGGACCGGAACAGCAAAGGTGGGGGTGTGTCCATATTCTTTAAGGATATCCACACCTCCAGGCTAGTTGCTCAGCATAATGCATTTGAGGTTATCCAAGTGCAACTAACTCTGGGCAAAACTGCAATCCAAATTGTAGTTTGCTACAGATCCCCCACCATGCCCCAGGATTCCCACTCCCCTTTTCTTGATATACTGGAAAATATTAGGATTCAACCAAACAGCCTAATAAAGGGCGATTTCAACTACCCCACCATTAACTGGGAAAAGCACTCATGGACCAACTCCTTTGCTCGACGCTTTCTGGAATTCATAAATTCCAATGCCCTGGATCAAGTTATCCACACCCCCACAAGGGGCAACAATATCCTAGACCTAGTCATTACCAACATGAGTGACCAGTGTTCCACACCTGAAGTCAATTCCTCGTTGGTCATATCTGACCATAAGCTAATCATCCTAGATATCTGTATCCCACCCCCACCCCCCATTAAGGAAACCTCGGTAAAAAATTTCTCCAAAGCCAACTTCATGCTTCTTAAGACAGAAGTGGTGAACTTCATGACACCCATGCAGATGGACAATACATTTACAACTGCTGAATCCTACACAAATATACTCTATAAGCACTTACACAAGTGCATAGATCATGCTTTCCCAAACAGAACCAAGATGCTATCCTCCAAAAAAAGGAAGCCAATCTGGTGGTCCCCTGCCATAAACAAACTCTACAACAAAAGGAAGAAACTGTTGCAAAAGAGAGTAAAATCCCATGACTGGAGGAGATCCCTGGTCAGCCTCAGTAAGAAGCTGAGATCCCTTATAAGATCCTTCAAAGCTAGCTATGAAAACAAAATCACCACTGATTCTAGGGACAACCACAAAGCATTCTGTAGCTATGTCAAGAATTTCAATGGCAACACCCAGATCTGCTCTGAGTTACAGCACAACAGCACACAAATCACAGAACCAACTGATATTGCCAACATCTGGCAGATAGGTTCAGTGCTAACTTTACCCCCCCACCCCCTAAAGGGCCCATATCTATACAGGAAGAATGCAGAATCCCTGTAATCACAACTATGCAGGTAAAAGCTGCACTCTCTAAAGCCAAAAACACAGCATCCATGGGACCGGACAACATCCCAGGCTGCGTTTTACATAAACTTCAGAACGAACTGGCTCCCCATCTAAGCACCATGTTCAGTCATAGCCTCACGTCAGGCTTTGTGCCCACTGAATGGTGCACAAAGGTGAAGCCGCCACTGATCCCGGGAACTGTCACCCTATTAGTCTGATGAGCCTGGTCTGTAAGGCCACGGAACGTGTCATCATGGAACTCATAAACAAAGACATTGGTAACCTCCAAACTCTGGACCCACCCACTTCGGGTTTGTGAAAGGCAGATCATGCCTCCTGACCCTGATTGACTTATTTGAGGTAGTCACCAAAGCCGTAGATGAGGGTAAGGTGGTTCACACAGCCTATCTTGACCTGACCAAGGCTTCTGACACCATCCCCCATTCTGGAATTATAGCTAAACTCACTAAACTAGGTATAAATCCCTACATCACAAGATGAGTTGCCAACTGTCTCACTGACATAACCCACACTGTAAAAGTTGCAGACTCCAAATCTGACTTCAAACCAGTGACGTGGAATACCACAGGGTTCAGTCCTGGGACCTCTCCTGTTTGGTATCTAATTCTCTGAAGTGCAGGCTAACACAGAAGGCCTTTGGCTAACGAAGTTCACAGATGATTGAAAACTAGGAGCCATAGCTGAGTCCCCAAATGATGTGGACATCCTACAGAAGGGTCTCACTGAGACAGATGCCTGATGTCAGAGCCATGGCCTCAAGCTCAATGCCAAAAAGTGCATTGTCATCCCCTTTGGTAAAAAATCTGTGCTCATGAACTACCACATAGGTGGCAGTCTACTTAATGCTGAATGTGTGATAAGAGACCTTGGGACCCAGATGGAAAGTAGTCTCTCCTTTGATAATCACATTGCCACAGTAGTCAGGAAATCCTTCTACACGGCACACCTCATCACAAAAGTATTCTCATCCAGGAAAGAAGAGGTCATTGTTCCCCACTACTCAACACTCAATTGACCCATTATAGAGTACAACGCCCCTTTTGGAATGTACCTCACAAGAAATCTGCAGCAGCTGGAAAGGCCACAGAAGTACCTCACAAAGAGGATTACTGGCCTCAAACAGATGCCTTACACTGACCGTCTCAAAAAACTCCAGCTTTACTCCGTCACATATTGTATACTCCGAGGTGATCTCTGCCTAACCTATAAAGCTATGTCAAACCCAGAGCTGTTGGATATGCTACACCTAAAGAAATCCCAATCCCTCGGAGCTACATGCTCTAGGGACCTAAACCTTGTCACCACAATAAACAGGGCATGCTGGAGGGATAGAGTCCTGTCCCAGAGACTTCCCATACTCTAGAACAAGCTATCCATCTATGTCAAGCAAAGTTCCTCATTAGCACTCTTCAGGAGAAATCTTGATGAGTGGATGGGAAATAGGAAATACACCCCGGGGATCACTTCTGTGGCTCTGCTCGACAGGGGCACAGGAAAATAACTTTCTTGGGTGGCATAAGCCAGGGAACCTTGTTGGCTAGGCTTACTTAGCCTAGTAACTACCTATGAACCTATTCACCCTACTGCCTCTCTACTCCACTAACGTTTCTTTATATTACCCTTACTAGTTCTAGATTTCAACTTCACTAGCATGATTACTATAGACTCCTATTTGAATTTTTTGAGTTTTTAGTAGATTCCACTCACAAGTGCTTTTAAGCTAAACTGATGAAGAAGAATGTAATTTCTCTATTCAGTTCTTTACCCTGTATTTTACCAGGTGTACTTGTTAATCTTTTAGAATCCTAACTTCTATTTTTTTATCTTAGTTTATTGTTACTGGTGTAATACTGTTAGGTAGTTTTTGTATTATATATTAGGTTTATGTAGTTATCTAGTTTTGTATCAATTGTTTTCTGGAGCTTTTCTCCCCAGGACTCCACTGAAAAAAGGCTCCGGCCCAGCTGGACCAACCCGGTTAACAAATGTCAAATAAATAAAGAAATAAATAAATAATTACTCTTCTTACTTTTGTTCAAAAATGTTTTCTTTTTTTTAAAGCTTGTTGATATTTTGGATCCATCATGTGGGTTTGTTTCCTGGGTTTGCCCTGCACTTGTTCCTGTTGAGTACAGCTACATCTTTGCAGCTGTTTACATGCTGGTATTGTGTGGTGGTGTACATTTCTGTGTATTCAGTGTAGTTAACTGCATTTGGTGGGGATTTGAAGCTTAATGATATATTACTTAAGAGTAGGTAGTTTCTCTAAATGAAATTTCTAAAGGTACTTTGGGTGGAAGGGGTCTTTGGCTTCAGTTTTATTTCAAAGGAAACTGCTTTATGTTCAGACCTAACAAGTGACGAAGATACACAAGGGATGGTGCAAGATGCTCCCATATTAGTAAGGACATGATGCAATATGTTATTCCCTGAGTACTATGATTAATTGTTCCAGGGCTTTTGGACTTACAAAGTCCAGGAATCTCTGTGCTTGTGCACTAGTGATATTGTAGGTTTCCCAATCTATAGTTGGATAGTTTAGATCCACTAGGAAAATGGTGTTAGGTTTAATACTGAGTGATTATACTTCCTGTAGATAGAGATTGTGTTTTTCTTTTGTCATAGAGGGAGTTCTATAACTAGCTAATGCATAGTACAATACTTTTCTGACTATTATTTGGACAGGAAGAAGCTCTAGTGTATCGTGTTGCTTTAACAGTCTTGATTTGAGTCTCTCCTGGATATAGATTGATACACCTTCAACCTTTTCCCCTCCTGTGCTTCAGGTGGTATAAACGTGTGGTAGGCTTTATAGCTCTGCACAGTCTGAGTACTTTCCACTATTTTAAACCATGTCTCAGTCACTGCACAGACATCAATGTCTTTCAGAGTTAGAGGAGCTTGTAGGGAGTGGAGTTTCTTGTTTAGGCTCCTAGCATGGATTAGTAACACCTTCATGTTTTCCTTTGCTTGTTTCATTATGTTGGTAGATTTATCATGCTGGCATTGCCTGAAAAATTCACTATGGGTATAGACAATGTCTTTACCAATAATCGAAACCCAAGTGGGGATAGATGCAGGTCATCCCTGGTGAAGCAGTCTGATCTTTTGATCATATCCTCCAAGCCTGACAAATTTTAGACTCCTTGGAAAGACGCTAAGAACTAAGCCACTTATTGAAGTCAAATATTTTTTACTCATATCATTGCATAATCCATGCAGAAAGTAGAATGCTGCTCAGTGCTAGGCTTATACCTGCCTTGGACACATAGTCTGAGATCTCCATCATATCTCTCGTCATATAATCCAGGGAGGTACATCTCAAGTCATTGACACTGACATGAACTATGACACAGTCAGACTGGTACTTGTTGTTCAAAGACTTTAGTGCTTGTGTGATGTGATGGAACCTGGCACCAGACAAGCAACTGCCTGTTATTCTTTACTTGCTCAGCCTGGTAAGAGGCACATTTGTATGTCTTACAATGGAGTCATCTATAACAAGAATGTTTGGTTGGGTCGATGCCTGCTTTACGGCCTCAGCATCTGTGACTTTGGGACTCCTTGTGCTATGTGATGAACTAGGCTTAATATGCTGTGTGTGTTTTGTGTCCGTGTTGTGTTTTAGAGGTCCTTGAGGTTTAGGCAAGTTATTCTTTAGAAACATAGCATATGATGGATTATGGAATTCAAGAGGTGCGATGTGTGGTGTACCACTGACAATTTTTGTGTCTTAGTTTGCTGTGAGTGAGATTTTTGTCTCCAAGGATATTATATATGTACTTTTCTCACGCACTGTGTTATGCTGCTTGAGTAATACAGGATTGTCAGACAGCATGAGACAATTCTTCCACTGTTTCAAGATACCCATCTCAATCAGGCTGGTTAGAGAAGTTTTCAGGAAGTGCTGTTCTATAATACCAGCAGGAATGACTCTGAGGGCAGGGGTAATTATAACTGCTTGGAGTTCAGTTTTAGAATAATGTTTGGATGGACTTGCTACTAAGTATTTAAATTTAAACACAAAACAACTAGCCTGAAAATTTCCTACCACAAGCAAGAACCACAAACTAATTATAGTAAACAAAACTCACTAATTTGATACTAAAATCAGTGCACTCAATATTAATTAAGCAATTTTATCAAAGGTCTTTTAGCCTGGCGAGTAGTTTAAGGAGTGAGACTTTGCAAAATTAGACTTATATGCTTACTCTCAGCAGCCAATGAATGGATAGAGGGAGGGAATTATGCTGTCAAACTATCATAATGGGCAGGCAGCAACAGATACACTGGGTTTAAGAACACAACTACATGGTAGGTGGGAGAGGAAAGCAATTAGACCCTTAGCTCTGAGCTGACTGGCCTAAAACTGCCTTAATGTAAAGACAAGTCCTGAACTATCCTGCCATGCCCTCAGTATACAAGAATGAAACCAGAGCTTAATAACAACAGTTAGATCACTTAAACAGCAAAAATGCATTGCAGCTATATATTGGCATCACTAATATAGGATTTATGACCTTAGCTAAAACAGATACAAACTGTTAAAATGAATTTAAACTTAGATCAGGAAAGGGAAACACTTATCTGTCTTTCTCTGTTCAGTAGAACTATAACAATGCAACAGTAATTAAAAAAAAACTCACAACAAACAGCAACATTGGAATTCTCAGACCCTACTCTCTGAGCTGACTGGCCTGGAACTGCCTCAATGCAAAGATGATTCCTGAACTAGACTGACATACAGTCAGTGCAGCAGAATGAAACCAGGACTTAAACAACAGTCAGACCATGTAAACCGCAAAAATGCAGTGTAACTATATACTGGAATTAAAAAACAGAGAAACTAGTGGTCTTAAAACTTTGTTGATGAGCTTAGTCACAATAATTTCCAAAAAGCATGAAATCCAGGCAGCATTCCAAAGCAACACGCCTTTATTTGTCACAGACAAGTGATCCTCAGTAACAAAAAAATCTGAAATAATTTAACAATGTTAAACATATCAGCTTTTACATGCTTAGAAGTTGGTGTGGAAAATATATGTATTTAATATTTAATTTTAAACCAGCCTATTCATGGCAAACAATATAAACAGGGCTGTAAAAGTGCATTTTATATGGTGGCCACGGTGGTGCAGCAGTTAGTTTTGTTGGTCACAGCAAGAGGTTCTCCGGTTTGATTCTTGGCTGGGGTGCCTTCTGTGTAGTCTGCATGTCCTTCCTGCAGTTGCGTGGGTTTCCTCTGAATGCTCCGGTTTCCTCCCACATTCCAAAGACATGTGGTAGGTGAATTGGACTTTCTCAAATTGGCTCTAGGTGTGAGTGTGTTCCTTCTGTGAAGGTTGGGTGCTGAGCTGGTAATGCAACACTGTGAAATCTCCACGGCTGATCATTCTGCAAGCCGATGATCTAGTGTGGTGACCCTTAACAGGAGCAGCCGAAAGATGAAGAAGAATAGCAAGTACCCACCCCAACACACTACTACTGATTCGATCAAACTAAATCCTAATTAAGGAAAACATTCCATCCCCGGGATTCATGAAGCTTGAGCCAGGTGCAGGCGTAGCATAGGTGGTCTAACGCCAAATATGGCTGCCGAGCAATTCAGGTACGATCCGATTCCACGTGCACTACCAGCATACGCCAGATCTGCACAGCTCTCGGCGCATGTATGCTAATCACCCCATGCGCAGTACTGCAGCATGCAAATTAAGGTACATAGTAATTTATGAAGTGGTGCAGGCATAGCGTAAGCATACAGAAAAGTAAACCTAAAAAAACGGTTTACATTTTTTCAAACAGAACATCGGAGCCATGAAAACAG
This sequence comes from Protopterus annectens, assembly GCF_019279795.1. Taxonomy (NCBI): domain Eukaryota; kingdom Metazoa; phylum Chordata; order Ceratodontiformes; family Protopteridae; genus Protopterus; species Protopterus annectens. The sequence goes on from NC_056732.1 coordinate 1,569,303,430, forward strand.
ACCAAACTTATGTATTACAAAGTTAACATATGCCAATGGCTAAATATACAGCCAATGGCATAAAAAACATGCACAACACATAAAAAAATAATATTTAATGTCATGGCCACACTAATGCAAAGTACAACCGCAGGGCATGTGTGTGCAAACGGGAACACAAGGAAAATATATATATAGATGTCATAACATTGCAATGTAACACAAATCATGATTTCGCCATAATAGTCAATGGTATGCATGCTACACCACAACCAAGGCGCAAGGGTTGCTAAGGGTCTGTGACAGTGTTCAGCGTGGTAACTATGAATTAGTAGTCAATGCCATGCAAATGAGGCAAGTAATACTGAATTGCAAATGCCTTTCCAGCGTAAGGCTGTACCACATGGCATAGCAGTATAACACCGAGGAGTGGCCTGGAGGTATACATGACATCAGCAGAGGGGTGTGCCACTGTAGCTGTAAGCACATTGGAGCATTGCTAATCCAGGTTACCTGTTGCTAAGCAAAGCCGCAGGATAGGGGTGTGGATGTAGCCATAGCTTTGCTTAGCTGAGAGCGCACAAGGCGACCGAAAGTGCATTTGTACGCAGATGACAACGTGCTTGAAACCTGGTAAACAGCTGTGTGCGGCACGCACCACAGCTGAAACAGGAGGGTTACGGGAAGACAATAAGGAAATGCCACAGTAGGGTAATTGGAGTACAACTGAGTAATTAACACCTATAAACTCACAGTGGACCATTGATGGTAGCTAACAAGGCTGCTAGCAGCAACCTGCAGAACAGGAAAGGGGAGGTGCCAGATTGCAAAGAAAAGAAAACTGTCACAGCAGAGCAAAGCAAACCTGTAGTAGATTGGCTATAGAACACATTTCGCAACACAATCCTGGGTTGGGAATATACAAAACAAGACAGCAGGCTGCTGGATGCATGCCTGACAATGGGAGGGGAATCAGTTTGAAAAGTGAGGGCAAGGCAAGAGGTGATCCACGGCAGCCAAATGTAATTCAACACTAAAGGCACCACAATAGCAGTACCTGCGGTAAAACACATAAGTAAGATACCCTGCAGCTCAGATTGTACATACACACCCTATGACATCATCAGCTTCCAAAGCACAATAGTATAAAGTGTGAAGGCACCTCACACACACTTGTGTATTCCCAAACACTGCACCATCGGTGTAAACAGATGGGGAACTTTTACAATGTACAAATTGGGAGCTGCCATAGCTGTGATTCATCAGCATGTGTTGGAGACTGAAGGTGGTGTGGAGGATGATGCTGACAACCAACTCAGGCACTGGAGGAGGAGAAGAATGTTCAGACCAAGGGTAACCTACCAGGGGCTAGATGATCTGGTGATAGTAGAGCGTTACAGGGTGGACAGGGACATCATACAGCAAATCATTGAGCTGTGCCAGCCACGCTTCAGAGCCAGAAACAACAGAGGGAAACCCATCCCAGTGGACAGGAAGATATTTGTAATCTTGAGAATACTAGCCACAGGTACCTTTCAAAGGTGAACTGGAGATATCATGGGGATCCACAGGCATCAACATCCAGGGTACTCCACCAGTTCCTGGATGCCATGTTACCTCATGCCAATGAGCATATATACTTCCCCCGAACTCAGGAGGAGTTGGCCAGCAATATGCACCTCTTCCACCGTTTGGCAGACTACCCGGAGGTACTGGGTGCAATAGACTGCATGCACATACATATCAAGTCACCACCCAATGAGCATGGTAGGTGCTACATAAACCACAAGGGATACCACTCCATCAACTGACAGGTCATGTGCAATGCCCAGGACATTATCATGGATGTGTGTGCTAGCAGCCCTGGAAGCTACCATGACTCCCACATCTGGCATGCCTCACAGCTGTACCAGGTATTTGTCAGGGAGGACATCCCATATGGCCACCTTGTGGGGGATGCTGGCTATGCACTGGAGCCGTGGATGATGACTCCCATCAGAAATGCACACACACCCATGCAAGAACACCATAATGAGGCACACACACAAACCAAAATCATCATAGAGCATGTGTTTGGGATGCTGACATCACGGTTCCATTGCTTGGACATATCTGGTGGAGCCTTGCAGTACTCTCCAGGCACGTGTGCCCACATCTTCATAGTATGTGCCATGCTACATAATATGATCCTGCAGAAACAGCTGCAGCAGGGACATAATGGTGAAGGCCCTCACAGCCCACCGCAATTGCCAAGGGCACCACAGGCACAGAGGGATTCAGACCACAAACACCATGTGCCAGCCCCAGTAGGCAGACGAAGGCGTGCCCAATATACCTATGCTTTGGCAAAGAGGGAACGTATAGCACATACACTGACAGTGTAAGCCCCTACGGACTGACACACTTCTCCACCTGCACACAGTAAAATGGATGGCACACACAAACACATGACCACCTGTAAATTGTCATGTATAGGTGGTCTACTGTGTGCATCCTACATAGGCAGCCCTCAACTATTGCACACACAGCTGCTATTGGCACAAGGCAAGTCAATACCTGAACAGTAAATTAAGCTAACAGCATGTGTTGATACTGTATGTATAGGTTCCTAGGTACATCGGTAGGTACATGCCTAATTGTCAGAGGCCATTCATAAGCCTAGCCAAAATGTGTCTGCTGTCGCCACCCCATTGATTAACTAAGTGTCCCTCTGTGGAGCAGAGCCAATTGCGGGATCCCTGGGGTGTAACCACTGTTCCCCACCCACTCTGCAAGGATTCCTTGGTGTGTTAATGAGGGGCTCCATATAATGTAATCAGGGATGTAGTTCCAAAGCATGGGGAGTACCCATGACAGGTATCTGTCACCCCAGCATTCTCCAGTTATGGTTATGGCAAGGTGTAGCACATTACAGTGTGTGGTTCACTGTGACATGGATTCCCATAGCTGGAGCACATCCATTAAACATCACTTGGACATACCATTAATAGGTATCATCCATATGTAAACTAACTGGGTTACACATTTGTTTGCAATATGGAGGAACAGCCGTAGTACAGTCTACATACTAAACACCATAACACTTGTACATATCCCAGATGCTCCAGTGGTAAAGCCACTGACTGTCTCGTGCCTGGTCCCGGTTCCACGACCTGCAAGGGCTGTTATGTAATTTTTATGTCCCGAATAATGGATGTTGGATGTAGGTCATTAGAGCACATTTAAGCACATGTTAACGGGTTTTTGCACCAGTAAGTGCCGGTAAGTGTCATTTAAACATGACTACATGGATATGCGCAACACAGGTCTGACCTTTGCTGAATATCGTGCAGATCACAGGCAAAGCTGCCAAGATCCACTGGAATGTGCGTTATTTACCCTTGTACTAATAGTGCCTGCTCTGAGAGGTAAAACGACCACTGCCAGGAGTAGAACACGGAACCATGTACACAATCTTCACAATAACCTACCACTAAGCTACCTGAGATGTACCAACGGCAGGTGTGTATTGTGACAGGTTAAAACACAAAAGGGTGAAGTTTGGGAAATAGTATACACCACCATGTACCCAACGAAAGGTGTATTCTCTCTCTCTCTCTATATATATATATATATATATATATATATATATATATATATAATATAGAGAGAGAAAGGGTGATAGAGAGATATATGTCAATATATATGGATATACATATATATGCAAATATATAGATAGGTTAACAACATCTACACAACCATGGCGGTACATATAAATAGGACACTACCAAACATCGAATGCTTTACATACCAACGCGCGTAATCACGAGGCTTAAAGACCGAAAGACCACAGTACTGGAACACTAGAACCGCGAGTACTATTATCACGATGCTAAGGGACACTTAGTTAGTGCTTCTGGTGCTGCGGTCCAGGTAGGTACTGTGTTTAAGTGTGTTTCTGATTGCTGTAGTGTGTGTGTAAGTGTGTGTTCTGAGTGTGGTGTGTGTTTCCGGTTGACTGTAATGTGTGTGCGTGGGTTTGCTTCATGTGTCTGTTTGTGCTATCTCGGAGGTAGATTATTACAGTAGTTGTGGTGTGGGGGGCACAGCCACCCACATGGGGTGTGTATGGGTCATGGCCACCTGGTCATACGTAGTGTAGGATGATTTGTTTGGATGTGATGGGTAGCAGTGTGTGTGTGTGTGTGTGTGTGTGTGTGTGTGTGTGTGTGTGTGTGCGTGTTTGTGTTAATTCCGGGAGTTTGACTGTCGCGAGTTTGAGTGTTCGGTATTGTGGGATTTGGGAGTCTGGGAACGGTAATGTGGTCGTTGGAAGTGTGTGCGTTCCTGAATTCATGGGTATGCCGTATACAGTGGTTGAAGTCTTCAAATATGTGCATAACATGGACCATAGCAATCACACATTCCACCACGACCAAACGTTATGAACAAATGATATGGAGAGTATATATGTCTATACACTATTACAAATATGTGCTATGGACATGAGCTAAAGATAGGGTTACCACCTGTCCAACCTTGTGAGGGGCAGTCCCTCTATGTGCGGTAGTGTCCTGACCAAAATGAGTACAAATACTAATGTCCTACAATCTCGAAACATTTGCCATGTTCCATATTTAATGTAATTGTTGCACAAAATAGTCATCTGTATCTAAAATACCTACATGTAACAAGAAATAGGATAAGCAAGTAAACCGCTACAAGAATATAAGCTTTTATATAGGCATATATGTAAAGTTATATACTTTGTACTGACCGTGGGTATGTGTCGGCCTCTAAACTCCGATGTGTGTCCTGCAAATGTCCCACTATGGCCATTTGAAAAGGTGGCAACCCAAGCCAAAGAGGTTCAGTCACCAACACAACTCCAATGAGTGCAAATATCTGTGACAGAAATACACGAGACAGCTTTCATGTAGCAACATTTCATTACATACCGATGTATTTCTGAAGGGATTGAAGGACCAACATCACCTGCATGCTATACAGGAATCAATTAACAATGGCTTAATGAATAAGCCTGCAATTACCATAATATTAGTCTACTAAAGGAGAGGTCTTCAAATAGGGAAGGAGCCCTCACACACATATCGAATATGTATAAATGCAGTTCCTACACACCTGCATCTGCTATGTACACCCACCTACATTTCCCCCACACCCGAAACAATTGCAATACAAATTGTAATAACATCACAAACATCCACTCACTCTATGACATCTGCAGAAGCCTTAACATACCTTGTGAGAGACACACTATAATGGCCCTATCTGAAATCGTTGCTGTTGTACAATAGAACAGACGCCGATGTTACAGGGTTTGGTTGCAATAATCCCGTATCAGATGGCTGATATAACAGCTAGACTCACATGTAGAACTACATCCTCTAGCCATTACACACAATCCACGGGGGCCATGAAGTTAATATATCTCTGTGTGTCTCCATATAGCTGTAGCAATTCATCACAAACAACACATCTAGGCCGTCTTCCTCAAAGGTAGGTCAAAGGGACAACGCCAAGTGGAGTATTCAATTATACCCCACTGTTGCCATTTCATTGGCTAATGGAGTAGCTGCACAGCTGATGTGCATGTAATCATCTACTCCGGAACACCAATTGGTGGCAGGATACCACATGTTACTGATATCTAAGTATAAAAGGATGGCTTGTCATACATTCAAACCATATGTACATATGAGAAAAACGTTACAACAGAAAACGAAAAGGACTTATATTATCTTCAACTCGGGATACTAATAAGGTATGTAGAACACTCAGTATGTTAGTGTATGTAGTACCTGTTCTGTATTAATTAAAGTGTACACAATGCATATAGTGGGAAAAGGTATTATGTAGTGATGTATTGTTGAGCATAGTAACGCTTGTAGAAATTGTGTGTACTGCTGTGGGCCACAAGGTAAACACCTCATACACCACAAGGGATGCTATATAAGGACTTTAAACACAACAATTCCACTCCAGCTGCTGTCAGTTGCAGGGTTTGTCCAACAAGTACGTGCCATAACAGGGGATAGTATATGTTGATATACTGTAACAGTAGGCATATGTATGGGCATATAACTGAGAATAACATGTCTAAGGTGGTCCTGCTGTGCAATTATGATTTGCATTGTGGGATATTGTGTCAAAAATGTGAAATGTACAGTATTGTAGGTAGATATGTCTAACATTTTACATAGCATTGCTGTTATGTTATGCAAACATCAGGTATGTCTATTGGGATGTACAATACACAATAACAGGATACATATGACTTGTAGTCACCAGACAGTGTATCAGCATAATAGCTAATTGAAATAGAAGAGCTAGTCAATTATCCATGCACAAAGGACATGTAATAGCTTCATAGGTTCATAGTTAGGTACTATGCTGTCTGGCCAAGGCCATTCATAAGCCTAAGTAAAGTGTTTTTACTTGCAGCACCTCCCTAGGTTAGTGTCCTGTGCCTGTGAACAGCAGAGCCATTTGTTTCCTGCGCCTCTGTACAGCAGAGCAACTGCAGTGATCCCTGGTGTACATGTCTGTCTCCCATCCACCCATAGAGGTATTTCTTGAAGAGTGCTAGTGAGGGCCCCTGCCTGATATACATAGGAATCATGTTCCAAAGCATGGTGAGTGTCCAGGTCAGGAATGTATCCCTCCAGCACGTCCTAGTCATCATTGCATTTAGGTACATATCCCAGAGCATGTGGCTCTCAGTGGCTTTTGCTTATGTGGAGCATATCCATCAATATTGTTTTGGACATGAGCCTTGTATGTTCAGCAGAGATCACCTCTGAGTATGCGGTATGCAAACGAGTACAGCTGGGGTTTCTGTAGTTGGGCTGCATACGTCATCCTTCGGAGGTCAGTATTCCTCTTGGGTTGGTAATGTTGTGGTATTTAAAGCTGTTGATGTTGTCTTGTAAGGTACATCCCAAATGGGGTGTTGTACCCTTTAATGTGTTTCATAAGTCATGAGTAGAGAGGCACAATGGCTGCCTTTGTTCTGGCTACAAACCCATTAGAGATTAGGGTGGACATGTAGAAGGATATCCACACCACCTTGGCAATATGGTTATCAAAGGAGTGAATGCTATCTACTTGGGTTCTAAGATCCCTTATTACATCTTATGTATGTAGGGGACTACCACCTATGTGATTGTCCATGGGTGATTGGTGTAATCCAAAGGGGATGTCTATGCACCTTGTGGCATGCAGCTTGAGGCCATGTTATTTACACCAGGTATCCGTCCCAGTGACACCCTTATGGAGGGTGTCTGTATCAGCTGGGGAATCAGTCATGGCCCCTAGTTGGCAGTCGTCTGCAAACCTATTCAGGGTATGTCCTCCTGTGCTAGCCTGTACCTGAGAGAAGCATATACCGAACATGAGGGGCCCTATGACCGAGGACTGGGGGACACCAATTGTAACTGATTTACAGTAGGAACAAGGGTACGCTACCCTCACTGTGTGGGTTCTGTCCGTGAGCCCCTTTGCATAATATCTCGTGACATAGGGGTTAATGTGCAGGTGGATGTGTATGTTGACAATACCAAAATGGGGAACGGTGTTGAAAGCCTTTGAGAGGTCAAGGTAGGCTGTGTGGACCTCCTTACCCTCATCTACTGCCTTAGTAACTGTCTCAAAGACTCCACCAGGTTTAGGAGGCATGATCTCGCCCTAACAAATCCAAACTGGGTGGGATCAAAGGTTTGAAGGCCACCAATGTCTCTGTGAATGAGATCCATGATGATGTGCTCCATAGCCTTGCAGAACAGTCTAGTCAGGCGTATAGGGCAATAGTTCCCCTGGTCCATTGTGGCGCCACCTTTGTGGAGTGTGATAACTGTTGCTGTGTGCCATTCAGGGGTCACAATGCCTGTTACAAGGCTATTAGTGAACATGGTGCCCAGGTGGGGAGCCATTTTGTTGTAAAGTTCGTGGAAATCACAGCCTGGGATGTTGTATGGTTACATGGATGGTGTGTCCCTGGCTTTAGAGAGTGCAACTTTGAACTGTGTAGTTGTGATCGTATGGACTCTGCATAATTCCTGTATAGATATGGGCCCTTTAGGGTATGAGAGGGGTGTAAAGTTAGCACTGAGCCTATCTGCCAGGATGTTGCCAATATCAGTTGGTTCTGTAATGTTCGTGCCTTACTGCTGTATGTCAGAGCAGATGTGGGTATCACCATAGAGAGTAGTGACATACCTCTAGAATGCTTTGTGATAATCCTTGGAATTAGTCGCAGTAATGTTTATGTAGCTAGCTTTGGAGGATGTGATAGGGGATCTCAGATTCTTACTGAGGCTGACCAGGGGGCTCCTCCACTTATGGGATTGTATTCTACTTTGCAACAGTCTCCCCCTTCTGTTGTACATTATGTCCGTGGCAGTGGGCCACCAGAGAGGCGTCCATTTTCTGGTGGGTACCATCATGGCTCTGTTTGGGATAGCATGATTCATGCAGTCGTGTAAGTGCTAATTAAGTGCAGTTGTGTATGATTCAGCAGTTGTAACTGTATTGTTCATCTGCACGGGGGTCATGACATTTACTACTGCTGTCATAAGAAGCCTGAAGTTGGCTTTGTAGAAATATTGTACCTTGTTTTCCATAAAGGATATGGTGCCGGGATGTGGATAACAAGAGTGATTAGCGTATGTTCGGATCTGACCAATGAGGATATAACCCCAGGTGTGGAACACCAGTCACACATGTTGGTAATGACCAGGTCTAGGATATTGTTGACCTTGGTGGTGGTGTGGATAGGTTGATCCAGGCAATTGGAGGTTATGAATCCCAGAAAGCGTTGGCCTAATGTGTCGGTACATGAGTAAGTATCCCAGTTAATGGTGGGGTAGTGTCAGTCGCACATCATTAGTGTCTGTTTGAACCCTACTTTCCAGTACACCAAGAAGTGAGGACCGTTAACTGTGGGGTATGGTGTGGGATCTGTAGCAAGCTACCATTTGTATAGCAGTTATGGCCAGAGTTAGTTGCACTTGGATTACCTCTGATGCATTGTGCTAAGCAACCAGCCTGGAAATGTGGATATCCTTGGGAAATATGGACACATCTCTGCTGTGGGTGTTCCTGTCCTGGTTACATGACTGAAAGGTGTGGTATGAGTAATAGCCTGGTAGTGCAGGGGTGTTCTCAGGAGCCTAGAAGCAGGTCCCAGTCACTGCACAGATATAGAAGTGGTCCATTATAAGGGATGCCTTGGGTGAGTGCGTTTGAGATGAAGACGTCAAGCATTGAGTAGCATTATCCTCAGGTTTTGCTTACCTGTTCCTGTTATGGTTGTGAATATGTTATTTGAACTGTGCCTAAAACAGGCACTATAGGAGCAGCAAGAGCCTTAGCCATTATCCGTAATCCCAGGGCTGACAGGTGCAGGCCATCTGTGCCAAAGCATCGTGTTCTGTCGACCATGTCATTCAAAGCAGACAGATACTGGATACCCTTGGAATGACACCAGAAGCATAGCCAATTGTTGAAGTAAATTATTTTGTCCTTGTACTGCATTATCAGTCTGGACGATGGCCAAATGCTACTCAGGGCTAGGGCGATACCTGCCTGGGCTACAAGATTGGAGAGCTATTCCATGTCTCTTTACATATAGTCCAGGAAGGTACATCTCAGGGCATTCACAGTAACATGGAAAATGACACAGTCATATTGTACCTGTTGAGGAGTGACCTGAGTGCATAGGTTATGTTGCGGATCCTGTTACCCGACAGGCAGCTGACAGTAACTATCAGCTTGTGTAGCCTGATGAGTGGGACATCAGTGTGACTGCCTATAGAGTCACCTATGACTAGTGTGTTGGGTACGTTATATCACCCTACTGGCTGTGGTTGATGGGCAAACTGAGTCTGTGGGTTATAAGTAATTGGTGTTGTGTTGGGGGATGGGGGCTGCCTGCATTTCTGCTTTGAAATTCTCTGTTGCCTAGACAGAGTAGTATTGAGAGGCTCCGCAAATGTTGTAGTCTTACTATGTGTGGCATGTGGTGGTGGAGATCTAGTGAGACTATGTGATGAGTGTGGTGTGGTGCAAATGTTTAACATCCCCACATGATTGTCAGGTTCAGTCTGGGTTGGAGAGAGCTTTACCTCCAGCATGGCTAGATATGTGCATCTCCCACAGGTTGTAGTGTTGTATGTTAGGAGGGGAGTATTGACTGTGTACATGAGACAATTTCTATATTGCCTCATGATGCCCATATTCATCATATAGACAGGCGATAGCACTAGGAATTGACACTTGGACATGCCTGAGTATTTAACTATTTCCCACTAGGTATGTGAGGAAAGTGTGTGCAAGAGCTGTTTTACTCTAAGCAAGCGGGAAATGTTAGTACAAACAGTGTTTACCTGTAGGTAATGAGGAGGACTGAGTGCTATAGTAATTAGTAGCTCGTGAAGTGCTTACATATTCTGAACAAGTGCTGTGCATGAATAAGCAATACAGGTAGGGTGTTGGATAACATAAACACACTGTCCACCCCAACAGGTACACAATCACATATCCATGAACACTACAGAGCCCCTGTAACCATAACTATGATGGTACAAGGTGCACTCAGGCTGCATGGGACCTGTCCACATCCCTGGTTGTATCATACACATATGGCAAAACAGTTTGCTCTACACATACACATCATGTAAAACATAGCTTCATGTCAGTCTGTGAAAACACTGAATAGTGCACACCAACAGTTATCACAACCCACAAAGTGGAGACACTACTCATAATGGGAGGCACTGCACTACTACCCTGCTGAGTCTGGTCTGAAAGTCCATGAACCTTAATCAATGTATATGTTGTTAGCAGTACAGATGTAGATGACAGTACGGATGATTTCACACTGCATATCATACCTGTGACAGGTCATATGACATCATCACCCATACTGTGTTCCACCTACACTCGGTATACTACATGTACCTTTGTATGTCACAGGAGTGTTCTGCCAGTGGACTTTTGACAGAACCAACACTACAAAAGGTGTCTGAGTAATATGTGCATATCACACCAGTAGCAGCTACAGTAAAACAGGGTTACTTCATTGTACTCCCCCTCATTGTAGCCCATTCCACACAGACAAATGGGAGGCATCTGCCTATGTAAGTATGTGAATGGCTATGACCTAGGAGCAATAGCTGACTCAGTGTTGTGGACAACATACAGAAGGGGCTTTGTGGGTGAGGTGTGTGACATATGTGCACAATCTGACAGCTGCATATTGCATTGTCACCGCTAGGTTAATAACCCTGTACCCATGAACTACCACCTAGGCAGCGGTCAACATAATGGACACTGTGTGTAAGGTATGATGCTGTGCAGTTTACCTCCCTGAGCTAGTGACATCACCAAGCCTATTAGGTAGTCATAAGAGGCAACCCTAGTCATGACAGCATGCCATCCATGAACATGGAGATCATTGTACAGCCATACTCATCACTCAAGTGACCAATATCGGATCACATATCACCTTTAAGGGATATTGGCCATTTTTGGATGTGTGACACCAGACTTCACAATCCTCATCTCCACTATGAAGCATGATGCCTACCCTGCATAAAGACATGTCCAACACTGTGATGTTGGACATGCTACACGTACATATCCTGATATGAAATACATACGTCATGGACCACCTTCCTAGTACAAGGGTCGCCACATGCTGGACAGATCCTTGTGCAATACACGTTACATACTCCTGCCATACTATGCAACCCTGTCCAGCAAAGCCATACATTTCACCTCTGTCAGACATGGTGTGATGACCGCATGGTAGATGTATCATTAACTGTGTGGATCAGTTATGTGGCACTGCTTCACCTGGCGCCAGAAACATGGCTGTCGGCTACAGTTAGGTAACCTTACATCCTAGGTTCATACATGGTCCAGGGCATACAGACTACTAGATGACATTGGCCATACATGCTATAGCTGATAACCATCCCTGCAAATACCATCAGGCTAGCCAGTATCCCATGTGCGTCACATGTGCAGCATAGGCGATACATGGCAAGATGTTGAACTGATGTACAGTTAGGTAACCTTACATCCTAGGTTCATACATGGTCCAGGGCATACAGACTACTAGATGACATTGGCCATACATGCTATAGCTGATAACCATCCCTGCAAATACCATCAGGCTAGCCAGTATCCCATGTGCGTCACATGTGCAGCATAGGCGATACATGGCAGGATGTTGAACTGATGTACAGTGCCGTGTAGATCTATATGGCAAAACACATGCATGTAAAGGCTTCCATGTGCATGTCTGCGTTATCACAGGTCATGTCCGTTAAGGCAGTGCATGTGTTTATATGTGACATATACACAGCATCAAGGTTGACAGCATTAATGTGGACACATCCAGGCATGTGCTGATAGGTAAGAACACCAGTACAAGCAAACAGATATGCCCACATCAAGACAGCATCCACATGGAGTATGAGCAATGTAATCAGGTGACACACATATATAGTGATAATATCCAATCTCCATTGGGTGTCACATGTGTGTGACACAAACATGTCAGTGGTGTCAGTGTCATGAAGATTTGCAAAGACATCTGTTTATATGTAATAAATGTGATACACATGTATGTGCAGCTGTATCTCTGTGCATCTGTGAGATATTGTGACCTGTCTCCATCATTATGTCTTCCAGATATGCAGCAATCAAGGCTCCCAGCCTATACCCACTTGGAGGATGAGGCCCTTATACCTTACCTCCAAGACAACTATGATGTCCTGTTTAGCCATGTGCCACAGGATGCACAGCAGTGGGATGACCTGTGGCAGGAACTTCACAGAAGGGTTAATGATGTGGGTGGCCATAACTGCACATACCAGCAGGTGCGCAGACACTGCGCAGACCTGATCAGATGTGTGAAACAGCGTGCAAATGCAATCACCAGTGAACAAGGTGCAACAGGTGGTGGGCCACCAACCCAGCCCCACTCACACGTACCGAGGAGCTACTGGCCAACCTGGGGACATCGTCAGAACAGCATCCATAAACCTTAGCTGACATCGTGGTGGTGGGTGTCTCTCAACCACCGAGCCTGGAGTTGCCTGGTAAGTCACTACTGCACATATAACTATTATATCCCATATAGTTGCATGTGTCACTGTACAATATGCAATGTAACATCATATGCAAGGCATGTATACACACATGCCACATGCTATAGTATGCTACTCTGTGTATGCACACATGTGCATACTCCATAGTATAACCTATTATACTGGCGAATGTGCTAACATGCACATTGCACCCTGTAGCTGTCATACAGGCGTGGATAATGATCATACTGCTGTGCCACCCCTATATAGGTACCTCTGGTGTTCCGCTGAGACAGCAGGCCATTGCAGGTGAGACAGTTATACGTATCAGGCATGTTAATGCACAGATCTATTCGCCATGTGGCCAGTTAACACATGTACACATAATGTATGGTCCGGTCACAATATACAGGTCCCATCTGCAATCCATCGCACTGGCTACCCATGTGCAATACTTACAAACTAAGTGAAACACTGAAATGAAACCTCAGAAACTGTCATTGCAAGATGTCTAGACAGCTGTGCATACAACGGTGGAGGTGCTGTTCAATGTAGGAACATGTACTACACATCAGAACTACACATGTGGGGTACACAAACAGTACTACACAGTGAGCTGGAGTATGGGCAGCCCACAGGATTCACCATTGTGGATTATGCCCCTGCTATGAGTGCACACATTGTGATGTGCCATCTGACATGTCCATGACATGTAGTGGGCCAGCTGCAACATTGTCTCACTATCCCATAAAACATACCCCACATACCAAACATACAACCCTTTGTCTGCATAACCCTGTGGACAGTGGAGTATATGACATATATGGGTGTATGTCATATGGGACAACACAGACATGTGAGATAGACGGCCAACACAACCGTTTGGCCAACACATGTTCACACATGGCCATGGAGGATGGCCAGAGACATGTAACAACACACAGTAGATGTCATGTGTTTGTGTGTACACCCTATTGTACATTGGCTACACATGGTCCAACTATAACCTTTGTTGAATGATTATATTGCAGATGTGGAACACTGGACATCCTACAAGCCTGTGCACAGCTTGTGTAGGTGTAACTTCATTCGACCACATAAGATGTGTTGAACATCATGACTGTGTCACAGCATGACAGTAATCACCTGTACATCATGCACATACATACACAGACAACCACATCAGGCCACAGATACAGTAAATTTCCTTTGCTGCTGTTGGACATCGTGTGTGTGGTACACAAATGTCATGTGGGATATGGTGTATTGACAAGTCTGCCATGTGTGAACATGGTTGCCAGGCAGCTAAAATATGTTTGCAGATGTGCAGGGGTGTCATCCGTATGTCCTTCAGTGACCTGTGTCACACATTCCACATCATGGTTTAGTGTGTATACACCTCAGCGATGTGGGTCACAATCCACAGTATATATGTATTGTGTATGCACACAGTCATGGCTATGCACTGTGTCTGTAATTCACACTGTATAGCAATAGAGATGCCTCATGATTCCATGCAATGGCACTGTGTCTGTACTTCACAATGTATAGCAATATAGACGCCTCATAATACCCTTCAATGGTCATGCACATCTGCTAGATGTGTATTTTATGTGTGGGCCGGACAGACAACACTGCAATGTGACACCATTACCCCACTATATATGTGACAGGACACCATTGTGTTAAACATGTATGCATGTCAATGCACACATCAGCAGATTACATGTCATACTACATGTTAATGTGAAGGTCATATGCCACACATCAGCCATGTGTACTGTTAACCCATGCTGGTCCACATGGTGTAACTCAGGGATGCATGCTTACTACCATGATTGTGTGAAATGCATGGCTTCTGCTATGACACATGCTTGCTGTTGTGTGCAACCCAGGGATGTATGATAACTACCACTATTATTGTCTGAGCTGCATGCTGTCTGCTGTATCACATGCATGTTGCATGCCTTCTGTCAAATCACATGCATGGTGTGTGTGTGTGTGTGTGTGTGTGTGTCTGTGTGTGTGTGTGTGTGTGTGTGTGTGTGTGTGTCTGTATTGTAATGTAGAGTATTTGTTTGCCTTCACAGGTGATGTAGGTGCATTACCCTCCTGCGGTCCATCTGATGTTAGTGTCCCCACAGATTCTGGCAGTGATGATGAACATATGTTTGAGGCACAGGCAGGGTTGTCAGGGGCTGAATCTGTGCCATTAGTTGCCATTCCACCTATATCCCCCTCATCCCCGCGCACAGATCTCATGCCAACACATACCCCATCACCAATGGCCATAGAGGAAGGACAGTTAGCATGTGGTAACTTGGAACAGGAAAGTGTGGTGGCTACGGAAAGTGTGTATTCACACCATGGTGTCAGGCAAATGACTGGAGATGGGCTACACAGGCATGTGGTCAGTGCTGCTCATAGGAGGACCTCTGGCCGACATGTCCCTGCAGGACAGAGCGCAGCAGCTGGTGTCACCAGATGCATGTTTCAGGCTGTAATGGCGGCACAGGCATGTGCTGAACAGCAGAACAGAGAAGGGCAGAGGCTTCAGAGGGCTACTATCCATTCTTTAAATGACAACATCCAGGCATTGGCAAATGCTTAACAGCAGATTGCTGAGGTTTTGGACAGACGATTGGGTGACATGGTTGGAATCCTTGACCATGGCATGACAATCTGTGAGCGTGAGCTGTCTGTGCTGGAACATCTGGTAGGAGTGAGGTGTAGGGCACGTGGACATAGGCCAGCTATGTCACCTGGTGCAGGTCTACGTGAACGAGCTACCTCACATGCCTGCTCCCATAGTGGTGGTAG
Organism: Protopterus annectens; assembly: GCF_019279795.1. Taxonomy (NCBI): domain Eukaryota; kingdom Metazoa; phylum Chordata; order Ceratodontiformes; family Protopteridae; genus Protopterus; species Protopterus annectens. The sequence goes on from NC_056732.1 coordinate 1,569,319,326, forward strand.
CAGCAACAGTGCAGCTGGCACTGCGCTGTCCACACCAGGACACAGCAGGCCACATGGACATGGCCCTGGATGGTCCCAAAGGGGACATGGTTCCAGTGGACATGTGTCATCAGACAGTACCCAATCTGCACCTCTGCCTGGTAGTGCCCATGCAACCCCTGGCAGGCACAGGTCACGTGGCCATGGCCGGACACCATGAGCTGTAAAACCTGGTCTGTACAGTCTGGAGATGTCAATAATACCCCTGTATAGGCAAGACACATAGCAGAACTGTGTGCACACATACACACACACACAAGAAACATTTGTAGGGCACCGCAGCACTCACATGCATAACAACCACACATGGCCAATTAGATCACAGGCCCTAACCCACACACATGATGTCATCCACTGGTGCAGCCTAGGCCCCTGGCAAACATTATTACCCTGTGCATATGATGATGCCTGTGCCGCATCCCTGTCATCCACACCATCGGTGCAGGGGCATGCTCATATGGTCTGATGCACAGGGTGAACAGAATAGTGGGATAAGTGTAGATTACAATTGTTGTGTACTGTTGACATGCAGCAGACATATCATGTAGTACAGGTTTAGAATGCATTGTTTTCTGTTCACAGTATGTGTCTTGATAACAACAGTAACAGCATGTTGGTAATGATGTCCTGCTTCCCTCCTTCAGGTCTAATTGCATGTGCCATTGAGTGCCAGTGTTTGCAGTTTCCCATGTATAAATGTGGACTACTCACAGGTATGTATGGCAATATCAGCATGCTATTCATAGCTTCGACCTCACTGTTAGAAAGGCTGACATTCCAAAGATGTCTACACATCTACTGATCCAGGAGCATGGGAGCTGTGTACCAAGCTACAGTGGCTAGAGACGTGACATCCATACCGGGTGACATCACAAGTACAGATACATGGTGCGGGGAGTTTACATAGCAGTCTAGCTGATGACAAGGGTAGAGGCCAGTTGATAGCTTGAGGCCTCACTGTGTAGCAGTAATACACATTCATATTACAGGATGAGAACACACAACTACACACACACAGGTATTTGCACACATGTATTCAGACACACAGCAACATGCCCACACTCACGGGGTCAACGACACTGTAACACACACACACACACTTGATAGTGTTGAGGTGAGGACCCCTGCCTATGTGGTAATCACCATTGCAGTACTGTGCACCCACATGACGCGACACGGAGAATACACATGTACAGGTAGTCAGTAATGCCTAAGACCGAAGGCATCAACAGGGTAGTAGATTGCATCACCTGGAGGGGTTAGGGGTCCTATCTGTTCACTATGGTAACATACAGCCTCACTTCATGGACCAGACAGCCATACATACATACACACACACACACACACACACACACTGTGGAGTCCACAATTGAATGCACCTATGTCATGCACATACAGATAGCTCACATGTGTGTGATACACACCCCACCCCTGCCTATGTCTTGCTTTCTACATTGCAGTATGTACAGATCTCTACAACAGTGTACAGGAGTGTGAGTAACAATTGGGATGTATTCCCCACCATACATGGCATATATGGACACACAAGCAAACACACATGGCAGTACTGTGAATCAAGCACCTGCTATCTTATGATACGTATGACAGACATGCAGCATTATTTCCAGCATTAAAGTGTGTACTGATGCTACCTTTGGCAAATGTGCTGCTATATGCACATGGGAGGTCTTAAGTGTTACAGGTGTCAAGTGATTTACAGTCAGGGACACCCTGACTGCTGTGTAGGTTGTATGTCTTCCCCTTCATTTAACAGAAACATAGCTTAGTGTTTGCACATGTTATGGTAGGACGGCTTGTGACACACCTGTGAGCTGTCTTCAGCAAACATCCATCTGCAAAGATGGCCCACCACTTAGTTATGTCCACACATCCATCCATACCTGATGTACATCTTACCATACTGTCAGTATATCACCATATACAGTTGGCAATGATGGTGCTGCATTGCAACTGCATGTTGTAGTAAGACACACGTAATCTGCAAACATCAGCTACTGCACACACATGGTAGCTGAACGCACACCACTACATGTACATGTGTGTAGGTCCTACATTCCTGTCATTTAGCCATGTTTGTAGGCATTGAAATTGGTGGACAAGTGTGATGACATACATGACACATGGACTGTTGTATGATATGATAGTTGGCATGGGTAACCAGTACAGATGGAATGTTAACTCAGTCAACATTGATATCACACCTTATGTAATGTTAGCATTCAACAGTCATGGACCTACCTTCCATTTGCATGTGTGTAATTGCTGTAGCTACCTGTCTGAATGAAGGACAGCAACAGCTATGCTATGTACATATGTGTTGTATGTGTGTGTGGCATGTACATATCCACGGCAGGTACATGTATGTCATATCCAAACATGAGGGTGTTTACTGGTGTACAGCAACAGTCATCTGTTACTGCTGTATATGACCCAGGGCCCCTGTTATGTGTACAGCTGACCTAGTTATGAACAGTGGTATCATTGCATTGCATAACACATGATGCAACTGTATCAGTATATGGGTAGTCTGCACAGTTGATGTAGAGCTAGGTACAGTCCACTGGTCATGGGGCACATGGTGTACTAATATATGTTTTACCACATGTATGGATGTGTGTTGCTGGTCCAAGGACATGGTGATGTCGGAGTGTTACATCCTAGAATGCGGCTTTTGACACTGTGATCTGCACCTGACACATCTGTGATGTCTTTTGAGGGTGTACTGGTCAGTACATGTGAGTGGCCTTCATGTACGTGGGGACACCACCACCTGGAGTGGTCCGTAACGGTGTTATGGCCCACATGTCTGTATCTGAGGTATACTGTGGTAGTGCTATTGTGCACAACTTAGCCTTCAGCCAGATGTTCCTCACTGCACAGATGTCAGTATTCCCCATTGTTGGATCTACATTGGGCAGCTGTGATTAAGAATGCTACACATCTAGCACTGTTTAGCATACACATACAATGCAGTTGTCCTTTAGGTGTCAGGGTGTTAACCTGGTTTCAGGACATTCATCTATGAATGGCACCATATAGGCGAAGGAGCCACTCTTGGCAGGACATCACCACGGGTGGTATTAGTGTGCCAGGTTTAGATTGGTGCATCTAAGGTGATGGACAGCAGCAGACATTGTGTAGAAGACCATTGTCAGATATATGTAGTGCAGCATTCATGCTAACAATGAGAACTATCGACACCGGAGTCTATTACAATGTGTTGTTCACATCTAACTGTAATAGCATGGCCACTGTGCCCTTCCGTGTTTAGAATCAGAGTGCATACAAAACAGCCCTTTGCTACTAAGTGTGTGAGCATGCCCAATATAACATTGTGTAGATGGACACATAGTGCATTTCAAACGGCCGTGTGCTACTAAGTGTGTGAGCATGCCTAGTGACACCTTGTGTTGGTTATGTGCCTCTATGTGTATATGGGCATGGCCATTGTAACCCTGTATAGCGATAGTAATTGTCCAGTCAACAGATGGCCATACCCCACTTCAGGATGGATTCCTACATTGTACACACTGGTTCACAGGTATGTACATCGTAACTGCCAGCATCCATGTCGATGTCCGCATTCCTAGAAGGTCATATTGACAGTCTTGAAAGGTGTAGTGTCTTTGGCGCGGCTCGTATCAATGTAGTATTGTAATAGTGGTCCGTAGATAGGTAGTTGTCCTGATCACACCACTGGCGTGTGTTTGTCTCCATCTGCCTGGGGACAGAAATATGCTCTTAGACTGCTCACACTCCATGCAATCCCTATTGATGTCTTTTCCATTGCTGAAGATGTCACCCACCTAGAAGTACGCCTCTGGGAGTGCTGTGTCCCTATAATCTTGGTAGCATATTCTGTAACTGCGTAATGCTGTAGTGTGATAAGGTAGTTAAGTCTGTGTTCTAATCCCAGCCATGCCAACTGTGTGTGTGTGTGTCTCCATCTGCCTGGGGACAGAAATATGCTTTTTGACTGCTCACACTCCATACAATCCCTATCACCGTCTTTTCCATTGCTGATGATGTCACCCACCTAGAAGTACACCTCTGGGAGTGCTGTGTCCCAGTAATCTCAGTAGCGTGTTCTGTAACTGCGTAATGCTGTAGTGTGATAAGGTAGTTAGGTCTGTGTTCTAATCCCAGCCATGCCAACTGTGTGTGTATCTCCATCTGCCTAGGAACAGAAATATTCTTTTAGACTGCTCACACTCCATACAATCCCTATCGCCGTCTTTTCCATTGTTGATGATGTCACCCACCTAGAAGTACACCTCTGGGAGTGCTGTGGTCCAATAATCTCGGTAGCGCGTTCTGTAACTGCATAATGCTGTAGTGTGATAAGGTAGTTAGGTCTGTGTTCTAATCCCAGCCATGCCAACTGTGTGTGTGTGTGTGTGTGTGTGTGTGTCTCTGTCTGGCTGGGGACATAATAATGCTTTTAGACTGCTCACACTCCATACAATCCCTATCATCGACATTTCCATTGCTGATGATGTCACCCACCTAGAAGTACACTTCTGGGAGTGCTGTGTTCCAGTAATCTCAGTAGCGTGTTCTGTAACTGCATAATGCTGTAGTGTGATAGAATAGACAGGTAGGTGTTCTATTCCAAGGCATGACAGGTGTTTGTGTTTGGTAGTCATATCCTATGTGTTGGTATCTGTGAGTGGCTAGCTCCAGGATGTGTTGAGGAGCGTGTTTTGTTGTTTTCCTATATAGTGTCCATAAATGTCACAATCGGCCAAGAGACTGGATTGGCAAGACATACACATACATTCGGCAATAGGTCTGGTGAGTAATGTCAGCAGCCCTAATCTTACCCTTAATACAGTCTGAACCCATGTGACACACAGAAAACACTTGCCTTGATATTAACACCAGTACATAATGCAGGAGGTGCATGTGGTTTCCTTTTCATTCTTGTCTAATGCTTTGGTGTCATGTGGTCCGCTGTTGTGATATATATTCTATATCTACATATGTGTGTGTATATGTATATGTGTGTGTGTGTGTGTGTGTGTGTGTGTGTGTGTGTGTGTGTGTGTGTGTATGTGTGTGTGTGTGTTTATATATATATATATATATATATATATATATATATATATCTCATATATATATATATATATATATATATATATATATATATATATATATATATATATATATATATATATATATATATATATATATATATATATATATATATCTATGTATATATATATATATATATATATATATATATGTGCATGTGGACATTAGCACACATAAATCTACATGATGGAATACATGTCCTATACTGTTGAATGCCTGTGCTGGATGATCTGTACATGATAACCTCAGATGTATGTATATCTGCCATGGCTTAGTGGTAAAGCACATCGTCTGTGGTGTGCAGTGTCCTGGGTTCGAGCCATGCAGAGACCGGTTGTTTTGTTGCTGAAAAGAACAAGGGACTTAAATACGGTGATAGTAAGGGGCTTTTAACCAATTGTGTGTGGATCTGCGTGACAGTAAGTAGTGGTTATTTTTGTGGAGGCTCAGTATGGGTCATGTAACTATGCATTAGAAGACAATGCTATGCAAATGATGTGGAAAATAGTGAATCCCGTTTATCCCCAGGGTGTGATGCAGATCCCAAGAGTGTATGTGTATAGATAGCTGGGTGTAGGACTGGAATATAGGTGAAAGCATGGGGGGGGGGGTGTCAGGCATACTGTATGTACATTGGAGCCCTGTGTCTTGGGATTGTTCCTGCCTTAGCACGCCTAAGCTAGGGGTGTGTCTATACCTGCTTAGTGCAATTGGGAGGTTCAACAGTAGTAGGAGAGTAGTCAAGGTGAACAAGCTGGGCAAACAGGTGATAATTATCACAATCAGCAGATTACAGACCCAGCCCAGCCCAGAACACTACGATAAAGTGAGCAAGCACCATACCCTTGGTTTGTTTCCACACTCTACACCACCGGTGTATACATGCGGGGAAATTTTACAAAGCAATCCAACGAAATGAGAAGGGCTGCAGCAGGCAACATAGACCAACATGTGCAGGAGGCTGAGGCTGGTGAGGATGTGAATGCTGCCGAACAACCCTCAGTGAGGAGACAGAGAAGACTGCACAGACCCAGGGTAACCTACCAGGGACTACATGAGCTGGAGATAGTGGAGCGCCATGGGGTGGACAGAGACCTCCTACAGCAGATTGTTGAGCTGTGCCGGCCACACCTGACACATCGAACAGGCCGAGGAAAACCCATCCCAGTGGATAACAAGGTTTGTGTAGGCCTAGGTATACTAGCCACAGGTACCTCCCAAAGCACAACTGGGGATATCATGGGAATCTCACAGGCATCTGCATCCAGAGTATTCCACGAGTTCCTGGATGCCATGTCACCACATGCCAGTGAGCACGTACATTTCCTCAACACACGTGAGGTGTTGACCAGCAATATGCATCTCTTCCACCAAATGGCAGACTACCCTGGGGTAGTGGATGCTATAGCCTGCACGTGCGTATACATCAAAGCACCACCCGGTGAGCGGGGTAGGGCCTACATTAACCGCAGGGGCATCCCCTCCATGAACTGCCAGGTCATATGCGATGCCCAGGGCATTATACTGAATATGTGTGCTGACTGCCCTGGAAGCTATGACAATTCCAATATATGGCATCTAACACAGCTGTACCACAGCTTTGCCAATATGGACATCCCCTACGGTCACCTAGTGGGGGATGCTGGGTACCCACTGGAGCCGTGGCTGATGACACCTATCAGAAATGCACACACACCTGAACAACTATGCCATAATGAGACACACGCACAGGCAAGACATATAACTGAGCGTGTGTTTGGGATGCTCAGGTCACGGTTCCAGTGTCTGGACACATCTGGTGGAGCCTTGCAGTATTCACCAGCTACATGCACCCAGATTGTTATGGTATGTGCGATGCTACACAATATGATCCTGTGGAAACAGCTGCAGCTGGAACAGCATGGGGCAGGGCCACACAGCCCCCCACCAGTGCCAAGGCCTGTACAGGCACAGAGTGACTCAGAGGAGGAACTACCTGAGCCGGACCCAGTAGGCGGACGGAGATATGCCCAGTATGACCTGGCCTTGGCAAAGAGGCAATGCATAGCATATGCACTGACACAGTAGGTACCAGGGAATGTCACCCTCTCTGACTCACACAGACAGTAAAAGGGATGCCAAACATGGCACTATCTGTGCTCAGCCATGTCCAGGAAGTGCACTGTGTGCATCTGACATAGGCAGCCCTCCAGCACCATCCTCAGGTCTGGCACACCCTCAAGGTAAGTCAATCAACTTACCAATTGGCAGTTGTAATTGAATGTGTTGTTACCTGTAGCTATGGTATGGATGTGAGCATGCAAGGGAATTTGGTGGTCGAATGTTAAGGCAGTGGACAGTAGACTTCCATAGTGGCACCAGGACATCTGTAGCACATACCGGGATCACTATAGTAGCCAGTAGTACACAGGGTGTCCTAACCCACTGCGGGTAATGGGCTGAGTATCATGTGTGTCCATACAGCCCACGCAAGTCTCAAAAAGCTGGACAGGTGTAGACCAACACAGACAAATGCTGTACTATGGCCTCTGAATATGCCCAATGGATGACCCCCTCCCCACAGACACACACAGACAGACTACAGCAGGCCAGGCATTTGGATGTAGGTTGTGAAGGCTAGGACGTCTGAAACTAATATGTTGGTAATTAAAGCTAAGATCTGGAGTACACTGTTATGCCTCTAGCCAGCACAATAGGTAGGTCTACACACTGAAATGGAGTACCTGACATACCAGTACAGTAGTAGCAAAAGTGTACAAGTGTCAGCTGTGCCCCCCTTCCAACATACACATGTAACAGTCAGGTGCACCCCCCCCAGTGCTGTGTAGGAATGTGGATACAGTTGGATGTCCCCCCACACTGTGCAGAAATGTAGCAACAGTCAATGCCACATGACCAATGGATACCCTGTAGATGCAGCATGCCACCTGTCAGTGTACAATGCAGTGGTCGGCACCACAGTACTGACTACCTGGACATGTAACACATGCGATACAGTTGACCATACTGGGCATGCTCAAACACATGAAAGTATGACGGCAATGTCAGTCAACAACATGCGGAACAGTCATACTGGGCATGCTCACACACGTAAACACAAGACGGCCAGGTCTGCAAACACCAGTGGTCTGGACATATCTGCCAGTACATTGCTATACTGTTGGATGACTGTGCTGTATGGTATGTGTGTGGTACTGTCTATTGTCTGTATATTTTCCATGGTGTATTGGTAATTCACATTAGCTGTGTGCGCAGGGTGTTGCTACCAACACTTGCAAAGGATGGTTATTTGTTTGTGGCCAGAACAAGGCCATTGTATATGGAGTGAGTAAGGCACATTACAGCAGTTGGGAGCAGTTGTGCATGGGTTTGCACGGTGTTAAGCACTGCTGATCTCTGGTTATAGCTTCTTACACTTGTTTAGACTCCACATTTCTTTAATAGTGCAATATTCGCATACTGGTAGCCAAACATGCTTACACCCGCTCGCTCCCTCACTTGCACATGCACCGACATTGGTGTTTGCATTTGTCACTCACACTGGGTGGGCACAATCCCTTGTGATGCCTATTACATCGGACTACATGACTACAGTATCGGGTATGGCTGACCATTAGGCGACGGCATGGCGTTCGACTGTACGGAATCGGCGGCCTGTCCAGTGAGTTAATCATATTATATGCGTGTTCCTCATACAATCTTCTCCCATCTGGCTGATACATGGGAACCGATACTCTGCAATGCAGACAAGTAAATGTGTTTTGGGAACCACATCTGTCTGCTGGGTCATGCTACCGCATACCTATTGTAGGTTTGCCACCTTTTAAATTGGCCAAGGTGAGACTTTAGGATTAACACCTGTCCCACTTTGCGTGGGACAGTCCCTCCTTAGGCGTATGTGTCATGCGAAAATAATCTAGACATAGCAAATGTCCTGATTACAGGACAATGTTATATTCTACATTTCTGTAATAGTTGCATGTAACAGTTATTGTATATATGACACTTCTATATGCTATGTGAAATAGCATAAGCAACTTGACTGCTGCTAGACTAAGCTTTTATTTGTGCTAATACATATAGTTCTGTACTATGCATGGCTGTAGGTATGTTCTCACCTGGTATGTCTGACATTTCTACGGAGCAGGTCCCACTTTGGCCATTTGGAAAGGTGGCAGCCCTATAGGACCTATATGTAGAGATGTCAGATTTGGCAAGGCAACACATTCCCACAGCCAGTAGAAAAATAGACTACTTCACTGGTTTGCATAAGTAAAGGATATTCTTGTAGCATTATAGTTACTAATACTGTTTCCTATAACATCTAGGTGTTTCAGATACAACATAATCATTTTATGCAACCACTACAGACAATATATGGATTCTTTGCCCTAAATCACAGGCCATGTGCCATAATAACATTTATTTTGCAGGACACAACTGCCCAAAGGGGACTGTCCCTCACAAAGGTGAACAGGTGCTAACTCCAACCTATTGTACTATCATCTACCTAAGGTAGACATGGAGGTTGGGAGGGTGGCTGAATGGCTAAGGTGTTTGCCTTTCAAACACAAGTTGCAGGGTTTGAGACTTACAAGGGATAACTGACTAGGCTTAAAATGGCGCACAAGAGCAGTTAGCTTAGTACTAAATTATGAACCTATGAACCTATACGTGGTGACTGCTTTGAAGCAGGGAGGTAGAAGCAGAGACCTGGATTTAGGGATATCTGTTGTCTCTACAAACACCTTTTTTTCCCTGGAGGAGTGATCTCAGCACAGAATCTTGTAGTTTATTGGCCGTTTTGGGCTAATTTCTAGCTCTTTCAAGTCCCCTGTATAAAAATCCACTTTGGCATGGTTTTTCGCTTGTTCTGACTCAGCAAAAGCTCCTCGTGGTCCTGCAGAGTGGTGCTAGCAGCAGAGAGACGAAAAAGAGTGACTGCTACCTGCTTTAAGTACATTTTACTGCTATTACCTTTGCAACTGTCTTTTCTCACCGAAAAGCGAGTTAAATCTGCTCTTTTGCCTGTTTTAAGCTTGTTTTGAAAGTAATTTATACCTGCACTTCAAAGTTTGTCTTTTTGTTGAATTTAACTGTTGAGGCTGCTCACTCAAATGCGCTAGCCTGTGTTAAGTATTTACTGTGCATTTTCTGCTGTTTGTCTTGTAAAAAAAGAAAAAAAGAAAAAAAATCCTTGTTTCCCGCCTTTCCTGACCTAGAATAGTCCCTAATACAGGCATTGCTGTATTCCGGACTTTAGAATAGTTCCTGTGTTGCCCATTTCCTTACTTGGGTAGAAGGAAGCTTCTTTGTTCACCAGTGGGAGTGGGGGGCTTTGAGCAGACTATCTGTCCCTGGAGGAGTGATCTCAGCACAGAATCTTGTAGTTTATTGGCCGTTTTGGGCTAATTTCTAGCTCTTTCAAGTCCCCTGTATAAAAACCCACTTTGGCGTGGTTTTGTGCGATTTTACACATAGCGCAGCATCGGGCAGCGCCGCTTAATCGGGCTTAAACCATTCTCGGCTCCACAAAGTTTGCTCTTCACTTTTTCCCTTAGATCTCCTCTAACTCTCAAAATAAGTACCCCATTTTCAATCTAAAGCCCCGCACTTGCTCATATAAGCAATTTTATAAGTTAGCACTAATAAACTAAAAGCACTACATCCTCATATACTCCCTTTGAGTACTCGGCCCCCTATTGGTCCTTTTTGATCAGTTATAAAGGAGTTACTTATACTATTCTGGCATGTCCAAAAGTCAGTTGCTGGTTTCCTCTCCAGTCCAGCTGGTGAATCTGGAATCTCGAGGCAATGTTACAACTGCCTCATGTACACAGACAACCCTCTCCTCCTCCCAACAAGTTCAAATATATGTGAGAGATGCAACCATATAGCCAAACTGGAGGCTGAGCTCTCTCAACTCAGTACTGGCGCAGTCAGTCAGGAGGAGAAGGTAACCACACACACCACAAATCCAGTCTCACATAGACCTATCAGAACAGCATACCAAACACATAAACACACAAAAACATACTTGGAGGCTCTAAATAAAAATCTGCCTAAGTAGCAGAGACCTCCAAATCAGACATCCAAGCAACCGCTACCCCAAAACAAAACATGTGTAACACATAGTTCACAAAGTCAGTGTGCCAAACAGTCACAGCCCTTAAGGCTAAACAACACACCTGATACACTTGTAATAGGTGACTCTATTGTCAGAGACATTGACGTCCCACTCACCAGGCTGAACAAGGAGAAGGTCACGGTGAGCTGCCTGTCGGGCACCAGGATCCACCACATAACACAAGCACTCAGGTCACTCCAAAGCAAGTACAAAGATGACTCAGTCATTGTCCATGCTGGTGTGAATGACCTGAGACGTACCTCCCTGGACTACATGAAAAGAGACATAGAGGAGCTCTCTGATCATGTAGCCCAGGCTGGTATGACCCTGACCTTGAGTAGCATCTTACCCTCACCAAGAATGATGCCACAGTATAAAGACAAAATGATCAATTTTAACAATTGGCTAAAGTACTGGTGTCATTCAAAGGGGATCCAGTGTCTGTCAGCCTGGGATGACATGCTCAACAAGCCACGATGCTTCGCTAGGGACGGCTTGCACCTGTCACCCCTGGGCTTTCAGATACTGGCAAAGGCTCTTGCCACCCACCATAGTGCCTTTTTTAGGCAAGGCTCAAAAGACAAACCCACCTTCATAGACAACACAAGGAAAAAGAAACTAAGGGTAATGCTGCTCAATGCCAGAAGTCTAAACCTCAAGATGCACGCACTCAAAGCTCTCCTCAGTATGGAGAATATCGATATCTGTACAGTAACAGAAACCTGGTTGAAGGCTCCCGAGAGCACCCCAGCACTACCAGGTTATACCTCATACCATGCTTTTTGGCCCCAAAACTTGGACCGAACCACGAAAGGAGGAGGAGTATCCATATTCATCAAAGATACCCACACCTCCAGGTTAGTGGCACTGCACGAAGCATCGGAGACCATCCATGTGCAACTAACAGTGGGCAAAACTGCCTTTCAGTTTGTAGCCTGCTAAAGACCACTCTCCCAAACTCAAGAACCTCACTCGACTTTCCTGAGAACACTGGAGAATATGAAGGTCTCTCCAAACACCATTATATTGGGTGACTTCAACTACCCAAACATAGACTGGGAGCATTACTCAAGCCCCAACACCCTAGCCCAAAGGTTCCTAGAATTTATAAACTCAAATGCTATGGAACAACTAGTCACCACTCCCACAAGAGGGGAAAACATACTGGACCTGATCATCACCAACATGGGGACTCTATGCTCCACACCAGAGGTATACCCTTCATTGGTAATATTGGACCATAAATTAATCTCAGTGGACATCCACATCCCGACCCCACCCCCAGCCCAGAAAACCACAATGAAGAACTTCTCAAAAGCTAATTTCACACTTCTCAAAACCGACGTGAAATCCTTCAAAGCCCCAGGACCAGTAGTAACTACGGCCCAAACTGCAGAATCCTTTATAAACGCATTCTATGGACACCTTCAGGAATGCATGGATCATGCAATCCCAAATAAAACCAAGACCCAATCCCCCAAGGGCAGGCATTCTGTCTGGTGGACCCCAGCCATAAATAAGCTATACAACAAATGGAGGAAGCTACTACATGATAGAGCAAAATCCCTAGAAGGGAAGGCATCTCTGATCAGTACTAGCAAAAAACTACGGTCCCTCATGAAATCATCCAAGGCCAGCTTCGAGAGAAAAATTGCACAGGACATTAAAGATAATTACAAGGCCTTCTTTAGTTATGTTAGGAACCTGGGTGGCAATTCCCAGATATGTTCAGAGTTAATCCAAAATGACAAAAAATACACTGAACCCACTGACATTGCCAACATCCTGGCAGACAGGTTCAGTGCAAACTTCTCCACCCCTTCCACCCCCAAAGGACCAAATATCTATCCCAGTGAAGAGTTGCCTCCCTGACATCTCATATGCTCAGGTGAGAGCTGCCCTCTCCAAAGCAAAAAACACAGCATCAATGGGACCAGATGGTTTCCCGGGCTGCATCCTACACGAGCTTCAAGAAGAGCTAAAACCTCATATAAAGTTACAGTTCAATCTCAGCCTTACTACAGGATACATACCCAAGGAATGGTGTACAGCAACAGTGGTCCCACTCCACAAAGGTGGTGCCTCAACGGACCCTGGAAACTATCGCCCCATAAGCCTGACTAGCCTGGTCTGCAAAGCTATGGAGCGGATCATCATGGAAGTCATAAACAAAGACATTGGGGACCTACAGATACTGGATCCTATCCAATTCAGCTTTGTTAAGGGCAGATCCTGCCTCTTGAACCTGATCAATTACTTTGAAACAGTCACCAAGGCCATAGATGAAGGGAAGGTAGTCCACACAGCCTACCTGGACCTCGTAAAAGCCTTTGACACAATACCTCACTCGGGCATCATAAATAAGCTCTCCAGCTTAAATATCAACCCCTATGTCATAAGATGGGTTGCAAACTGGCTCAAGGATAGAACCCACATGGTCAGAATTGCAGGAGCCATGTCAGACTCGAAACCAGTTACAAGTGGCGTCCCACAAGGCTCAGTCCTGGGACCTCTTTTGTTCGGTATATATTTTTCTGAGGTACAGGCTAACACGGGAGGATTATGGCTGACCAAGTTCGCAGATGACTGCAAACTGGGTGCCATAATAGACTCTCCAGCTGACACAAGCATCCTCCAAAGGGGTCTCACAGAGATGGATAACTGGTGCCGGAGCCATGGCCTATAGCTAAGCGCCAAAAAGTGTATAGTCATCCCCTTTGGGAAAAACAAAGTGCCCATAAATTACCACATAGGCGGTAATCCATTAAGTATGGAGGAAGTAATTAGGGACCTGGGGACCCTAGTGGATAGTAATCTCTCCTTTGACAACCACATTGCCAAAGTGGTTAGAAAGACCTTCTATATAGCCAACCTTATCATGAAAGGATTCACATCTAGATCAAGGGAGGTCATTGTGCCCCTTTACTCATCTCTGATCAGGCCCATAATTGAATACAATGCCCCATTTGGGATGTACCTAACCCGACACCTACAGCAACTGGAAAGACCCCAAAAGTACCTCACCAAGAGGATTAAGGGACTCAAACAGATGACCTATGCTGCTTGGTTAAAGAAACTCCAGCTCTACTCAGTTGCATACCGCCTACTTAGAGGTGATCTGTGCCTGACGTATAAAGCCATGTCCAACCCAGAACTAATGGACATGCTCCACCTCAGAAAATCCAAATCCCTTAGAGCTACGCGCTCGAGGGACTTGAAC